>NC_133324.1:314677750-315002750 GCF_042186555.1 Aquarana catesbeiana | reverse complement strand
CCCCCCGAAGCGGAAGAGTCCTATGGCTGCTACTTAGCCAGCAGGCTTCTTCAAATGGATTGGGAGCAGCGCCTCATTTGTGAGCGACTATTTGGGGAAACAATCCAGAAGGGGCTGCAGGGCACGCTAACACGAAACACCCAACTACATGAGGCAGCCCCCCTCCTTCTCCTCCTCCTCCTCCTCCTCCTGCCACAACTGAAACACCAGAGCCACAGCCTCGAAAGAAGGCTACAGGGAAGGCTGCAGGGAAGGCTGCAGGGCAGCGTGGAGGAAAGGCTGCAGGGAAGAGAAGAAAGTGATGACTTGGGTTCAGTCTGGTCTGACAGAAGACGCAGGCTGTTGTAGTACCACAGTCTGGGGACATCTATATCATCTGCTGGTGCTGTTGATCTCTGGGATTCTTGGACCAGATTGTGCTCCCTCTTATATGGACTCCTCAAGATCCCCATTTTCTTGTACACATACTTTTTCCAGCGTTGACTTCCTCTTTATTTTATTTAGACCATAAATAAATGGATCTTTTTTGAGTTTAGGTTTTTTATTTTAAATCATAGATTTTAGACACAATGTTTTAAATAACAAGGGACAACAATCTCATTGATTTTGCAAAAACACAACAAAAATAGATTAAAACAATGTTAATAATGTTCGAGTGGTAAGTATTTAAAAAAAAAAAGATACATAACCAAAAACGGTTCTTTGGGTTAACTTTATATAAAAAAAATAACAAATCACTATAAAAACAAAAATTATAAAGGGTTCTTTGTGGTAACTTTACAAACATTAAAAAAAATTAAAAAAATATATATAAAAATGGGTTCCGTGTGGTAACTTTACAAAAAAATTTAGAGATAAACAGAAAAAAAGTTCCACAACAATCATAAAATAAATATCTGGATAAAAATTACAAGAAAAGATGACTCCACCAAAAAAAAAAAAGTTTACAAAGTATTATTAGTATGGAAACATTGTTTTGAAAAAGCATACCATGTCATTCATGAGATCAAAGAGAAAAAGAATCCAGATATTATGTTTGGGAGAACTCTGTTTGAATATGAACAGCAAAACATCTTCGTTCTTTATAGCATTCGTAAAGAAGACATTAAATGCGCTGCATTCAACGATCACAGATTTTGCAGCGTGAGGAATGTGCTACCTACAATACGAACACTAGTTTTACTAGACCGAGTGCTTCCGTTTAGTTTTTGCTTATGAGCATGCGTCGTTTTTTTGGCCGTCGGACTAGCATACAGACGAGCGGACTTCGGGGTCTGTCGTAGTTACGACGTAAAGATTTGAAGCATGTTTCAAATCTAAAGTCCGTCGGATTTGAGGCTAAAAAAAGTCCGTTGAAAGTCCGGAGAAGCCCACACACGATCGGATTACCAGCCAGCTTTAGTCCGTCAGCGTCCGTTGGACTTTTGTAGATGAAAAGTCCAACCGTGTGTACGCGGCATAAGAGTAGTTTAGGTATAGGTGCGTCCTCCAAATGAGTTACCAGGCCCTCCTAAGAGACCAGCCATCATCCTGGCTCTCTCCAGCAAGGGTCCTCCCATGGATCTCCTCAGCTTGGCTCGGCTTCTTCCACACAGGCAAGACAGCCTAAGGACCACCACAGGATTAGTAGGCCCCAGACAGCAACTTGCAGCAACACATCCTCAGGCCAGGAGGGCCCGAGGTAATAAAAATACATGAGAGCACATAGCTCTGCCCAATATATACCCCCTTCCCAGAACGCACAGTGGCCAGGAACCTCCTACTGGGCTGTTCTGGAAAAATAATATTCATTACATAGCTCAACCTAGTTGTAATTCTCATACTGGCCTGTGGTACCATTGACACCTACTGGCAATAGTGAGAAATGCACAACTCAGTTAAGTTTAGAGCAGAACCAAATAAACTATACAATCAATCTGAGCTGTTTACAGCTCAGCCAAAAAAATGGATTTTTAAAACAGCTTACCTGTAAAATCCTTTTCTTGGAGTACATCACGGGACACAGAGCACCATAATAATGACTATTTGGGTTATACACTACCTTTAGGTGATTGGACACTGGCAACCAATAGTAAGACGGTTCCTCCCATATAACCCCTCCTACACAGGAAGTACCTCAGTTTTGTAGCAAGCAATGACGATCCCAGAAAAGAGGGGAGGGACCTCTGTGTCCCATGATGTACTCCAAGAAAAGGATTTTACAGGTAAGCTGTTTTAAAAATCCATTTTTTTTTATCGTACATCACGGGACACAGAGCACCATAATAATGACTATTTGGGATGTCCTAAAGCAATGCACCTGAGGGGGGGGGGGCACAATATCCCTAAGCCCCAACGTGTCTGAGCTTATAAAGCTGCCTGCAACACGCTGTGGCCAAAAACAGTCTCTTTTTGAGATCTAACATCCACCTGGTAAAACCTATTGAACGTATGAACTGAAGACCAAGCGGCCGCTTTGCAAACCTGAGCCATAGACACCTGCTGGCGTACTGCCCATGATGCACTAACCCCTCTAGTGGAGTGTGCCTTTAAATCCCAAGGTGGAACCTTGCACCTTAATCCATACGCCTGGATAATAGTCTGGTGAATCCACCTAGATATAGTTGAACTTGTTGCTGGCTGTCCTTTCCTAGGACCTTCCGGCAGGACAAAAAGGCAGTCAGTCTTCTGAAACTGAACTGACATCTTTAAATAAACTTTGATCGCCCTCACCACATCCAGTGAGCAAAGTGACCTTTCCTCCCTAGTCTTAGGGTTTTGAAAAAAGGAAGGTAAAATGATATCTTGATTCAAATGAAATTTGGAAACCACCTTCGGTAGAAAATCTGGACGAGGGCGCATGACCACTCTGTCCTGATGAAGACTCAAGAAAGGTTCCTTGCAAGAAAGGGCGGCTAATTCTGACACCCTTCTAGCTGATGTTATAGCTACCAAAAAAAACAATTTCCTGGTCAATAGGACAAAGTGAATATGCCTAATAGGTTCGAATGGTTGACTCTGCAAGGCTGACAGGACCAAGTTTAGGGACACAAAGGTGGCTTAACTGGCGGCCTTAGGTGCGTTACTCCCTTGACAAAGGTTCATACCAAAGAATGGGATGCACTCGGTCTTTGGAAAAAAAAACGATAAGGCCGAAATCTGTCCTTTAATTGTCCCCAGAGCCAGCTTCAAGTCTACTCCTGCTTGAAGAAAGGCAAGAACTCTTCCGTATATTTACGAGGGTTCCACTTCCTTCCTTCACACCAGGAAATGTACGATTTCCAGACTCTATAGTAAATAGTTCTAGAAACTGACTTTCTAGCGTTTATCGGTCTTTCAATACTCTGGTCTCAATAGTAATGCCATCAAATTCAGCAACCGTAAAGAAGGATGGAATAGGGGTCCTTGAGACAACAGGTCTGGACGGCATGGAAGGACCAACGGTTCCCCCACTGCCAACTTCACAATCTCCGTGTACCAGGATCTCAGGGGCCACGCTGGTGCCACCAGGATCACTGGTTTTCGTTCTTCCTGTGTTCTCCGTAGTAGGTGCGGCAGAATTTGGATCGGAGGGAAGCATATATCAGAGAGTACTGATGCCAAGGAACCACTAATGCGTCTATCCCGACGGCAAGCGGATCCTTGGTCCTGGATACAAACTTGTCCAGTTTGGCATTGAATCTGGACACCAGCAGATCCACATCTGGGGTCCCCCAGATGTGCAGATCTATAGGAAAACCTCGGGATGCAGGGACCATTCCCCTGGCAACAATTTTTGGCGACTTAGGAAGTCTGCCTGCCAATCACTTGCGAACCTTGCTGAGGTCGCAAGGATCCCAAAGTAGAACAGGAGAGTCCAGACTCCTGAACCGGGGGGTAACTTAAACCCAATTCGTACCATCTCAGTCAGAGATTGGATAACCAATTTTTTGAATGGGAGGCTGAAATTGGCTCCTCTGAGCCAGAGTCCTCAGCTGAGGATTCTTCAGCCTCTCCTTCCTCCCGGTCTTTTATGACCACCTCTTCCAAATCCTCCGCCCACTCTGGTTCCAGATCACCTGAACCCATCTGGCTATAAGAGTCCTGGTGCTCTAGTGATTCTCCACTTGGCCCAGGCTCAGGGGAGGGAGATCTATTACGCTTCTTCCCACTCTGTGTTACAGAGGCAATCATGCCAGCTATCTTGCCTTCAAGGCCCGCTAAAGCAGATGCCAAATCATCCTTTGTAACATAAGCTGAGTCAGGTATATTGGTAGTGGCCACTATGCCTGACAAATACAATGGCTCAGCCAGGCCAGATGCCGCAGGTCTTTCAGGGGAGACTGAGGCTACATCAGCGTGGGGTTGGTCTCCTGTTTTTAAGGGAGGTACTCTTACCCCTGTGCCAGCCCTGCTCCCTGTACCTCGTTTTCTGGAAGACATTGCTTAAATACGAGGAAAAAGAGTACTCACCACAAACTGTAACCAGCCTTCAGCCTTACACAACTGTGTCCAAAACCTTCAGACTCACGTGCCCAAGTATCGCTCTGTGCTGTCCCTGCGCACGCCAAGAGCTCCATCCTTATAAAGCCTTAGCCTGAGAGTGAGCGCGCGCGCACCCACGTGATCAGCGGCATGCACGGCGCATCCGCCATGTCCTGATGCACGCAGCGCATCTGTCACACACACACAGTAGTGGCGCACGTGCACACCGACAGCGCGCACACCAGGGGAGCATGCGCACACAGGCAGCGCGCGCGCGGGCACATGCGCACGCCCGCCATAATTGCGCGCCATACCGGCCATCTGTAATCCCAGACACAAGTTTAAAGTTTACCAGCAGGTTTTTCAGAGGGAAATATATATATAAAAAATTCCCAAAGGGAGTACTCACCGTCCCAAGCAGCAGGGCATGTATCACCAGGCCCAATCTTCCCCCATCACAGCGGGTAGCGCCTCTGAGGACCTTCAAGGACTGGGTCCCCCATTTTTTGGGGTCCACACCCCTGGACCTGTAAAGCACCCTTTTGGTTTACCTTGGGCCAGTTTTGATCAGGAATACCAACTTAACAAGGGTCCAGCGCCAAATAGGACACGTTACAAGCAAAACCTCCCTCTTGAACCGAGGCTCGGGTACCATCCACTTTAGCTTTCTTATGTCATCCGAATGGATCCGATTATAACGTCCTCACTGGGACATCATTGAAGAATTTTGAAGAGCTTCAACAGCCATGACCATCACCTTCAAGACACTGGCGAAAAAACTGAGGTACTTCCTGTGTAGGAGGGGTTATATGGGAGGAACCGTTTTACTATTGGTTGCCAGTGTCCAATCACCTAAAGGTAGCGTATAACCCAAATAGTCATTATTATGGTGCTCTGTGTCCCGTGATGTACGATAAAGAAACTAAATTTACAGCCCCAATTTTAGGAACAGGGGGCTACACATTCCCCCCACGAGGCGATGTCCTCGGCGTCTGGGAAAAAAATAACTCTCAATACTGAGAGTAGGTATCTGAACCAAAAAAAAAAAACTTGGATGGGAGAAGGGAAAGGTAAGGCAGTAAGAGAAGAAGGTTACAGTTTCAAACATCAATCAACAGTATATTCACATCAAACATGTTACAAGAACCTCACTATCTATCTAACTGCCCCACTCTAGCAGCTTGATAGGAGATCTTTGTTACCTGAAAAAGAACAAGGTTACACACATAGAAACACATAACAGCATCACTGATCAACTGGGAGCAAAGCCTCACTCCCAGGAGAGTGAAACTTTCTTTCACCTTTTAAATGCAAAGCAAACTAGAATGTAACTTAAAAGTCCATCCCTTTCTATAAGTAATTTAGCCACCATCTAGTGGCAAAAATCAGTATGAAAGAAGTCCTTAGTGGCAAAGTATTGAAATTACTGTACACTGTACTGTACTGTACATTACTGTAGAAAATCTTGACCATGAAGTTCTCTAAACCTAGAACCATCAGGCCATGTACCCCATAGTCCATTTAGAGTAAAGAACTTTTTCTCAGTCTTTGTTCAAAGGACTGAAGACTCTTCTCTGAGCTTTAAACAGGAACAAACTGTTGCTTTAGAGCAGAGACTGATATTTGCCAGCTTATCTATGATAGCCCCTTTAAACAGTTACCAGTAGAAACGAGGATCTGGTAAAGTAACTGCCTTCCCTTGTTTATCCACAGTAGTAACATAGTAAACAACATCTTGTTTTCCAGGTCTGCAGATGACCACTTTGTCAGAGTAGATATGCCAGCCATAGTTCCATTGAAGCATGCATCCGTCATAATGCTCATCCATGACAGATGAATAGCCAGCTTTTCTGAAAGGCTTTGGTGCAGATAGGTAGTCCCAGATAGCTTCACTGTACCACTCCTCTCACTTTGATTCAATTTCTTGCATAGTCTCTGAAGGAACATGTGGAAATTCCAGGCCATATTCTGTAGCAACTGTTTTGTTGAGCACTCTTTGTAAGTGAGCAAGCTTTGGCAAGGCCAAATCCCCAATCCAGGAAGCACACACGGATTCAGAGACTTTTGCACCATGGCTTTAGCAGACAACTTTTTTGTTTCAGCTGGACTGATAACTTTAGGCAGAGGCTCATTAGTAATACTTGGTGTTTCCATACTAATTGATGTCTCTTCAAAGTCTTAGGCCCCTTTCACACGGTCGGACCGTTCAGGTCCGCCTGTCAGTTTTGACGGTGGACCTGAACGGCGCTCCATGCTAGTCTGTGGAGCGACGGATGTCAGCGGTGACATGTCCGCTGCCATCCGACCCCATCCGATCCGCTAAAAACAGACGGATGCCTCTACGTTCAGATCCATCGCTGGCGGATCGGATCGGGTGAGATCTGATGAAAACGGACATGCTCTCTCCATAGAAACCAGCGGCGCTCAACAAGCCCCTCCCCGCTCAGTGAGCAGAGAGGGACCTGTCATCCGCCGGTTCAGCGGAGATCAACGGAGAGATCTTCCACTGAGCCGGCGGACTCCGTGGAAGCTGATCCGCCTCGTGAGAATGAGGCCTAAAGCTGTGCAATCTGGGAAAGTGAAGGTAGAAGCAACATCCTCACTATTAGCCCACAATAGTTCTTGTGACATAGATTCAAACAGTTCATCATCACCAAATCAGACAAGGAATCCAGCTCAGAATCCCTTAATTCTTCTGCAGGTCTATATTTACACATTGACCCCACTGAAATGCTTGTCCCAGATTTTTCACCAGTTCCTGACGTGGATTTCCCAGTACAGTACAGTAGTGATGGTGATGTCTGCTGATGGCACTTTAGGAACAATAGCAGCGACATCATCAAATGGAACACTCACAGTAGCAGGCGTGATGAGTGTAGGTTTCCCAGCAGGAGCAAAAGCAGCAGCCTCCACTGTAGCAACACCTGTGACCCAATCAACTCTGTAGGCATGGGGTGGCATGGTAGGGTGTTCCACAGCAAACAGGTATTACCCACAGTGCAGGCAATGAACAAACGGATGGAGATGTACGGCCAGTCCTCCACACGTGGCATAACATATCCAGCGTTTCATGGTCTCCAACAGTATACAGCACAAACCGACCACGTGGCTTCAGGTGGATGCCGGTTTCTGTTAGCAGGGTTCCAGACAGCATAGCACTTGCAGCTGTACAGACAGGAAACATCTTGGACCCCACTGCAGTTTGCACAAGAGAAAATTCAGCCATGACTGGCCTGTGATCTTCCCTGTAGTAACAGCAAACTACAAGGAAGATCTTCAGCGCCAGACACACACAGACACACACACAGCGTCTCACACAGCAGCAGGCAGAAACTCCTCTCACTTGCTCTTCTGATCACGTAGCTCTGGGCTTCTCTCACTCCACCCACAGCTCATGCAGTCAGAAATGTGATTTTGCAATTAACCCCTGTTTTCCTAGAGAAAGTGACAAAGTCCAGGAACCCCTCTTTAGCAGAGACTCTCGGGTTCTTCCCCAGTGAATAGTGCAGTACTTTGGAAACAAGGGCTTTAGTTGAGGTCACAGTTCACAATCCCCACAGTGCCATGACAAAATTCCTGAGTTGCAGTTGGTTGCTAGGGACAACAGCAAACTTGTTCCGCAGGCCCCACGTTGGGCTTCAAAATGTAGTGCCCCCCCCCTGGGTCTACTGTGTCCCAGTGCTAGCTGTCCCACGTGGCTACTGATCCCAGTACCACTCTTTCAGGCCCTGCAAGCCCTTCTGGCTGCAACTGCCTCATTCCACTACCTGTGCCACCACAATCCTCCTTACTGGCTCTGCATCCATCCCAGACTGCTTGCTCCCAGTTCTCTCAGGCGTGCCTCCCAGTCCTCCTGACTGTGTGTCACTCACCAGCCCTCTTGGCTGCACCTTGTTGTACCTCCTGGAGACTTGCCTGGCAGTGTTCTCCTCCTGTCCTCTCCTTGCTCCCATGCCTCCTGTCCAGGACACCTCCGTGTGTCTTAAGAGGGACCTGTCTGCACCCAAGCCCAGACCCAAGGGCACCCTCCCAAGACTGGGGAGCTCCCTCAAATGCCACGACAGCCTAACACTCCATCTCCAGCTTCCACTCGAACAACTCCTCCCCAGCTGGGCTGACCCAGAGTATTTGAGGAGGCCTGCCAATCCAAGTTGGGGATTGGTCAGGGCCCTCAGAAAACTTGAGGTAGCTCCACCTCACCTCTCCTCCTATCTTTCCAGAAGGTTCCAGCACATTCTGGAAATAATGGAGAGGTCTCAGTGGTGCTGCCTGTGAGAGTCATCTAGCTCTCCCTGGATTTCTGCCAACCCAGGAAACAAAAAACAAGCAGGCCTGGCTGCCAGCCAATCCTGCATAAATTTGCCTACACTGACAAAACCTACTTAAAACTCTAGCACACTAGAGGGTACTACACAATGTACAGCACAGCTTGCAGAGTGCAGTGGTCATAAGTATGTATATATGTAATATATGGTAGGGGTCCCCAACCCCCTGGGCCGTGGTTCTGTACCTGCCTGTTGTTCAGTGAGCAGGAGACTTTTCATAATAACAAGCGGGTAATCACTTGCTTGTTAATATAAGTTTGGCAGCTCGCTGTCCCAATCTGCAGTCGCTTCCACCCCCTGCTCTGCTAATAGGCATGAGAGAATAGACACAGGCTGCTAGCTGCCTCTGCCCTGCTGTAGGTAAGACACTGCAGGGGAGGCAGTAATTGGAAGGGGCACTGGGCTTTTAAACAGGAAGGAGGGGGAGGTATGACTGCAGGGAGCTCTGTAATGGGGGGGCATGACTGCAGAGAGGACTGTGATAGGGGAGGCATGACTACAAGGAGGACTGAGATGGGGGCCATGACTGTAGGGAGGACTGTGATGGGGGACAGGACTGCAAGGAGGACTATGATGGTGGGGTTATGACTGCCAGACTGTGATGGGGTGCTATGACTGCAAGGAGGACTGTGATGGGGGCCATGAGTGCTGCCAGCACTGGGGCGCTACAGTTCATTGAGGGAACCATGAATGCCAACATGTACTTTGACATACTGAAGCAGAGCATGCTCCCCTCCCTTCGGGGACTGGGCTGCAGGGCAGTATTCCAACATGATAGCGACCCCAAACACACCTCCAACATGACCACTGCCTTGCTAAAGAAGCTGAGGGTAAAGGTGATGGACTGGCCAAGCATGTCTCCAGACCTAAACCCTATTGAGTGTAGCACCCTGTAGCATAGGCAGGGAGCTGCTCACAAATTTACTTGCCAGGAGTAGTTATCCTGGTTGATTGATAGTATCCATTGATTTCTCCCTAATTTTGGCTTGTTGCACTTTTCTCTTCTGCCACTGGGTGGCTGGGTACTTGGTGGTACTAGATATGAGAAGGACAACCCAAGGTCAGGTTATGGGAATATGGGGTATCCCAGCCAATGGGCAGAGGTTTTCTTGAATCACTTGGCCTGCTGGGAGCACCTATATATTTGGGTGGAGTCAGGAGATCTGTCTTCTGTGCCACCTGGATGGCTGTCTGGGTGGACATATGTTGTAAGCCCCAGGCTGCTAGGCTGGAGATTGGGCCTATCCCGGGGGCATCTGGCTACCAGGCTGTGTGAGGGCCTATCTAGAAGTAAGAGGGCAGAGCAGGGTTGGGACTGCGACTTGCAGTCCAGCCAGAGAACCTGTCATGGTAGGAGGTAGAAGGGGAGCTGTGGCTACTAAGGGACCAACCACCTTTACCAGGGACCACAGTGAGTAACTGAAGCAACTACCAGAGCAGTATTCTCACCAAGCGGGCACAGTGGAGAATTGGGAAACTTCAGGCGGTGATCAAGTCAGGGACCCAACCAGCAGAGGTGACGCTTGCAGAGCAGCCTCGTGTGTCAAGCCAGGGATCGAGTCGGTCAGCAGGGGTGAAGTTTGAGAAGAATCTTAAGTGTCAAGCTAGGGACACAGCAGGAAAGCGTGGGATACGCTTGAGGGGATACCACCGCAAAGATTGGAGGAGCTCCAGGGATTTAGAGTCAGTGAATCAGAGGGTCTAGTGAGAGACCGGGAGCTCGGTGTTGAAGAACTACAAGAAGCAGTTGAAGTAGTGAAGCAGAAGGAACTGTTACGTTTGAGTTAGGAACTGTTAAAGACTGTTGCCATAGGAAACAGCATTCCTGCATGTGCAGATGTGGCGCCTTGCTGGGGCCTTTCCCTGCATGGCTGTCCTCCTATTGAAGTCTAGGATGTCTGCCAATTAAATCTACAACTACTTAAGGGTGTCCTGACCCTAACCCTCTTTCCCACAAAATTACAAAAAGGACTGTTAAAAGAAATAAAACCTCTTTTACATCCAATAAGTGTCTGGCGCCCAATGACTTTCACCATCTTTGCACCCACTATGCCTCACAACACACTACATATTGAAGGATGTCAGCTATCTTTGGCCTTGGAGGTCCTCATTAGACTGAAAGAGGCTAAAGACTTTGCTACATGAGCATCTGTGGGACATCCTCAAATGGAAGGTGGAGGAGCGCAAGGTCCATCCACCAACTCCGTGATGTCGTCATGGAGGAGTGGAAGAGGACTCCACTGGCAACCTGTAAAGCTCTGGTGAACTCTGTGCCCAAGAGGTTTAAGGCAGTGCTGGAAAATAATGGCAGCCAAACAAAATATTGACACTTTGGGCCCAATTTGCCCATTTTCACTTAGAGGTGTACTTACTGTTGTTGCCAGTGGTTTAGACATTAATGGCTGTGTGTTGCGTTATTTTGAGGGGACAGCAAATTTATACTGTTTTACCCTGTACACATGATAGGATTTTCCGACAACAAAATCCATGTTTTTTGGATTGTTGGCTCAAACTTGTCTTGCATACACATGGTCACACAAATGTTGTCGGAAATTCCAAAGTCAAGAACACAGTGACGTACAACACGTACAACGAGCCGAGAAAAATGAAGTTCAATAGGCAGTGCGGCTCTTCTGCTTGATTCCGAGCATGTGTGGAACTTTGTGCGCCAGAATTGTGTACACACGATCCGAATTTACGACAACGGATTTTGTTGTCGGAAAATTTGAGATCCAGATCTCAAATTTTGTGTGTCGGAAATTCCGATGGAAAATGTCCGATGGAGCCTACGCACGGTCGGAATTTCCGACAACAAGCTCCCATCGAACATTTTCCATCAGAAAATCCTATTGTGTGTATGGGGCATTATACAAGCTGTACACTCACTACTTTACATTGAAGCAAAGTGTCATTTCGTCAGTGTTGTCACATGAAAAGATATAATAAAATATTTACAAAAATGTGAGGGGTGTACTCACTTTTGTGAGATACTGTATAAAAAAATATTTACAAAAATGTGAGGGGTGTACTCCTTCAGAGTCCTAGGCTGTAAATGGGGGCTCCCGCATCATCACGGCTTCGGTACTCAAGCAGCAAGAGTCCACAAACCCGGAAGGAAGACCAGATGAAGATGGAAGCGATTCAGCGAAGACAGCTTGCCACTGGAAGGCTTCATTTTCAGATAAGTTTCACATAATGTGCTAGTATGCGATGCACACTATCACATTATGACATTGCCTTTCAGGTTCTAAAAAAAAACACCCAACGGTTTATTACTGCTTTAATGGTTTGAAATCTCAGCTGGTTCCCGCTGAACTGGCAGAGATTCGACCCGTGTATGGCTGGCCTAAGACTCCATTTCCAGCTCGACTGTGATAAGACTTTTGGTGCGACTTTGATCTGACTTTACATTCTCTGGACAAAAGTCGCATCAATAGTTGCACCAAAGTAGTGCAGGCACTTTTTCAAAGTTGCACTGATTTCAATGGGTGCTATTGAAAAGAATGCGCTGTGATTTGTCATGTGACTTTCATGTCCAAAGTCGCATGACAAGTAGTACAAGTGTGAATGGAGTCTTAAGACCCCTTTCAGATTGCAAGGAGGACTGTAATGGGGGGGGCATGACTGCAAGGAGTAGTGTGATGGAGGTCCAACAAAATTCAAAAAAGCTGCGCTGAAAAGTCACATTGAGTATATCCACAAAATACCATAGATATAGGAATTCAAAGTAGACTTTTTAAGCCTTGATATCACCACAGTGTGCACACACAAAATTAAAAGTGCCCGTCCACTGTAGCTGTAGATTCTGCTTACTAGACAGTAGGGGTGCAACGGATCAAAAAACTCACAGTTCGGATCGTTCCTCGGATCAGGAGTCACGGTTCGGATCATTTTCGGATCAACAAAAAAAAATCTCCCCCACTGTAATATCCACGTCATCTCCCCCACTGTAATAATATATTAGCAGGGTATTGCAGGGTATTGGCAGAGTATTGCAGAGTATTGGCAGGGTATTGCAGAGTATTGGCAGGGTATTGGCAGGGTATTGGCAGAGTATTGCAGGGTATTGCAGGGTATTGGCAGAGTATTGGCAGGGTATTGCAGAGTATTGTCAGGGTATTGCCAGAGTATTGGCAGGGTATTGGCAGAGTATTGGCAGGGTATTGGCAGAATATTGCAGGGTATTGGCAGAATATTGGCAGGGTATTGCAGAGTATTGGCAGGGTATTGGCAGGTATTGCCAGAGTATTGCCAGAGTATTGGCAGGATATTGGCAGAGTATTGGCAGGGTATTGGCAGAATATTGGCAGGGTATTGCAGAGTATTGCAGATTATTGGAAGGTATTTCCAGAGTATTGCCAGAGTATTGCAGAGTATTGGCAGGGTATTGGCAGGATATTGGCAGGGTATTGCAGAGTATTGGCAGGGTATTGGCAGAGTATTGCAGGGTATTGGCAGAATATTGGCAGGGTATTGCAGAATATTGCAGAGTATTGGCAGGTATTGCCAGAGTATTGCCGAGTATTGGCAGGGTATTGCAGAGTATTGGCAGGGTATTGGCAGAATATTGGCAGGGTATTGGCAGGTATTGCCAGAGTATTGCAGAGTATTGGCAGGGTATTGCAGATTATTGGCAGGGTATTGGCAGAGTATTGGCAGGGTATTGCAGAGTATTGCAGAGTATTGGCAGGGTATTGCCAGAGTATTGGCAGTGTATTGCAGAGTATTGGCAGGGTATTGGCAGAGTATTGGCAGAGTATTGCAGGGTATTGGCAGAATATTGGCAGACTATTGGCATGGTATGGCAGAGTATTGGCAGGTATTTCCAGAGTATTTCCAGAGTATTGCCAGAGTATTTGCAGAGTATTGGCAGGGTATTGCAGAGTATTGGCAGGGTATTGGCAGAGTATTGGCAGAGTATTGGCAGGGTATTGCAGAGTATGGCAGAGTATTGGCAGGTATTGCCAGAGTATTGCCAGGGTATTGCAGAGTATTGTCAGGGTATTGCAGAGTATTGTCAGGGTATTGCAGAGTATTGGCAGGGTATTGCAGAGTATGGCAGAGTATTGGCAGGTATTGCCAGAGTATTTGCAGAGTATTGCCAGAGTATTTGCAGAGTATTGCCAGAGTATTTGCAGAGTATTTGCAGAGTATTGGCAGGGTATTGCAGAGTATTGGCAGGGTATTGCAGAGTATTGGCAGGGTATTGCAGAGTATTGGCAGGGTATTGCAGAGTAAGGCAGAGTATTGGCAGGGTATTGGCATGTATTGCCAGAGTATTGGCAGGGTATTGCAGAGTATTCTCAGGGTATTGCAAAGTATTGGCAGGGTATGGCAGAGTATTGGCACTGCTGCCATCTGATCTCTCCCCTCCACTGTACAGATCAGTACACAGAGGGGAGAGAGGAACCGGCATGATGATGTGACGCCGGGTTGTTTACAAGTGATCGCTCTGTCATTTGATGAAGCGATCACGTGGTAAACGGCCGCCGGGTGTACCAAGATGGCCGCCGCTCCGGAGCTAGGCTGAAGCCGCGGCCTTTCCTTAGGCTGAGGCGGCGGCGCGCTCCGCGAAGCGCATGTGTGCCGATCCTAACAGGCTGAATCGTTCGGATCACGGATCAGTGACGATCCGTTGCACCCCTACTAGACAGACGTTATTACACTATGGGCAGGCTTCTCTTTCCTTGAGCATCCTTTTTATTACGGACACTCCAGCGAGATAGAGGGAGCGAGCTGCATCTTTCCATTTACCGTCATACTTGGTCATCGGCAAGCTAAAAGGCCTAGGCTGGGTTATAGCCACCTGACTTTTAAGCTTGCCGTCTGGTAAGCAGAATCTACAGCTACGGTGGACGGGCACTTTTAATTTTGTGTGTGCACACTGTGGTGATATCAAGGCTTAAAAAGTTTACTTTGAATTCCTATATCCATGATATTTTGTGGATATGCTCAATGTGACTTTTCAGCGCAGCTTTTTTGAATTTTGTTGGACTTCCTGTGTTATTGCACTTATGCTGCTGCTTTTATAAATAATTTTTCTAGCGCGGTAATTTCTCTTACTTAAGTGTGATGGAGGGCCATGACTGCAAGGAGAACTGTGATGAGGGACCATGACTGTAAGGAGGACAGTGATGGGGGGCCATGACTGCAAGGAGGACTGTGATGGGGGGGCCATGACTGCAAGCATGTAGGGTTGCCAGCTCATCCCTTTAAACCCAAACACATATGAATTACACAGGTTCTGAGGCTAATTTAATGCAGATAAGGCACCAAGTGAGTGTTATTACCACCTTGATCAGCCACATAACCTGTGTAATGAATATGTGTTCGGTTCTAAAGAGATTAGGTGGCAACCCTACTGTGATGGGAGGCCATTACTGCAAGTAGGACTGTGATGGGGGGGGGGGGGCTATGTCTGCAAGGAGGACTATGATGGGGGGGGGGGCATGACTGCAAGGAGGACATACAGTTGCAATAAAAAGTATGCACAAATTGGTCATAAAATGTGATCTGATCTTCATCTAAGTCACAACAATAGACAATCACAGTCTGAATAAACTAATAACATACAAAGAATTAAATGTTACCATGTTTTTATTGAACACACCATGTAAACATTCACAGTGCAGGTGGAAAAAGTATGTTAACCATTGGATTTAATAACTGGTTGAACCTCCTTTGGCAGCAATAACTTCAACCAAACGTTTCCTGTAGTTGCAGATCAGACGTGCAACGGTCAGGAGTAATTCTTGACCATTCCTCTTTACAGAACTGTTTCAGTTCAGCAATATTCTTGGGATGTCTGGTGTGAATCACTTTCTTGAGGTCATGCCACAGCATGTCAATCGGGTTGAGGTCAGGACTCTGTCTGGGCCACTCCAGAAGGCGTATTTTCTTCTGTTTAAGCCATTCTGTTGTTGATTTACTTCTATGCTTTGGGTCGTTGTCCTGTTGCAACACCCATCTTCTGTTGAGCTTCAGCTGGTGGACAGATGACCTTAAGTTCTCCTGCAAAATGTCTTGATAAACTTGGGAATTCATTTTTCCTTCGATGATAGCAATCCGTCCAGACCCTGACGCAGCAAAGCAGCCCCAAACCATGATGCCCCGGCCACCATACTTCACAGTTGGGATGAGGTTTTGATGTTGGTGTGCTGTGCCTCTTTTTCTCCACACATAGTGTTGTGTGTTTCTTTCCAAACAACTCAACTTTGTTTTCATCTGTCCACAGAATATTTTGCCAGTACTGCTGTGGAACATCCAGGTGCTCTTGGGCAAACTGTAAACCTGCAGCAATGTTTTTTTTGGACAGCAGTAGCTTCCTCTGTGGTATCCTCCCATGACATCCATTCTTGTTTAGTGTTTTACGTATCATAGATTCGCTAACAGGGATGTTAGCATATGCCAGAGACTTTTGTAAGTCTTTAGCTGACATTCTAGGATTCTTCTTCACCTCATTGAGCAGTCTGCGCTGTGCTCTTGCAGTCATCTTTTTTTTTAACAGAAAAGGGATTGCAGTCATCTTTACAGGACGCCCACTCCTAGGGAGAGTAGCAGTAGTGCTGAACTTTCTCCATTTATAGACAATTTGTCTTACCGTGGACTGATGAACAGCAAGGCTTTTGGAGATACTTTTATAACCCTTTCCAGCTTTATGCAAGTCAACAATTCTTAATCGTAGGTCTTCTGAGAGCTCTTTTGTGCGAGGCATCATTCACATTAGGCAATGCTTCTTGTGAAAAGCAAACCCAGAACTGGTGTGTGTTTTTATAGGGCAGGGCAGCTGTAACCAACACCTCCAATATCATCTCATTGATTGGACTCCAGTTGGCTGACACCTCACTCCAATTAGCTCTTGGAGATCTCATTAGTCTAGGGGTTCACATACTTTTTCCACCTGCACTGTGAATGTTTACATGGTGTGTTCAATATAAACATGGTAACATTTCATTCTTTGTGTGTTATTAGTTTAAGTAGACTGTGATTGTCTATTGTTGTGACTTAGATGAAGATCAGATCACATTTTATGACCAATTTGTGCAGAAATCCATATAATTCCAAAAGGGTTCACATACTTTTTATTGCAACTGTATGTTATGTTTTATGCAACATAGCATACATGTGTGCTTGGTGGTCAGTATAGTGCCGCCTTATATTGGTGGCAAATGGAAAAGTGCCCCCTTACATTGGTGGTCAGCGGAGAAGTACCCCTTATATTGGTGATCAGTGGTGATTTGCCCCATACTTTGGTAGTCACTGGTAATGTGCCAATCTACATTGCTCTGCTGGCTCTGTCATATACACTAAAATAAATAAATAGAACCCTAAATCCATACAGTTTTCCTTTATGTGTTCCTTCCAATACTGTATTGATGTTTAGGGGATGAAGAGTGAGTACTTATTACCATTTATTGACTGTCCTGAAAATAGATCATGTAGCTCATCTATACATGGTGCACAGGAAGGTTAAACACAGAATTACTTTAAAGTAAGCAAGAATGTAATAGCATATTGAAATGCTTTCATAGTAAGCTGCACCAAATAGTTTTGACTGCCAAATTTTGACAGTGAGTAGTATTACACTTGTTTGACAGTATACATGAAAAAATGGTCACACTACTCCAATGTGTTAGTTATGTATATTAAAAAAAAAAAAAGTTTAAAGAAATAGTACTATAGTATTCAGTGAAATGTTTTTTTCTTGTTTTTTTAGATTGTAGTTGAAGCAGTGTTATTGCATGGGATTGCAGAAAACCCCCCAGAAATATAACAATTACTAATAACGTAAATAAAAAACATTTAGGCACCAAGTAAGTTTGCTAAAAAATACTCCGTCCCTTTATTATTGGTCTAAAATTAACAACATATTTGCAGAAGGGATAGTAATCATAGACAGGAACTTTATTTTAGACCACCTTATGGACTCTCCTGCAAGAAAAAAGCACCATATCTCACTCTTTAGACTGAAATGCTTCCTAATCAACAGCACACACATTCTTACAACCAAATCTACTTCTTTTTCAATTAGTCTTTACACTACAACTCTCATCGCTCATAGGAAACATTTTATTTATGGTCGGACCATGCTCCAGTTTGCTTTATATGTCCCTGACTACCCACGCAAATCATGGACCTGAAAAGTTATTGACAACCTCCTACAAAACCATGTGTACCTCAGAATTATTTCTCAACCCTCTTGGGAGTTCCCAATTCCCGAATCTAATTTTTCCTTCCACTGGCAAAATTTCACAATCAAATATCTTGGCACATTTATTTCCAATAGCTTAAATGACTTAGTAACAGTCAATTATAAACATATACTACAAACAATCTTTACATGTCTACAATCCTATACTAGTTTTCATGGCTTGGACGAAGAAATATAATTCAAATGGACATATTACCAAACTTGCTATACATCTTTTAAGCCATGCCTGTTTGTCCACCCTCCAACTTGTCTTCACAACTCACCCGCCATATAGGGGCGTTTACATGGGGTCATAAAAAACTTAGGATGCACAAAAAATATTCTTGTCTTACTGAAAGGGAGGCGAAGACTAGTTATGCCAGATATTATTCTATGCTTGCATGCCACTTCCCTAATCAGAATTGTTGACTAGTTACTAAACACAACCTTCCACTACTAATTCAATCCACTCTATGTATCTGGAATACATATCTGGTCAAAAATTTACTTTCCCCTTACCCAAGCCCCTTGACCATTTTTTTTGGTGATTAGGCATTTCCACCAGCTCTATGTCATACCAGCATTATGGCATGGAAAAGATTGAACTAGTTTGACCATATTAGAATAGGTTGACCATATTACCATTGGTCAAACTCTGCAATCTGATAAACGTACTCCACTCACACACCTACTCTGTACCTGCCACAATCAACAGTTGGCCTGGTGGGAATACTCACAATTAAGTAACTACCTTAGAGGGTAACTCCACTTTCATGGGGAAAAAAAATAGAAAAACAAAAAATATATAACGCATATAATTGCGACACTAATCATATTGTAATTTAATGTTCTTAAAAATGACCTTTCCTTTTCAATCTGCAGCCACTGTAGTTTTCTGAGAATGCATTGCAATATGGCTACATGGAATTGTTCTATACACAGAGTGTGTACTGACCACTCCCCAGAAACATAATTTCCTGCTTGTGTGATTGGCTCACCTATTTTCCCAGAAGTCTGCCTAAGATACAAGTCCGATTTCAGGCATCCCCTGCAACAAAAATGTAATTTTTGGAGAGATACTTTCAATAGGAACACGTCTAAAGGGATGCAGGCCCAGCAGATTTCCCCATTAGTAGTCTGCATACCTGACAGTTAATTATGTAACCACTCCCATTAGACCCACTCAGAACAGAGGCACCGAGAAACACAGAGGGAATTCTTCAAATAACAAAAGATAGGAATCTGCAACAAAGTTTGTTATAATCCTTGCAATGTACATAGATCAGTTAGAGTGGGATGTTTGTTTCCCGACAAAAGTGAAGTTACGCTTTAAGTTGTTAAAGTATAACTAAAGACAAAACTATTTTTTAGCTTTAGATAGAGGGGAGATGGTTTAAAACACCTATCCATTTTTATTGCTGTCTGTGTCCCTCTTAGGGAGAATCATCCTCTCTATGTGTCCTGAATCGTTGAAAAGTGACAACAGAAAAAGATAGACTAGTCCATCCAGTTTTTTTTTTTTCGTTAACTTTATTCTCTGACTATAGATGTATGTATGTCCCAAGCATGTTTGAAGCCATTTACTGTTGCCTGTCTCACTACCTCTGCTGGTAGTTTGTGCCAATCATCAACTACCCTTTCAGTAAAAAAATACTTTCTAAGATTAATTTTGAACTTTCCTTCAGGTAGTTTGAAGTCATGCCCCTATGTTCTTGATTTTGATTCCATGTTGAAAAAAACTGCCCTCGAGGGCGCATGCGCGGCAGCCTGAGGTAACGGTAATGCCGCCTTAGAGCTCCGCTCCTCGGGAGTTCACACCGGAGGACTACAGGTCCCAGCGGTGTCGCAAACAGCTCAAAATAGAAGAAAACTCAACCCAGCACCATCTGCTATATAAACTATGGTCTTGAGGGGCCAAAAAAACCAAACTTAAAGCGGGTATACCAAAGGAAACTCACAGCTGGCGGCTGTGATGGTGGCATCATCCTCCCCCCTCACAGCGCAGCAGTCCACACACTAAGAAATCTCTGCCTCTCAGCCAGAATACACAGGCAACTAATGGTGAGTCTGACTTTGACAATGGTGACTTACAAGCAGCAGTACAACCTGATATATTCAAAAAATTTTAACATATGCTCCAGAAAGCCCTCAAGCAGACTTCTGACCATCTAACAGACAAGTTGACAAAAGAAAAAAGAGAATTGGGCCAGAGAACTGCAGACTTAGAACTAAGAGTGAACAAAATTGATAAGCATACACAGATTTACATATCTGAGCTTATGACCCTTAAAGAGGAAAACCTCACACTACAGTCACGCTTAGAGGACCAAGAGAATAGGGACCACCGATCGAATCTGCGAATCAGGGGTATCCCTGAATCTGTTCTGGACCTGCAGGCTACTATTACGGCGCTTTTCCAGGAATTAATACCTGGTACCCCTATTGACAGGCTTGAAATGGATAGAGTGCATAGAGCTTTAGCTTCACGCAAAACCAATGGCCCTCCAAGGGACATAATAGCCAAATTGCACTACTACAGAACCAAAGAACAGCTGCTAACAGCTGGCAGAGGTAGAGAATCCCTCAGCTTTCAGGGCCATGGCTATCAGCTCTTCACTTGACCAGTGTAGGAACTAATATCCCCAACTTCCACTACCCACTCTTTATTTACTAATCCTCTTTTATTTTCCCTTTCTTATCTATAATAATTAGATAACACACACAGGAGTATTTTTGGAGTAAAAAACCGGCCATAGCAGCCTCCTTTATTATAAAAATATAAAACCAACTTTTAAATAACTTTAAATAACTTTTTAATGACATTTGTACAACTATGTATAACTTTTTAACTGACAGTTCTTACACCTCCCAATCTTTGGTCTTCTGATGGCACTTTTAACTTCACCTCCTCCATTTCAAAACTTCACCAACACCATTACACTGCGGTACCATAATTTTACCATACCAGGCCTCCAGCCGTAGTTAAAACAGCACGGTGACAACACCCTTCCCGCAGTGTAAACATTTGTCTTCCACCCTAGCCTTCCGCTGTAAGAACAGAACACACCAGAGGGGCACATAATACTGAAAGCCCCCCACCATTTACCATCACCTCCGTGTATTTTGTACCACCATCAGAGACCAAAGATGCCGCCACAGCCCGCAAGGATGACCCCTTAGTCTTAAGGGCACCTCCACACCCGCAATGCCCTCTCAATGCCATCCTGAAGCCCGAGAGCCCAAAGATCAATGCCTACTGCGGTAAGGTGCACCCCATCTCCCCTTAGGTACATCCCCACATTAACCTCCAACTCCGTGTGCCTCACCACCAATCCCCCATTATTAACAACAAACTTTACAATCGCCTTGTCCACTTTAATTCTTGCTTTGTTGATCCTAGTTACCGATCTAGCCATGCGCCATGACGTCCTTGCCACTATGTCAGACCAAACTATGATCATGCCCGGGAAGGCCACCCGAAGTGCCAAAAAATTGCACTTAACGGCCGACACCAGTTCCCTGGTAGATCGGATCCCCAGATCATTGCCTCCTGCATGTAAAACTAAAACATCTGGGGGTCGATCGAGTCGAGCGTAGCGTTCAACTTCCGGAACAACTCTACCCCACCCCATGCCTGGAAAGCCCAACCAGCGGATACATGCCTCCCTCCTGGAAATCCCCAGTTGCCTGCCTTCTGATCTGACGTCCCCCCTTTTTGCACCCCAGAAAACATAGGAGTGCCCTAAGATCCAGACGAGGCGTGGTTGACCCCCATCTGCAAAGACATAACACAACAAAAGACAAATTGAAACATGTGAACTTCCCCCACCCCTGTCGTCAAATGCATGTGATCATAATATATCTATCTCTTTTTTTTTTTCTTTTTTTTTTTTACAAATGAGGGCGCACATAAGACTGGAACCTCTTGGATTCCCACCTCACAATCCTCTTAATTGCTGCCTCATCCAACCCACACCTGGCAGCTTCAGTAGCCGCCCCGATGCGGAAGGAGTGTGAGGTGAATTGCCTACTATCCAACCCTGCAGCCCCAATGCATTTTCTAAACACTGCAATGAATTGAAACCTGGATAAAAAAGTCCTATCTTCATGCACAAACAACGGCCCTTCCCCAACTGGGCGAATTAACAAAAATTCCTCAACTACTTGAACCGGGCAAATTCCCGACCCCGGTAACCTGAACAGCTGCACTTTTACCCCTTTTCCGGCTTGGTCTGTTTTAGACCTGCACAGTTTTAAAAACACCCTATATTTACTTCCACGTCCTGCATCTTCAAACCCCCTGCCACTTGTTTTGCTGGACTCACCAACTCACCCACCCGAAACGCTCCAAAAAACGCGATAGAAAAAACTGCCTTGAACAAAATAACTTCATAACCCAACCTACATACCCCACCTAGTTTATTACACATCACCTGCAGTAGTGAAAAAGACACCGGCCTCCTCGAATCCTTCTTCAAATGACTCTTCCTATAACCTTTCAGGGCCTGTTTTACCCAGAAATCCTTGGTAAAATCAGTCAGGCCCTGTAACTTGAATAAAAAGGCCAACCCCGCCAACTTCCGCTCAATTGCGGACACAGAACCACCCCCCTCCATGTGTCGCGACACAAAATACACTACCAACAACCTCAAGTCCAGTCCTCCCAACCCGGCGTCCGCCAGCCGTGTAAAAGTGGCCCATTCTGACCACACTTTACTATATGCCGCCCATGTCGCCCCACTCACCGATTTCCTGATCCATCCTGCGGCGATTCCGATACCGTCTCCCAAAGCCACCCCGGACAAGGAATCCCCTCTGCTTCCGCAGCGGGCGCCAGCTCCCTGAATCTGTCCCACTGGAACCGAGACAAGGAGTCAGCCAAAGTATTATCCATGCCCGGAATATGAACAGCATATAGAAAAACATTAAGTTGTAAACACCTCAACACTAGGTGCCGCAACAATCGTATTACCGGCGGGGATGATGCCGATAGCCGATTGACGACCTGAACTACCCCCATATTGTCACAATTCAAACGTATTTTCAAGTTCCGCCACCTCTCCCCCCACAATTCTACTGCTAATACCACCGGGAATAATTCCAATAGCACCAAATTCCGAGTAAGTCCCGACTCCACCCAAAACTCCGGCCATGCCTCCGCACTCCACTGCCCTTGGAAAAAAGCCCCATACCCCATAGATCCCACAGCGTCTGTCACCAAATCCATGTCGCAATTACTTACCGGTCCTTCCACTCACACCGAACGTCCATTGTAGCTTTCCAGGAACGTGTTCCACACCTTCAAGTCCTCCCTATGTTCCCTGGTAAGCCTGATAAAGTGGGTCGGAGACTGTATCCCAGCTGTGGCAGCTGACAACCGGCAAAAAACTCTACCCATTGGAATAATGTGACACGCAAAATTCAACTTACCTAAAAGGGATTGTAATTGTCGCAGCCGCACTTTCCTTTTCTCCATCATGTCCCTGACATCCATCTTTAACCCGGCCACCTTATCCCCTGGCAACCTGCACTCCATGGCTCCGGTATCTATTTCGATGCCCAAAAAACTCAACACTGTCGTCGGGCCCTCCGTTTTATCCGCTGCCAATGGTACCCCAAACTTACCTGCAATGTGTTCCAGGGTTGCCAACAGAATCGCACAGCCCTTAGACTCACGAGGCCCCATGCAGAGAAAGTCATCAAGGTAATGTATCACGGAATCCATCCCCGACACATCCCTAATCACCCATTCGAGAAACGAGCTAAACAATTCAAACTTGGCACAAGATATAGAGCAACCCATTGGCAGACACCGATCGACGTAAAATCTCCCCTGCCAACAGCAACCCAACAGCCAAAAGCTGTCCGGATGTACTGGAAGCAAACGGAATGCCGCCTCAATGTCTGATTTTGCCACGAGTGCCCCCTGACCGTAATGCCTCACCCATCCCACTGCTGCATCGAACGATGTGTACGACACTGTACAATCTTCAGGATTGATACCATCGTTCACAGATGCCCCTTTTGGAAACGAGAGGTGGTGAATAAGGCAAAACTTGTTCGGTTCCTTCTTAGGCACCACTCCCAACGGTGACACTACCAAATCCTGTAATGGCTTAGTTGCAAAAGGCCCACTCATGCGCCCCAACGCAACCTCCTTGGCCAGTTTCTCTGAAACCACCCCAGGATTCTGCAATGCAGACCGTAAATTCTTGGCCATCGGAGGTATAGTTGCCAGAGAGCATGGAATTCTGAAACCCACTGAAAAACCCTCCCCCAACACCCTTGCTGCCTCTCTGTCCGGGTACCTATTTAAGAAAGGCCGCATCCTTACCTCCATCACCGGCGTTATCCCTCTTCTGAGCAGGCTCCCCTGTCTTCTTTCCTTTTTTGAAGCAGCGTGACAAAGCGTGGTTCCCCCCACATCCTGAACATTCATGTTTAAAACGACAGGATCCCCCAAACTTGCAGGATCCTTCGTTAAACTGCCAACACACCCCAAATTTTTTCCCGGCCAGAAGTCTGGAGGTAGACGATCCCCCGGCCCCCCCATGAAAAGGCTGGTTCGGTACCCTGGTGGAAGACATCAAACGCATCCATAAGCTGATATCCTTATGGTCCCACCTAAGAGCCGGCCTCACCGCCCTACGTTGCCTAAATTGCTCATCGTACCGAAGCCACGCAGTGCCCCCATACACCCTATGTGCCTCCCCTATGGCATCCATGTAGCAAAACAACGCCCAGCAATGCTCCGGGTTCTTTTCGCCAATTACACTCGCCATAATGGCGAATGCCTGTAACCAATTACCAAAAGTCCTAGGGATCAAACGATACCTCCGCTTCTCCTCATCCTCTTTTTTGAAATCGTCCGGTTTTACCCTGTCTAAGTTGAACTTCTCTAACGGTAACAAGGAGAAAATTTCCACATACTCACCTTTTACTATTTTCTCCCGCACTTCTTGTTTTAAATGTGCTCCCAGCGGGCCCTCATAGCAGACATACACTTCGCATTTCGCCGCATCCGCTATCCTGACCACATCCTTCCTGACCACCACCGCAGATTCCCCTGTGGTGGCGTTTCCCGACACCCCTGCCTCTGAGTTGGCGACAGCCTCACCCCCTGTCCCCGTGGTCCCCCCAACACCCGACTTCTCCACCTGCCCTCCAACCCACGGTGCCAATATTGCCGGCGCCGTCTGGGTGGTTGTAAAATCGCTGAACCAAATCCCTTAATCCTCACAGTAATTCCTGCAATGGTCCCCCTGTCCCGGAGGCGACAGGCTGAACGCCCGCCCCCCCTAAGCCAGGCGGCTCCCCCGCCATGGCCCCTACAGCTCCCCCAGGAGCCCTTGTGTCCCCCCCATCACCCCTATCTAACCAATTACCACCCTCAGCATTGATAACAGGATCAGGTAAAACATATGACTCACCAGGCTGACTGGGTCTGCTCCCCATCGCCGCTGCACTGGACCCTCCAGATGACGCGATGTCCTGGCGCACGTCCTCATCTGAACCCGACAACTCTCCTTCCGACCGTACCTCCGTGGCCTAGAGCATCAGCGTGAGTAACCTCCCAGGTGAAGGCTGCCTGGAGGCTGTTGCTTCCCATCTTGTGGCTGTTCTCCCCCTCTCCCTGCGACCACCTGCTGCCGTGCTCTGCTGTCCCCCACTGCTGGCTCCTCTGCTGGGCCCCTGGACCTCTCCTTCTGTCTTCTCCTGGCTCTCTTCCACTCCTAGCTGCAGAAGGGCTGCCAGCAGCGTCAGGTAGCTGGCCTCCAGCCGTGCCCCCGCTCCTCCCCCGTCGGATCTCCCCCCTAGCAGATGCCTGTGCTGCGGGGGGGACCGTTCTGCTGCTGTCCCGTCTTCTGGGTGGCGATGCTCGGGCGCCATTACGGCCCGAAGCCCCGCCCCCCACGCTCCGCCATTGTGGAGGATTCCGCCCAGTCCCCCCAGGGGTGGCGGCGGCCACCCGTTTTGCTGGGGGAGCCGACGGGTCCGTTCCCGGGCTCCTATTAGGGCGAGCTGTTCTGGATGAGGGGCCTGGTGAAAAACGCTCAGGCGGCCGAGACCGCCTGGCGCGTGGCGTCGCTCCCCCCCCCCGTGCCGGACCCCCCCGCTTCATCTAAAAGCAATGTTCCTGTCCCCTCGTGGCCGCCGCCGTCCGCAGCCGTGCTAGGATCATATCTATGTCTGCCATGCTGCTGAAAACTGCTTCTCTCCCACTGTGCCAACTTCCCCTTTGTCTGTCTCCTCACACTGCTCCTGCTAAAACCCCGCCTATTCCTTTTATATCTCTCCACCCCCTAAGTTAACTTCAATCCCCTCCCTCTTACTTCCCTTTACTTTTTTAACCCTCAGTTGTCTCCTGTTCCACCTTGTCATGCCCAGCTCTTCATTACCATTCCATACTTCCATTATCATTCCGGGCCTCCCTGATCTGTCCACACTTACGGTGGCAAAAAGGCGTGCGCTCAAACATGAACTGCAGATACTGCTAAATCAACTGCTAAATAAAGATACAGGATCCAGTTCTACCTCCTCTTCACATCAAAATCTTAAGCGTGGTCGCTATGAACACTAACCACCCAATAACGAGGAGTCTATGGACTGACATTTTAGTTTAAACTAATTACCTTCTCTCATTACAGGTTCCCACCTCCTCATGCTGGTTGAGTTACTTAATTGGCCATGTTCTTGACTGAAATGAGCTTTGGTGACATGGTTCTGTTATAGTTATAACAATTTTCGAATTTTTTCTTTTTCTACTCTCCCCTTATTATCATCTGTTAAATATTTCCATGTTAGCTCTTAAATGGTTCCTGTGGTTCTTCGGTGTTGTTCATCCCTTAGGAATTTCTTGCTGCCCTTAATACCACCTAATGATTCCTGTCATTATTATGGGGGACTCTGCAGGTGGGCCCGGACCCTCTCAGGGAGTTTTAAATACTCTCCTGAGATGCTCCCACACCCTATTATTTAGTCTTAATCTATTAATATGAAGAAAGCTCATATTATATGTTTGCAGGAAACCCATTTCACTGATAAGATTTACCCCAAATCTCTTTCATCTTCTTATCCACAATTCTATACTGCCTCCGCCATGGTCAAACAGTGTGGAACCCTTATTGGTTTTCATTGTTCCACTCCGTTTAATCTTGTATCACAATTAACGGACCCTGAGGGACGATATATACTTCTAACAGGTTTTATTTCTGACAATCCTATTACAATTGTATCTTACTACGCCCCCAACAAATGGCCAACGCCTTTTTTATCTCATCTTTTTCAACTTATAGAGGTTCATAGGTTTGGTACAGTGGTTCTTTGTTCATTCTAATGCAACTATTTTCCCGTTTTTGGATAAATCTCCTTTAGGACCTACTACAGGTTCAATAAACCTAACTTTTCAACATCTACTTACTACACATGGTTTGGTAGATACTTGGCGAGAAATGACCCCTACCAGTAGACATTTTACTCATTATTCCTACCCACATAACTCCTTCTCACGGATAGATCATACCCTTATTCCATCTAGTATGTTACCAGAAATCATTTCATCCAAAATAGTTCCCCTTCCATGGACAGACCATTGTGCAGTATTCACTACCATTGCTTCCACAGTTCCTAGATCACATGACACCACTTGGTGTATAAATGACTCTATATTGACCCATCCTTCTCATCGTATTGAGATTGAGAAAGCACTCTCCGATTATCTTGTATCCAATGATACAGGGGATGTCTCTGCCCTTACATTATGGGAGGCACACAAAACTGTCATTAGGGGTAGAGTAATACAACAAGCAACTGCGCTTAAAAGAGAACGCAAAATTTTGTTTGTGAAACTTGAGTCGTCTACCTTTAATGACTGCCACCAGACTTTTCAATCTTCCCCGACTGCCACTAATAACTCTAAACTAGAAAAAGCCCGTCTTGATCTAGATCTTTTTCTGACTGACTCAGCAGATAAATTCATACGCAAACGCCAGCATAATCAATACCTTAAAGCAAATAAACCTGATACGCCCATGGCTAGAATTCACAACACACACAGACACCTATCAGATTGAAAGTATCCCGAGAATCACACACTAGTAACCCAGTAAAGATTCTAGAGATTTTTCATTCTAACTTGGCTAAATTATATTCCTCTGCTCCGAACCTCGATAAAACAAAAACAGATACTCTGCTTTCCAATATCACGCTTCCTAATCTCGATCAAAAGCAGAGAGATCTTCTTGAATGCCCAATTACAGATACTGAAGTTTTAAATGCAATAAAATCTTAAAACTGCATAAGAGACCAGGCCCAGATGGATTCTCGGCAGCATACTACAGACAGTTTGCACATATCTTAATGCCAGTCTTAACCAAGGCCTTCAATTCGATCCTTAAGGGACAATCATTTAGACCGGAGACACTTACCTCTATCATAGCAATGATCCCAAAACCACACTCTGACTCCACTTCCTGGACTAACTATCGTTCTATATCCCTCCTTAACCTAGATATAAAATTAATAGCTAAAATCTTGGCCACTAGATCGAATGATACCATCAGCCATCTAATCCATAAGGACCAAACAGGTTTTATGCCAAAACGTCAGGCAGGCGATGATATTAGGCGAGCACTCTTACTCATCCATGCAGCTAAAACCAGGCATATTCCAGCTTGCCTTGTATCCTTGGATATAAGGAAAGCATTTGATTCTGTCACTTGGCCATATATGGAATATATCCTTCAAAAATGGGGGTTTGGAAACCATTTTTTAACCTGGGTCTCCTCTCTATATAATAATCCTAGAGCATATATTAAATATGCTGGTTATAAGTCAACAATGTTCGATATCAGAAGAGGCACTAGACAAGGTTGTCCCCTTTTCCTGTTACTTTTCGCCTTATTAATAGAACCCCTAGCACAACTAATTAGAACCAATCCTGACATTAAAAGTATCGAATTAGGTGGTCACCAACATAAATTATGCCTCTTTGCGGATGATAGCCTTATATTTCTGTCACATCCTCGTATATCTACCCCTAATCTACTCAATACATTAGATAACTTCGCCCATATCTCAGGACTATATGTTAACCCAATAAAATCAAATGCGTTAAATATTTCCTTATCACAATCAGAACTTCAACATGAACAAATTTCCTTACCTTTTAATTGGGTTCCAAAACAACTCCCATACTTAGGAGTAAAACTCACAATTTCCCTTAAGGATGCTAATTATCTGCCTCTCCTGAAACAAACTTCTGGCTTCATGAAGCAATGGGCTTCTCTTTCATTGTCATGGTTGGGAAGGATCAATGCTATAAAAATGTCAATACTACCAACATTTTTATACTTATTCAGGGTACTCCCTCTACCACTACCATCTTATTTTCTAAGACTCACTCAACGTAGAGTTATGTCCTTTATTTGGGGTACCACCAAACCTTGCATAACTAAATCCACGCTTTACCTCAATAAATTGAGTGGAGGTTTGGGATTACCCAACTTTTCCTATTATTTCAACACTGCACAAATAGCACTCCTTCCCAAATATCATGCTACGGTTAAAACACCCTTATGGGTAGCTATCGAAACGGTAGATAGTGACCCTATTTCGGTGGCAAATATGTTATGGCTTCGTCCTGCTGATAGAGTACATCTATCTAATCCCATAACGAAACATACCTTAGCAATTTGGGACAAATTTAAGAGTTCACATAATCTCCAATCACCACATATTCCCCTGCTTTCATTCCTTAATAATCCAGCCTTTTATCCGGCTTGGAAATTTCCAAGATCATTCTCTGCATGGTCCTATACAATCTAACCTCTGCTACCACTAGCTATACCTTTCCTGTACTATGTGAAACCTCTGGGTTACCTAGAACAGAAATATTCCGTTATTTACAAATTATAAATTTCTACGAACCATTTCTTAGTACAGGTTCAAATCTCAGCCAAATGACTCAATTTGAGCGGATTTGTATAAGCGACCCACACATTAGTTTTCTAATTTCACTCTTATTTCAGCAACCCAATGAGATTTCCAGCGAAATTTTACCCTCATATGCTACTAAATGGGCACAGGATATGAACCGAGTGTTTGATATCAAAGATTGGCCTAATATCTGGTTAGTCACCAAAACTTCCTCCCCAAACTGTTTTGCTGTAGAAACAAATTACAAGGTTCTAGCACGTTGGTACCTAGTACCAGCTAGAATAGCAAAATTCGTCCCAACATATCCACCTATTTGCTTTATGCCCTGTACACACGATCGAACATTGATCGGACATTCCGACAACAAAATCCATGGATTTTTTCCGACGGATGTTGGCTCAAACTTGTTTTGCATACACACGGTCGCACAAAGTTGTCGGAAAATCCGATCGTTCTGAACGCGGTGACGTAAAACACGTACGTCGGGACTATAAAGGGGGCAGTAGCCAATAGCTTTCGTCTCTTAATTTATTCTGAGCATGTGTGGCACTTTGTACGTCGGAATTGTCCACACACGGTCGGAATTTACGCAAACGGATTTTGTTATTGGAAAATTTTATAGCCTGCTCTCGAAGTTTGTGTGTTGGAAATTCCGATGGAAAAAGTCAGATGGAGCCCACACACGGTCGGAATTTCCGACAACAAGCTCCAATCGCACATATTCCGTCGGAAAGTTTGATCGTGTGTACAGGGCATTAGAGGTTGTGACACGCCAGGTACACATTTTCACATATGGTGGCAATGTCCAGTGGTCAAAGAATTCTGGAAAAACATATTTTTTATGGCATCTAAAGCTCTGGAAATTGCAATTTCTCCAGATCCTGCCATGGTACTTCTAAATCTTAAGCCCACTACACTCACCCACACTCAATTTCAATTGTTTATTCAACCTAGTACTGCAGCTAAACAACGATTGCTAAGGCATGGAAGTCCCAAACTCTAATCGTTGGTGAAACTAAACACAGAATGAACAGAGCACTCATATATGCTAAGATGACAGCCATTGAAGAGAAAAAGATCGATAAATTTTGCAAGATTTGGCAACCAGGGGTTAAACACTACTTCTCCACTGATTTTGACCAATCTTTGTTGCTACCACACTAGGTTACATAGTATATTTACCAATTACAGAAGGTGACCGCGATATTGTGTCAATCTCGCCACTGTTATCGGCGAAATTGACACCTGCGAGCTCCGTCGTGGGAGCCAGCGCCGAGCTGGCTCACTCATCGGGAAAGGAAAAGTGTGTTTTTTCCTTTCCCAATGAGCGACAAGCATTGCTGACATGTTTGGTATGAATCATGAGGGGGAACTTGACGCCAAATTTTAAATAACAAAACGGCATGGGTTCCCCTCCAAGAGCATACCAGGCCCTTAGGTTTGGTATGGATTTTAAGGGGAACCCCCTACGCCGAAAAAACGGTGTGGGGGTCCCCCCAAAATCCATACCAGACCCTTATCCGAGCACGCAGCCCGGCCAGGCAGGAAAGGAGGTGGGGACGAGCGAGCGCCCCCCTCCCTCCTGAACAGTACCAGGCCGCATGCTCTCCACATGGGGGGGTGGGTGCTATGGGGAAGGGAGGCACCCTGTGGCCCCCCACCCCAAAGCACCTTGTCCCCATGTTGATGAGGACAAGGGCCTCTTCCCGACAACCCTGGCCATTGGTTGTCAGGGTCTGCAGGTGGGGGGCTTATCGCAATCCGGGAGCCCCCTTTAATAAGGGGGCCCCCAGATCCTGGCCCGCTACCCTATGTGAATGAGTATGGGGTACATCGTACCTCTACCCATTCACCTGGGGGAAAAAAGTGTCAATAAAAAAACACACTAGACAGGTTTTTAAAGTAATTTATTAGTCAGCTCCGGGGGTCTCTTCCGACTTGGGGGGGTCTCTTCCGACTTCGGGGGTCTCTTCCGACTCTTCCACTCTCTCCGGCCTCTTCTCCCGCTCTCCGGCCTCTTCTCCTGCTCGCTTGTCCCCACCCCCTTTCCTGACCGGCCGGGCTGCGTGCTCAGATAAGGGTGTGGTATAGATTTTGGACGTAGGGGTTTCCCTTAGAATCCATACCAGACCTAAGGGCCTAGTATGCTCTTGGAGGGGAATTCCTTCTCGCGCTTGCTGCAATAGGAAAATGTGTTTTTCCTATTGCAGCAAGCGTGAGATGTACAGTACCCTGTCGCCGAGAACCAGCGCGATGGGATCGTGCTGGAAACACATTCTCGCGGGCAGGTACTGTAGATGTATATATCTACCATGAGCCAGGACACCACCTCGGGAAATTCCTTCCTTCTATCTTTACCTTTTCCACTTCTTTGTTATTTTCTTTTGTTTTGTTTTTTTTGTTTTCTTCTCTCTCATTAGGCTGGTATATTACGATGTGATATACCAGGTACTTATCCCTTTCTTTTTCTATGCAATATATAATATAGGGATACTCATCTTTTATTTTCCTTTTTTATGTTGCTTATCTTACAACTGGCAAATGAGGTTCTACATCTACATCTTACATGGCAAATGAGGTTCAATGTAGAAAAATGTAAAATAATGCATTTGGGTGGCAAAAATATGAATGCAATCTATACACTGGGGGGAGAACCTCTGGGGGAATCTAGGATGGAAAAGGACCTGGGGGTCCTAGTAGATGATAGGCTCAGCAATGGCATACAATGCCAAGCTGCTGCTAACAAAGCAAACAGAATATTGGCATGCATTAAAAAGGGGATTAACTACAGAGATAAAACGATAATTCTCCCACTCTACAAGACTACTGGAAATGGAGCGAGTACAAAGAAGGGCAACAAAGCTAATAAAGGGTCTGGAGGATATTAGTTATGAGGAAAGGTTGCGAGCACTGAACTTATTCTCTCTGGAGAAGAGACGTTTGAGAGGGGATATGATTTCAATATACAAATACCGTACTGGTGACCCCACAATAGAAATAAAACTTTTTCGCAGAAGAGAGTTTAACAAGACTCGTGGCCACTCATTAAAATTAGAAGAAAAGAGGTTTAACCTTAAACTACGTAAAGGGTTCTTTACTGTAAGAGCGGCAAGGATGTGGAATTCCCTTCCACAGGCGGTGGTCTCAGCAGGGAGCATCGATAGCTTCAAGAAACTATTGGATAAGCACCTGAATGACCGCAACATACAGGAATATATAATGTAATACTGACATATAATCACACATAGGTTAGACTTGATGGACTTGTGTCTTTTTTCAACCTCACCTACTATGTAACTATGTAACTATGATAAAAACTACTGGTATTTACATTCACCCACAAGTCATTAGTCTCTTCCTGAACACAGGAACAAAACGACAAGATTTTATTTTACTGGTACTGGCACCGATCTGTTATTCATCAAATAGACCCTTCTTTACCATATACTTGCTGGCAATGTTTTCTGACAGAAGTGATGTATCATGAACTGGTGCGACCAGAACTGTGCGGACTGCAACAGAGTGAACCAAACACGTGTAAAGTTAAAAGTAATATCATTTATTATAAGAAAAGTAAATAAACAAAAGTAAACACACCTCCAGTATGACAAACAGTGACTAACCAGCAACCGACCCCAGTGACACACAATAAATAACTGCCTAAACCAAAAACATATACAGGAGTGAGAGGCAATCGTAATCGTAAACAAGCCAGGGTCATACACGGGATATCAAGTAGATTGGGCTGGGAACAAGACAGGACAGGGAGGGGGTAACAGGAGACAGGGGGAACAGGTGGAAGGGATCAGGCTGCAGGGCAGGGGTCCAGGAACAGATACAGGGTCACAGGATAACAGGAAAACAGGGTAGCAAGATAACAGGATACAGGGTCTGGATCAGGATACAGGATCACAGGCTAGCGAACACAGGTCAGGGCTCAAGGAGCAATACCAAGGCAAATGTGTGCAGCATCTTCCGGGTATATATACACCTCCTGCAAAGAGTCTCAGGTGACACCTGATTGCAGGAGATGATGTCGGCTCCAGACCGCCGGGAGACACCCGCTGGTGGACACCACTACTGCGGCCCATAGATCGGACAGTGCCACCAGCAGGTGAAACCTTTCTTGACAGTACCCCCAGTTGAAGGAGCGAGCTCTGGAGGCTCCAACTAGTTGTAGCTGCAAAAAGTCCATGACATCAAGCCGATCTTTGGTTAAAGGGTCATCAGAGGCGGTGTGGAACACAGGCATAGGATTATCAGGCTGGGTGACAGGCAGAGGCACATCGAGCTGGCCAGCGGGCAGAGGCACATTAAGCTGGGCAGCGGACAGGGGCACATCAAGCTGGGCAGCGGGCAGAGGCACATCAAGCTGGGCAGCAGGCAGAGACACATCAAGATAAGCAGCGGGCAGAGGCACATTAAGCTGAGCAGCGGCAGAGGCACATCAAGCTGGGCAGCGGGTAGATGCACATCAAGCTGGGCAGCAGGCAGAGGCACATCAAACTGGGCAGCGGGCAAAGGCACTTCAAGCTGGGCAGCGGGCAGAGGCACATCAAGCTGGACATCGGGCATCGGATCATCAGACTGGAGAGCAGGCACTGGAACAACAGGCCGGACAGCGGGCACTGGAACATCAGGCTGGGCATCAGGGACTGGATCATCAAGCTGGACATCGGGCATCGGATCATCAGACTGGAGAACAGGCACTGGAACAATTAGGCCGAACAGCGGGCACTGGAACATCTACACTTACTGGTTCGCAGGGTGGAGGTGTTTCTTTGAGATGGAAAGTGTCCTGGGATGTGCTGTTATCTTGTTTCCGGCTCGGATTTCATTCCTTCAGGCGTCTGGGTGTGGAGTCTGTACACAGGCTGAACCGCTGCATCCAGTGCATGGAAAGCTCCACGCTGACCACTCTGGAGCGCGGAAGAGGAAATGACGTCACTGATGCACGGCAAACGTCCAGGCTGGTGTTGGGGATAATGCAGGGACAGTACAGGCTACGCGCTCGGGGCTCACAGCTCCTTCTACTGGCCTTTTTGCTCCCTGGAGGAGAGCAGCTTGAATATATAGTGGAGGCAATTAGGTTAATTAGGTTAAAGTGTATGGGCTGGAGGTCTGTGGCTGTGGGACCACAACAGCCAGCAGACCCACAATCTTCCAAAAAGCACAAAAAAGTTGAAAGTAAAGTATGAAGAATTAAAAATATGATGAATTGGGGGTAAGTTTAATAAATATAAGGATAATAATAGTAAGTGGAATTAGAGTTAAAACATTTATTTAGAAGATGAAAAAAATTTTGGAAAAAAAAAAATGAAATAAAAATAAATATAAACTAAAAAATAAAAAATAAAATGAAAAATAAAAATGTATTTATTTTTTGGGCAGAGCGACGTGTTCTTGTCACCTCCCATTGCTGCTGTTGTTTCCAGTAGGACGGGCTGTCTGTGAGCTTCCGGCCGGCGCTCCAGACTACACTACATGCCTACTATTGTCTACTAACATGTGAGTTTAACCTTTTACTTATCCAATAAAGTTAATGATTTTACACTATATGGAGCCTTTTTTTCCTTTTATGACCGTATCTGCAATGCTGTGGGCTGATGTCTGAGTACCTGTCAGTGTGAACATCTTTAGCCTGACCCTGCAGTCTTTGATGTCCCGTCTTGGTATAAGGTCTCTGATCCATTGGTCGTGGTTCAAAGCAGTATTAACAAACAGCTTTCTCTGATCCTCTGTAACGGGGGATCATGAGTTTCTGGTAAGCGGCCAGTCTGATTTCACGGTGATGGAGCAAGCACGCTTTTTTCTTCTCACAGCAAGAATTTATGTTTTTGGAACTTTTTAAGATACTTTTATATCACTTGGGTGATTTATTTTTTATACATGGACTTTTTATTATCACTTTGAACATTTTATTTTTGGATTGATCATTCATTTGACATGTGTTTTGTATATTATGTATACACTAAAGGGGAACTCTTCACTTAGTTCTAAATATTTGGTTTGGTGATGATGTGTATGATCACCAATCTGTTTTAGCGCGATTCAACCCCCCTTTTTTCTTATTTAATTAGACTGGGATAATGGCAAGATTGTATGGGTTGGGAAAAACTTCCATTTCTTCTTTGGTTTAGCAACTGAAGTTCTGTGGGGGGTGCAGCTGATTGAAGAGCAGGGCTGGAGTACGGTGAAGAAGAGGGAGCAGTTACTAAGGGGGATCTTTGTGGAATTATTTCAGGCAGCAGAGAGGAGGCAGATGGATTAAAGGCAGGATAGGTGCAGCAAGTGGAAACAGGATACTGATATTTAGTTGGTAGCAGGGTATATTGGGCTGTGACTGTGGTTGCCGTAGGTGATGGAGAAAAAGGCCACTGAGCAGGCAGGTCTCTGTAGGAATTGGCTGTTGCAATCTGACTGAGGCTGAGTGTAATAGATCTGACCATGCCTAAAGGTTAAACAAAATTTGGCTCACATACTGCCTGTCTAACCAGGGACTGTACTGCGTTAATACACTCTGACAACACCTCCTGAGAACATGAGGAATAATGCTCAAAGAAAGAAACCAAGTCATCCTCCAATAACCACACCAGAGGCTCAACCTGATCAAAACTGAAGGGGGGAGAAAAATCATGCCTGCCTTTTGGAGTACTGGACAAGGTTAGCTCTGCACACACCTGAATCATAGCTTTAACATCCCCAAACAGCATATGGCCCTTATCAACTAGGGAACGAGCCAGTCGGATACATTGTAGTACCTGGTCACTGGTCCACTCTTTCAATATCTGGCGGCAGTATTTACCATCCTGTCACCAGCAGAGAATAATTAACAACTTCCTCTGGATGCATCTTAGCAAAAACAACAGAACCAAGATGGTTCCTCTGTGCAGCCACTTCTGGTCAGGCATGGCCTTGGTATTATATCATGAACTGGTGCAACCAGAACTGTGTGGACTGCAACAAAGTAAACCAAACACATGTAAAGTGAAAAGTAATATAATTTATTATAAGAAAAGTAAATAAACAAAAGTAAATGCACCTCCAGTATGACAAACAGTGACTAACCAGCAACCAACCCCAGTGACATACAAATAATAACTGCCTAAACCAAAAACATATACAGGAGTGAGAAGCAATCGTAATCGTAAACAAGCCAGGGTCATACACGGGAGATCAAGCAGATTGGGCAGGGAACAAGACAAAACAGGGAGAGGGTAACAGGAGACGGGGGGACAGGCGGAAGGGATCAGGCTGCAGGGCAGGGGTCCAGGAACGGATACAGGGTCACAGGATAACAGGATAGCAGGATACAGGGTCAGAATAAGGATATGGGATCACAGGCTAGTGAACACAGGTCAGGGCTCAAGAAACAATACTAAGGCAAATGTGCGCAGCATTTGCCGGGTATATATACACTTCCTGCAATCAGTCTCAGGTGATGCCTGATTGAAGGGGATGATGTCAGCTCCAGACTGCCAGGAGACACCCGCTGGTGGACACCACTACTGCTGTCCATAGATCTGACAGTGCCACCAGCAGGTAAAACCTTTCCTGACAGGATGATATACAGTATATACCATATATGACCTAAAATGGGGTGCATGTTCTCTAATACTACCTTTTTGGGATAAGATTTTCCATACATACCATCCCTCATATTATATTACTAACTATGTACCCAGGAACATACAAATAAACAAACAAAAAAGACTTATTACAACATTTTTTGACACCGGCCTGAACAGTTATTGCTAGGAATTGGTGAAAAGATGCTTCTGCCCAAATACCGGAATCGGTACTTGAAACTGAGTCCATCTATCAGGTGGAATGGATGCTTTCCCAGGATAAAGGCACAAATGACAACTTTCATTATTACTTGGTTTGCTTGGGTTTACTATAAGAGTACTGAGGGAATGATCTTGTTCATTTAATGCCTTTTTGTGATAGCACAAATATGACCATCAGCCTTATTGTTCAAGGACATCCACCAGGCTCAGGGCTTGACTAATTTTCCTTCTCATAGAGTTTTTTTTTTTTCTTCTCTTATATGTAATTACTTAACCGCTTCTGGACCAGCCTCCACGATGACCGCTGGCCACGAGTGATCGTAAGCTGGAGACACAGAACAGGGACAAGTGTGTGTAAACACACTCTTCCCTGTTCTGTTCTGACAGGAGTCAGTGTATTATAGCTATATATTTTTAAATTTTTTTCTTGTTTTTCATATGCTAGGTCTCTATTAGCCCCCTGCAGCCATATTTTGATACGACAACTGGTTGCTGACCGTTCTCTGGGGGACTTACAAATGGGGGGTTAACCACTGTGGGGAACCTTTTAAGCCATGCCATGCTCTCATCAGTCCAATTAATTCAATGTTGTTTGTTATGATTAAATTTGTATGACTATTTGTGTAATAATTTTCTAAAATGTACATTATGTGTTTTTCATAGAGTCTACATACATGCTCAGGTTTTTAATATCATCCCCCTGAAGAAGCCAATGTTTTGGCGAAACATGTAGGGATTATCTGCCTGTTATACTCAGTGGCCTTCTGACACTCTTGGGCACCTTTTTATGTACAAATTGTTTTATGACTGTCAACACACCTGTGTATGTATTCCAATGTTTTGATTTTTGTAACAATAACACTTTTTATATTTTTAATTATTTGTGTACTATATAGGTTCTTAGGCACCATTTTAATCCCTGTTCTCTATCCCTTCTTACTTTGCTATCATATACAATGCGTAATTCTTAATTCTCAGTTCATTAAGGATCTTGGATATGGAGTATAATTGTTGAAATACTACTCTCTTCTAAGCATCCTATAAAGCCTCATTGCTAGGCCCTTTACTATATTTCTACCATACTAGATAATGTTAAATGAATATGGATCATTTTTTAATAATTCCAAATACAGATAAAATGCTGTATCTCAATGAGCTGTTACTTAAAAAAAATCCTTACCATATGACTTTTAGATGATGTACATCATCTTTATGTAACTACAATGCTTAATACTGTATTGTTGCTCTATTTCTGTTATGACTTTATAAAACCTAACAAAAAGAGAATATTTATAAAATTAACAGCATAAATTAGCCAGTAATCAATGAATATGAATATAAACCAATCATGTAAAATGAAAAACAGTTACCACTGAAGAGGTAAGTTAAAGTGGAGAAGCTGGAGACACCGTGACTGCCTCAATCTCATAAGAGAGGAGCACTATTATAACTCTCACCCCTTCCCCATATGAGATTGCAGGAAACACTTCAGAAAACATATAACCAACATGAATCAAAGTCATCAAAATAAGTAAACATACTGACACCAAGAAATTTTGGAAAAAAGGCCTTAATTATTGGATTATTGTATAAATTAGCATAAATTAAGCATTAACCAATTAGCTTGAATTATTTAAAAAAAAAAAAAAAAGAATAATGAATGAATAATGTAAAACAGTTTAGTCACTTAAAGTGGAGTTCCACCCAAAAGTGGAGCTTCCACTTTAAGGACTCCTAACTCCTGACATGCCACATTTGGCCTGTGATTTTTTTTTTGGGGGGGGAGTGGGTAACTAGTTTTGGCAGATACCCAGCTCCCACTTCCGCTAGTGCTGCCTAGGTGACTCGAACGGAAGTTCTCCTCTCCCTCCCTGCAATTTTCTGGGACACGTCACAGGTCCTAGAAGATCGCTCGGCCATTCAGGACATGCAGCACGACTTGCAAGCTGTCACAGCGGGGTGCCCACACTAGTGATGCCAACACCGGGGAGAGACGAGGGAAAGACCCAAGGTTACGAGCCGCCACATTGATGGGTCCTGGGACATGTGAATGTGTTTATTAAAAGTCAGCAGCTACACTTTTTGTAAATGCTGACTTTTAATAAACACAGAAATGACTGGAACTCTGCTTTAAGCTGCCACCATAACAGAGACTGTAAACTTTAAAACACCATCACCCACCAGCCAGGCGTGTTAACTTATGAGCCTGGCACCACCCAGGCACATAAGAGAGTGTAGAAGGAGAGAGAGAGAGAGAGCAAGAGAGGAAGCTGAAGAGAATGAGAGGGAGAGAGAAAGAGAGAGCAAGACAGGGAGCTGAAGAGAATGAGAGGGGGAGAGAAAGAGAGAGAGAGAGCAAGAGAGGGAGCTGAAGGGAATGAGAGGGGGAGAGAGAGAATAAGATGGGGAGGGGGAGAGCATAAATGGAAGGAGAGAGAAAGTGGGAGGGGGAGAGAGATATAGAGAATGAATAGGGGGAGCATAAATGGGGGGATAGAACAAGAGGAAGAGAGAGAGGGGAGAGAAAGTAAGAGGGAGGAAAAAAAGAGGGAGTGAGAGAAAGCAAAAGAGAATGTGGGGGGGGGAGCATAAATGGGGGGGCAGAGAGTGAAAGGGGGGAGAGAGACATGTAGACAGGTGCAGTCTATTTTCTACAGGTGACGCTTAACCGCAGCAGTGCAGAGGGAGAGGAAGTTAGGAGGAACATGGTTCCCCTATGGTCTTCTGGGTCACTGGGGCAGCGATCCAGTTGGATGCTAACAGCCTATGTGACTCTGGAAGCCAGCTTGGGTCAGGCAGAGTCTGTTGTGCATTTAATGTGTGGGTAGTGTAGGGATAGGTCCCCCGTCTGTCAGGGAGAGTAATAGCGGTAGAGAAAGGGTCCAGACAGGTAGGGAAATTTCCTGGAAGTCTTCCTGCTTGGGACATGGACTGGCCAGGCCACATTCTTCCCTCAAGACAGGTGCTGTCAGTTCAGCTGAAATCTTCTCTGCTACAATCTGCTGTTCATCTGTGAGTGTTCCTGGTTGGGCTGCCTTCCCACAGGCTTGTTGTGAACTGTTATACTTTGACTTCAATACAGGTTCTTTCTATTGCATCTGGACTGTGGCTACTGCCACCGCACCACATTGCACCCTCCCACAGAAATAGAGAGTGACTGATAGAGCATAAAGGGGGGGGGGGGTAGAGCAAGAAGGGAAAGAAAGAGAAAGTGGGGGAGAAAAAGAGAGTGAGAGAGGGGTGAGAGAGAACAAGATGGGTGAGAAAGAGAGAGAGAGATGTAAAGGGGGGAAGGGGGTTGTGACAGCAATAGGTAGGGAAGAGAGATTGCAAGAGGGGATGGAGAGAGCAAGGAGAGCCAGGCATGCCTACAAGAAGCTGGGAGTAGAAATCATCACTTCTTAGGTGGGAAGTCTGAGGACCTGTCATCCAGCTAGTCAGAAAAAGGAAAGCATTGTGCACTAGTCAACCACTTATGCAGCCAAGGTGTGATCAGTATGGGGAAGGGTAGAGAACATGGTCCCCACACTTTTTAAACTGTGCATGCTCTCTGGCTCTGCTTCAACATTTTGCAGCCAGTCAGAGTGCAGAGTGCACATGTTCTGCCTGCCAGGAGCTTTTTCACATTTACTCCACGCAACAAAGGACAAATTGGCAGCTAATATCTCTTGCTTGTGCCCATATTCCAGCTTACCTTCTCTTCGGCCCATACCACTGCTGTGTTAACTTATATCTTCGCCCTACAGCTGTAGCTGTAGTTGTCGCATGAGTTTCTCCCTCCTACTCACACTGGGTGGTGCTATGTGGATATTCCTGGTAATTACCGTTGCATCTACTTGCTGTGCATTATGGAAACTAATTCCCATCACAACCATTTATAGACATGAGTGAAAATCATGATTTTTTACAAACAGTCCATGAGTTAATGGATGTTTAGCAACCCTGGTCAAAGCTAGGAAAATTCACTCCCTTATTTGTCCTGGTGACAATTACAAGATAGAAGGTAGGTGGAGATCCTACATTTTAGAGATATCATGAGAGCAAGAGGTGAGGGAAAATTTCCAATGGTGGTAACAATATATTAAAAGTTCCCCTCACTTTGGGGAGATTTCCTCTTACATTCTGCTGGGTCTCCAAGAAAAGAAGTAAAGGAAACTCTCCCCAGCAGGACACAGCAAATATAAACATTTTAAGAATATCAGGCCCTACTTCAGATAAATAAATAGAACACATTCCATAAAGGCATGGCAAGCACCCTTCCAAATCAATTTCAAAATCAACTTTAAAAGAGGATTCATCAATAAGGGGCACACATTTCTCAAAAGATTTATTAATTCTCCTTCAGATTTTTTCAAAATGTAAGAGAGTACAGTCAACTGAATACAGATTTTCCTAACCTCTCGTCTGATAAAACCCTTATGCAGGCTCTCTAACAAAGCCCTGGATAGCCACAAAATAAAATCGTAGTGGTTCTAATCCTTTTCCACTTTTCCACTCTATCCAAAAACTATTTTAAAAAGGTGGTTGAACATACACTTTAAGTAGACAAGTTGCTGTACTCCCCTTTATACCCCAACTTCTGGCCATTTCCTGTAGATTTGAGTGTAGTCACTAGGTCATCTCCTAGGATCTCAGACTTATCAAAAAGTTGATTTCACTCCAGCACTGTGCAAAAGTGACTTATTCTGAGATTTGGGCTCCTCAGCATTCCTAAGATCCCACGAGAGGACCCAGGGATGTCATCCACAACAATAATGTCACCCTCATCTAGGCAAGCTAATTTTCAACTGGAGTGTAAGATATATACTGTATTTATATTTTTTCTTATTCTTTTCTTATTTCTTATTCTGTTTTTTTTTTCACCTAGCATTCCCTTTTGGGGGCTACAAATGAAACAGACGTTGCATTTTCCTGCTTTAACAGAAAATTGTTCAGAGTCTCTAAACTAATAACAGCAACAAATGAACAACATAAAGACATCCCTAAAAGCATCTACCACATCAGGAAACTGAACCAGACTTAGCTTTATCCACCCACAAAAAAAAAGGAAAGGAATACTTCAAAATAAAAACAAGACAAGGAACACCACGCTGGCAGGAATCTTTCAAAGATTTTTTTTTCTTCAAAATGAAAACCTAAGAAATTAAAAGCTTTTGGGAGGACTGGCAAAATCCAAAAGGCTGATTTAATTTTTGCCTTTGCCAATAACACATCCTTGCCAAAATGCCTAATTTTTAACAGAGCTTCATCAAAAGAACATAAGAGATAGATGACAATTCCTCAATCATTTCTTTATTCAAAGTATGCAGTATGTAAGCCCTAAAAAATGAACTTTTTGCTCTTTGCTACCTTTTAGTCAGGTACATGTGTTTTGTTACATTTGTTTAATAAGTGCCAAAAAATACAAAAAATAAAAACGTTGATCATGTCATAAATTGAGAGCTGTCCTTTGTCCAGTGCAAGCTTCATGTGTTATCTCAAGGAGTCCCAGTTCATATTTTGGGCAACAAAAAAATTAGGGGTCTGTTTATAAAAAGAAAATTGGCGTTACGAATTTCTGTGATGTAATTCTGTGACATTTTTTTCTAAAAGGTCCCCCTTAAAATCCATACCAGACTTAAAGGTCTTGATATAATTTTGTAGAGGATTCATGTAGAATTTACTCCCTGCAATCCATCTGACTTTAAGGTATGCAGGTAGCAGGGTGTGCTTAACTGAGAGAACTCCCCCTCCAGGTGAAAGAAAAATGCCCATGAAGACTCTTGGGATGTATGACATTATTTTGGCCTAGGCCAGAAGCAAGGATGCAACTTTAGAAATGTAAAAATACATTTAAAAATACATTTAAAACAAGTAAATACGATATACTTTTCTATCTATTTACTAAGGCTATCAGCATAAGGATTAAAATGTTTTTTTGTTGATTGAGAGAGTTTAGTTCTGCTTTACAGAATAGAAGAGTATTTAAAATAAAAAAGGAATCAAACATGAGGTAATGCACATGCACTGAAAAGATGTAATGCATATTCGAAATTTGCTCCTAAAATACACTTTAAAGGGCCCTTGGAAAGGCAAATGATAGGTAATTCTGTAGGCATTAGGCTCTATTTCAGGCAATACCCCTAATGGAGATAAGCACCAACTTTTAAAATGGTAGTAAAGTCTGCTTTATGATTTTTACTGACAGGCAAGCCTATAATAAGGCTTACGTGCACCATTTAGGAGATATTCACCCTGGATGCAGCCAGTGATGTACCGTGTACTGTGCTGGACCTTCAGAGCACCGTGCTGTATGCAAGGACTTCCATGTGCATGCGCGGGTGTTAGGTCATTGTGGCTCCGGCCACTCACACAGCCGGAGCATGCGAACCCGGAAGGAAGACCAGAGGAAGATGGACGCCCTCCCAGCGATGACAGCACGCCGCTGGAGGGCTTTGTTTTAAGGCAGGGGTCTCAAACTGGCGGCCCTCCAGCTGTTGCGAAACTACAAGTCCCATCATGCCTCTGCCTGTGGGAGCCATGCTTGTAACTGTCAGCCTTGCAATGCCTCATGGGACTTGTAGTTTCGCAACAGCTGGAGGGCTGCCAGTTTGAGAACCCTGTTTTAAGGTAAGTATTTCATAATGTGCTAATGTGCAATGCATATTAGCACAGTACGCAATTATTTTGCTATCCCTTTAAAACCACTTAAAAACCAGCCTCGTTTTGGAAGTTAGGTGTTTACATGTTTAAAACAGTTTTTTTTGCTAGAAAGTTACTTAGAACCCCCAAACATTATATATTGTTTTTTTTCTAACACCCTAGAAAATAAAATGGCGGTCATTGCAATACTTTTTTTCACACTGTATTTGCGCAGCGGTCTTACAAGCGCTCTTTTTTTTGGAAAAAATTCACTTTTTTAATAAAAAAATAAGACAACAGTAAAGTTAGCCCAATTTTTTTTATATTGTGAAAGATAATGTTATAATTGATACATTAATAATGTAAATTGATTCCCAACATGTCACGCTTCAAAATTACACCTGCTCATGGAATAACGTTAAACTTTTACCCTCAAAAATCTCCATAGGCGACGTTTAAAAAATTCTACAGGTTGCATGTTTTTCGTTACAGAGGAGGTCTAGGGCTAGAATTATTGCTCTCATTCTAACGATCGCGGCAATACCTCACATGTGTGGTTTGACCACCGTTTTCATATGCGGGCGCTACTCGCGTATGCGTTCGCTTCTGCGCGCGAGCTCTCCCACCACTGATAAAAGTGATCTTGCGGCGAATCCACCGCAGAGACCAATTTTATCTAGTAGCCGCCCGCCGGCCGAAAACGGGGATACCGGGGTTATGGCAGCTAGCTGCTGCCATAACAACGATATCCGCCCCCAAAGTTAGCACGTATATATGTACATGCGGCGGTCGGCAAGTGGTTAAAAAGGAAGCTTGGAACGAGGTCTGTCACCTGTCCTTTACAAACATCTTTATTTTCTATTCTTATTTATATATTTAGGGGGGTCCCCAGACCTATCTGGGCCTACTACTAAGTACCCTAATGCTGATTAGTGTCAGCGGCCGCGCGCCCGACGTACAGCTACGACGCCTCGCCCAGGAGAGCCAACCTGCCGCAGTGTAACTGCGGCAGCTGGTCCAGAACTGGTTAATCTGGCTTCCTTTTAATAGGGAATCCTGCTGTCCTTATAATGCTGTATGCTTTCTTTTGGGTTCTGCTTTGCTCATTGTCCCTTCCCTGTCCCCCCCCCCCCCCCTCTTTCCCCTGTTTGTTATTCTCCATTTTTTGGCCACATCTTTAGTCTGCATTTGCTTAAATTAAGATAATTATAGAGATGTTCAAGTGTCTTCGTGGTCATTATACCTCTGAGCTTTGTGTATGGACCACTGGGATTGATATAATGTGGTATATAACAATTACTCATTTTATGTATATTTATTAGCTATGCAATTTTTCCTTTAGTGTGGTTTACGCATAAAATGCAATTTTTGAGTGATAATATTTTGGTTATGGGTAGTGGCGCTTGTTGATGCATATATACATGTTCATTATATATTGCCCTTTCCCCTTTTTTAGTGTCTGTATTTTACCATCAATTTTTGACACATCCCGGTTGATACTCAATGTTTCGACATCATACTGGCAATGTGCATTTTAGTAACACCAGTACGGTAAGGGGTGATGTGGAGGGGGAGAAGATGGAAGGAAACATTTTGAACTGCATGCACTGACACTTGTGCAATTGGAAAGGGGAAATGTAATTCCTTTTCTTTATTGTACGTGTCTGTGGATGTATACATTCAAAGTTTTACATTGCATATAGATGTTTTTTGTTTTATGTTTTTTGTTTTGTATTTTCATTTTACATATTTCTAAACGTAGAATTCTCTGTGACGATTTCTTTATTGATTGATGATATCAGCAGTATAATGTTCACATGTGTTTTCTATTTGACAATTAACATCTTACATGCTTTTGTCCATTTGTCTTGATTACCTTGGTGTGTGTATATATACACCTGTATGTATGTGTAGCACTCTAGCTATGATTAAGCACCATATCCGTTGTGAAACGCATTAGCTGTGCGTGTTGGTCTGTGTTCACTTGGATGCTTTGGACTTTTGTTTTTGTTTTTATACAATAAAAGGTGAATATTGGAGTGCGGCTGTCTAGTATATTTTGTTCCTATGCCACTGTTGCAAACAGAGCCAACATCCATCTCATTGTGGAGACAGCTGATCTTAGGAGGGGTGATTGTCTTGGAGCGGTGAACTCCCACCCCCTAAGATTATATTAATTATAATTTCTGGGTATTGCCTAATGCAGCCAAGGCCTGCATACCTTTGTTCTGGCATCCAACGCAACCTCCACGCATGGGAGTCTGGCTTCGCAAAATTCAAGAAATCTGCACTATGGAAGAACTACTGGCATCTTCCAACCATGAAGAAAAACACTACTGCAAAACCTGGGTTTACTAGTTTCTCTGCAGACTATGTAGCTGACCTAGTCAGCTGAGCCCTGACTCAGAGTGGGGGGCATCCTAGACCTGAAGTTGTGGCGGAAAACCCTGAAATTGATCACCCCATGCAGGCGGAGCACTACATGAGTTCCCAGGTGCCCACTGTAATGCGAACCTGGATATCTGACATCCCCTCATACTTCCCTCCCACCCTTTTTTCCTCAGATTGGACAAGTCCTTGTCAGTATGTATTGGTGACAGGCGAACTCTGCATAGGAGATCCCATGTTCTTACCTTATATTATTGTACCGATAGTGCCACTTGTCTGGGTGAAATGTTCCTAGACACCCATCAGCTTGCATTTCAAATACTAAAGTTGGTCCCCATGACGTGTCTTGAGGACACCATATTAGATGTTCTTTGTTCCTATTAGGCTTTTATATTCCTGCTTCCTTATTTTTTTGTGTGTTATTGATAAAGCCTATGTTGGGTTTTGAAATTTCTGATTACTCTCTAGGTTTTTGCGTCGTATATCTAGGTGCATGTGATCTCTTTCTTTTCTGATGTATGCTAAAAATACCAATATAAAGAATTAAAAATAATAATAATAATAATAATAATTTCTGGATATACAGTGGGGACGGAAAGTATTCAGACCCCCTTAAATCTTTCACTCTTTGTTATATTGCAGCCATTTGCTAAAATCATTTAAGTTCATTTTTTTTCCTCATTAATGTACACACTGCACCCCGTATGGACAGAAAAACACAGAATTGTTGACCTTTTTGCAGATTTATTAAAAAAGAAAAACTGAAATATCACATGGTCCTAAGTATTCAGACCCTTTGCTCAGTATTTAGTAGAAGCACCCTTTTGATCTAATACAGCCATGAGTCTTTTTGGGAAAGATGCAACAAGTTTTTCACACCTGGATTTGGGGTCCTCTGCCATTTTTCCTTGCAGATCCTCTCCAGTTCTGTCAGGTTGGATGGTAAACATTGGTGGACAACCATTTTTAGGTCTCTCTAGAGATGCTCAATTGGGTTTAAGTCAGGGCTCTGGCTGGGCCATTCAAGAACAGTCACGTAATTGTTGTGAAGCCACTCCTTCATTATTTTAGTTGTGTGCTTAGGGTCATTGTCTTGTTGGAAGGTAAACCTTCGGCCCAGTCTGAGGTCCTGAGCACTCTGGAGAAGGTTTTCGTCCAGGATATCCCTGTACTTGGCCGCATTCATCTTTCCCTCGATTGCAATCAGTCGTCCTGTCCCTGCAGCTGAAAAACACCCCCACAGCATGATGCTGCCACCACCATGCTTCACTGTTGGGACTGTATTGGACAGGTGATGAGCAGTGCCTGGTTTTCTCCACACAAACTGATTAGAATTCAGGCCAAAAAGTTCTATCTTGGTTTCATCAGACCAGAGAATCTTATTTCTCACCATCTTGGAGTCCTTCAGGTGTTTTTTTTAGCAAACTCCATGCGGGCTTTCATGTGTCTTGCACTGAGGAGAGGCTTCCGTCGGGCCACTCTGCCATAAAGCCCTGACTGGTGGAGGGCTGCAGTGATGGTTGACTTTCTACAACTTTCTCCCATCTCCCAACTGCATCTCTGGAGCTCAGCCACAGTGATCTTTGGGTTCTTCTTTACCTCTCTCACCAAGGCTCTTCTCCCCCGATAGCTCAGTTTGGCCGGACGGCCAGCTCTAGGAAGGGTTCTGGTCATCCCAAACGTCTTCCATTTAAGGATTATGGAGGCCACTGTGCTCTTAGGAACCTTAAGTGCAGCAGAATTTTTTTTGTAACCTTAGCCAGATCTGTGCCTTGCCACAATTCTGTCTCTGAGCTCTTCAGGCAGTTCCTTTGACCTCATGATTCTCATTTGCTCTGACATGCACTGTGAGTTGTAAGGTCTTATATAGACAGGTGTGTGGCTTTCCTAATCAAGTCCAATCAGTATAATCAAACACAGCTGGACTCAAATGAAGGTGTAGAACCATCTCAAGGATGATCAGGAGAAACGGACAGCACCTGAGTTAAATATATGAGTGTCACAGCAAAGGGTCTGAATACTTAGGACCATGTGATATTTCAGTTTTTCTTTTTTAATAAATCTGCAAAAATGTCAACAATTCTGTGTTTTTCTGTCAATATGGGGTGCTGTGTGTACATTAATGAGGAAAAAACATGAACTTAAATGATTTTAGCAAATGGCTGCAATATAACAAAGAGTGAAAAATTTAAGGGGGTCTGAATACTTTCCGTCCCCACTGTACTTCTTTTTTATCAGTCTACAAAATATTTGTTACAATAAAGTGCAGGGAATGTTTATTATTTTATGTTGTCATGATTTTACACAATTTAAAAAATTCTCCATAAAGTGGAAAAAAGTATTATCAGCTAAATGATTTAAGTCCACCTCACCTTTCTGACTTTTGTTGATTAACTTTACCTTTTTCAACAATCATAGGAAATTGTTATGAAATACATATTGTTTAGGAATATTCTGAGCACTTAATCAAGCTTACCCAGTTTTCCGTCATATTTTGGTTTTTCTCTGTGGAAAAAATAACTCTGTGTCAAGTGACTAGTGAGGTCAGACTGCTAATGCAGTATGTAACCTTGGAGTTGGCTTACCATTAATAATAGAGGAAGTAAAGAAATATCTGGGTTTCTCAGTTATACTGCTTTGATTATTGCAACACAACACCTTGACGCCTTAGCCTGAAGCAATTATTGCATACTGAACAACTGAGAATGTCAAAATGCTGTACAGCTAGTTTACATATAATTATTTTGTCAAAAAGGTACAACCCTATATTTTATATTGAGATTCATTTTGCAATGGAATAAATGCGAAAAGAAAGATATATTTACAAAAATGACATAAATGACATTTATTTTAAAACAAGGGAACAAAACAAAAATAAAAAAAAAGAAATTGAATCTAGGTTCCAAGGTTCCGCCTTGAATATTTGGTTTCTACCAAGTAATAAGTCTTAAAAGTGTTTTGAAAATAGAATCACTAAATAATAATTTTTAATAATATTATTTCTGTTTCAGAATAGGATCAAGGAATATTCCAGGGTATCCAGAGTTATACAGACACATGGCACACACAAGCATCCTTATTACCTGTGACATGCACATTTTTTTAAATGTTTATTCTGTTTTATGTTATATATCTTTCATTGTATTGTATACAATGTTGTATACAAAGTTTTAATTGTGTTACTTTGTTTTGCCCTATTTCTGCAATACACTTCTGTCTTTGTTAAATAATTGCTATTTCATACCTGTTGCCTATATTTTTTTGTTTTAGTGATTCTCACCAGCGTACTCACAAACCTGACCTTAAAGTGTTACTAAATCCACTACAGTAAAATCAGTCTGTATATACAGCATAGCATGCTTGTTATACTCACTGTGGAACTCAAGGGGTTAATCCTCTGCATTGTGTAAAAAGGCTGTTTCCTGTATGCACAGATTTATGCCCCTCCTGCACTGTCTATCTGGGGAAAGCCAGCTAACACAGGCAGAGTAGCTGACCTGCATATGCTCAGTTGTGTATTTTATGCCGGAGAGAACATATACTTGTTCTCAGAGCTAGCCAGGTCACATGATATTGACATCACACATGTGGGCGTGTATACAGGCTGAAGTGAAAATCTCCTCCTTCCTGAACTCTCAGCAATGGAGAAACTGTGCAGTTTATCATGTGACCAGGGTATACAGATCATCCAAAAAGGTATATAGTGGTAGTATTTTAATTTAAAAAGAAGATTTATAAGCTGTGGAGACTTATTTTCATCTATGGAGGTTACTTTTATGGCATTACTGACAAAGGCACTGCCTCCAACACCATGCTCTATTAGCTGAGACTGAGATGCCATATGGTAGAGTTTTTTGTATAGGACCCCTTCTGCGGAGGGGTTCTTGAAAGTCAATGGAATGACCTGGGACAGCTTAGAAAAAAACAGTTTTACCTTGAACACTATTAAAGATGCCATGGTTAACCATTCTCCTCCTCAGACCCAGGATTACTGGAGTATGTGTACCCCTTCTGCGAAGGGGTTCTTGAAAGTCAATGGAATGACCTGGGACAGCTTAGAAAAAAACAGTTTTACCTTGAACACTATTAAAGATGCCATGGTTAACCATCCTCCTCCTCAGACCCAGGATTACTGGAGTATGTGTTTGAATGCTCCTTATTTGGCCAACTAGAGTCGCAGGTTGTTCCTTTTTTGTTAGCTTGTCCAATTCACTCTCCACCTTGAACGCTATTAAAGATGACATGGTTAACCATTCTCCTTCAGAGACCAAGGGCTACCGGAGCATGTGTTTCAATGCTCCTTATTTGGCCAACCACAGTCGCAGGATGTTCGTTTTAGTTAGCTTGTCCAACTCACTCTCCACTGCAGAAGGGAACTATGCAGATCAGTGCTCCCAGTTCAGAGATGTTAAGGCACAGGTCCCTAGTGCTCTGTATATAATGTAGGGACATCTTGTCAGGACCTGCTCTTGTCAGGTATTTTCTCTCCTCTACACTTCCTGCTTCAGTATACTGGAATTTTAATCTCACCATCAGTATGTCAGTGCTTTTCTACATAGAACGACATCAGAGAATTTCATCCATGCTTCTTTTGCTAAGTCCTTACACATTACAATTGTTTCTCTGCCTATACTCATTAAAGTCCATAACTTACTGTATATACAAAATAATTTCCACAGAGGCCTCAACAAGTATTAAAAACAAATACCCTTCCCACTTGTCTAAGCTTGGCCCTCAGGGAGCCTAAATCTCCTTTGTATTCAACGGGGGGGAGTGGAAGACAGTTTTAACAGCAAGGGGCAGAAATAAAAATATAAATAATGCCATTTCCTATTTGTAATGCAATGTAGTCTTCTAGAAACTTCATTAATAATGAATGGAAGCCCTTCCACTTGAAAATGTGGGTGCTGTATCTTGATGATGTACTGATTTTCTTGTCTCCTCTTGTAGAGCATTGTTTTTATGTCAGGGTTGTCTTGGAGCAGCTGAGCAATAATCATGTATATTCAAAGTTGGAGCAAGGTGTCTTCAAGATGCCAGAGGTAACATTCTTGGGATACCTGACTGATTAGAAAGAGTATGGACCCAGGACTGGGTTAATCTCCAGCATGTACAAGTAAAGGAGCTAGATAAAAAAATGCCATTACAAATTTCCTTATGTAGCGCTGGCATTTTTGCCATGTAATGTTAAATGGTAGACAATGCTATAAACTGGTATTTGGCTCCCTCCAGTGGTATACTTGTGAATAGACTTGTTTATTTTTTATATAATAGCTATACAGGAAGTGATTTAAGGGCTTTTCTAAAACGGACTCACCTACCCACAATGTTCACTCACCTACCCATGAACACTGAATGACTGAACTGCATGCTGGGTAGGTAATAAAAGGCCCGGCGAGGCCATCTTTTTTCTCTTCTGGACGCGTGGCCTGCCTGCAAGGATCTGTGAGGAGGTGTTTCAGAGAGCGCGGCCTGCATCTTGCGGAGCAAGCCATGGACTCTGCCCTATCCCAGTGTGCTGGAGAAACAGTGTGATCGGATCAGGAAGGATCCAGAGACACCTGACGGAGCCATTTGAGGGTCTCAGTTATCTTGCGGAGCGGAGCAGCGTGACGGAGCTGGCCGGCAGCAGGACTCAGAGACGCGGAGCGTAGACTTCCAACCTTCCAGGCCTGGTGTGGTTAGAGGGTGGAAACCCAGAAATGATTTAACGCACTTAACACAATTAGACTCATACCACAGTGTTGCTGAGACCTGCAGTTCCGCAGAGGAGTCTCATTCAAATAGACTGAATTCAAGCAGGCCTCAAGCCTATACTTTACTAAGAGCTGATACTGTGTCGGTTCAGTGATAACTATACTGGAGGCAGTTATAAGTGTGTGCACCGCAGAATCATCAGCTTATATTACTTCTTTGCTTGTTATACCCTTGGATTACAAACATTGCAGTATAATAGCTAACAGAAGACAGAAGACCAGAGAAACTTTCACTGAGAGGCCTTGTATTCAGTTACAGCAACAAAGGACCACATCATACCTCAGGGGGAGCTCTTGAGCAAACTGTACTGTGTTATGTTTGATATTTTTGCATTAGTGTGCTTAGGGCGGCGTGCTGGAAGTGGGAAGGTGCCCAGTGTCAAGGCATTGTCACTCTGGGTACTAGTCCCACTTGGAGACGCACCTGCAAGGGTCATTTAAGAAATCTTTACATATTAATTATTTGTGAATACTTATCGCATTGTCATATTACATTTGTGTGACAGTGCAATTATTGTAACTACTGTTTATGCCAGTCTCAGTAAAATTACATTCTGGTTAATTACAATTGGTGTGAAGTGTTGCTCATTCCCCTACAGGTGGAACAACGGATACCCAGGTAATGGTAAAAGTACATCATTGGTATATTGTTATTGTGCGATTGTCCTTTGTTGTTTAGCTTCACACCAAAACTGTTCCACAGCTGTGTCAAGTGGGTTGAGCCAAGTTATTTGGGGTGGAATAGCAGAGCACAGGCCCAATCAAATATCAGCAGCTCCTTCGAGGGTCAGTGCTACACTTATAAGGCTCATCTGGAGGGTTCAGAGGTCCTACCATCCTGCCTTTCCTTTTAGCAGGAGTATATGGATCACAAGATTGACTAAACCAAATTGACATGTAAAAAACAGTTTGCATTTGAGCTGTGCTTTACTCTGCTGATGGGGACAAGGGTCTGTTCCCCACAACCCTGGGCGGTGGTTGTGGGAATCTACAGGCGGAGGCTTATGCTTATCTGGATCTTGATTCCGCCCCCCCCCCCCCCCCCATGTGAATGAATATGTGGTACACTGTACCCCTACTCATTCACCAAAAAGTATATTAAAAAAAAAAAGAATAAAGATAAAGAGATCATTTTTGACTAGTCTTTTAAACAAAAAAAAAAGTAGTAGTTTGTTTATTTACTGTCAGCACTAGGTACTGGAGCTGTCAGTCGGCAGATGCCTAGCGATGCTAATTAAACATTGGTTTGTTTGTTTTTCTTCTTTGGGTCAGCGCGGCGGGGTTCATCGTGATTGGTGTTGGGTTTAGTTCAGCGGGGCATTGTTTTTGTTTTTTTTAATAAAGGACTTGTCAAAAACTGTCTTTTTGTTTTTATTTATTTTTTTACACTTTTTTGGTGAATTCACATGGGGGGCAGGGGGCAGGAATCTGGGAGTCCCCTTTTTAAAGAGGGCTTCCAGATTCCAATAAGCCCCCCACCTACAGACCTCCACAACCACCGCCCAGGGTTGTGGGGAAGGGACCCTTGTCCCCATCAACATGGGGACAAGATGCTTTGGGGGGGGGAAGCTGCCCTCCCCCAAAGCATCCCCATTCATGTTGGCCTGGTAAGGTTCACGAGGGGGCGCTCACTCATCCCCCCCCCTTCCTGACCTGCCGGACTGCATTCTTGGATAAGGGTCTGGTATGGGTTTTGGGGGGACCCCATGCTATTTTTTAAATAAATGTTGGGTTCCCTTTAAAACCCATACCAGACTCAAAAGGTCTGATATGGATTGGAGAGGGACCCCCATGCTGCTTTTTTTTTTAAATGTAATGTCTGCCTTCTTTGTTCATATTCTGCTGTTAGCGGGGAATCCTGCTGACAGCAGATAAGTCATGGTTGTTAAGGACGCGGCAGCCGGAAGCTATTATCAAATTCATTTGAATCATTCGTTTCATTTGGATGTTTTAAACACCTGAATGAAACAAGCAAATTTTGTTTCATTTGTTAATGTTTAATTTGGATTAGTTGAAATTCGTTACAGTTGTATTCGATAATTCGGATACATCCGAATTTGCGAATAAGGAAAATGTCGTCCGAATTTTAATTCAGAACAAAACGAATCGCACATGTCTTTTCATTACTGATAGTTGGCCCTGGGACTCTAACAACAGCATAAACAATGTGGATTAAAAAGGTTACAAAATGTATGCTCTTTCATACAGTAGCAACTAAAATTAAAAGTAAAAGCAGATCTCTAGGGAAATATTTTAAAAAGCATCCTTTAATCCATTAGTATGTTTCTAAAAATATGAAAATGCAGCCTTGCCATTGCATTAACCATGCAACCTGTTGTCAGATATTGTATATCTAACGTTATCACAGCTTATGACTTTCGTAGCATCACTTCTTACACCCTGCATGCTCTATATATGTATATAATCTGCAATTTTGTTTTTAGCTCCCTGGACACCGCCAGGCATACCACCACATTTAGTCTTGATGGGAGTTTCTTAGAAATTGGCCAGCACCGGTTGGTTTTTCATCAGTGAAAATACAGACAGCCTCACAAACTGCTGTTCTATCCGCTAGTGTAAGTAGGCCTAATAACACTTGATGAAGAAAGCATGTGTTGCTGCAAAAACTACCTGAAATCAGCTTTTTTTTTGCTGCTGTATGTATTCAAAGTTAATTATAAAAGTAAAAGATAATAATTTCACAGCCAAATACAGTATGTGTTGCCAAATTATGCTGTAGCTGAGACTGCCCATTAAAATCGCACTGTTCCACAACACCTGATATGGCTTTAGGGTCATACCCCAAGCATGTTATTTAAAGGATTTATGTTCTTTCAATGTTGCTCTCAAAGCCACATGAAAAAACTTTTTGCATTGAAACATGTCCCCCATGGAAGTGATCAGCCTCCCATGCCTTTATTTATACAGTAGTTTGTCTTTTAGACCTAAAAATCTTCAGAACAAATTTTGCCTCCCATAGACAATGGGATTTGCTGCTATGTTCCGGTGCACCAAAATTTCAAAAAGATTTTTACAAGCCCCAGATTCAGTTATCCTTGAACCTTATCATTTTTCCTGCTGCTTCTTCATTGTCCAGCAGGCTGAGAAACAGAAATAAATAAGGAGCCATACCTTTGGCCGCTGTTTTTTTTTTCTGTAATCACCAAAATTTTACTGGGAGACATTTCGCACACTTGTAGCTACTAGTGGTAAATAATGAGATGTATGGACTTCTTTACAGTACAACAAATTGACCACTAGGTGGCAATATTATACCTCACTAATAACAGAAATAAGGCTTGTTCTTGTAGTGTTTAAAAGTTATTTTGGTTGAAATGGTTTTCAATGATCTCCATCTTTGACGGTCAAACATAAGAATTTTATAATCTCAGCTTATTAACATAATATAATAGTCTATAGTCATGTTTAGAAAGGATTTAAAAAGTTTTTAAAAATGCAGAATAATATTTTAAGCCCTCTATACTCCACTCTAAGCTGAATAAAGATATTTTTCAGCGCACTGCCTCTAACTTTAAATAAATATTTAGGAGGATTTAGGAAAACCTTTTTTTTTTTTTTTTAATTCTTTATTTATTATTTTATCATTACAAAACCATATCCAGCCGGGAACATTCCATATTACATATCCAAAAATGTATAAAAATAATTGTCCCCAGCTCCCCTCACCCCTACTCCCCCCTACCCCCCAACCCACCCAATCCTGCAGGAGACTACTCAAGGGGACCACCCTCCATATTGGTCTCACCAGTCTCAAAATAATCTCCCACCTTTTATGCCATATTTATAATCTACTTTAGGTAGCTCCAGGTCTTTTTAAATTTGTGCCAACCTGCCCATTTCCCCGTAGGTTCCTCCTCTTCGTCAGGTACCAAACCCCCATCGTCCAAACACTCGACGTTGTATATTTCGTTTATGCAGAAGAGCCTGTCTCGTGTATTTGGACTTGACGGATCAAGCCATTTTAAGGCGATCTGCCTCTTAACTGCATCTAGCATAACGGGGACCAAAGAGGATTTATAACTCTTTACCGACGTCGCAGTCCCATGGAAGAGACATACCCACGGATCCTCTGCTATTACTACCTCAGTGATCTCCTTGATCAATGTTATAATTTTTTTCCAGTAGATTTTGATGATGGGGCACTCCCACCAAATATGGGCCATTGTTCCTAAACATACGCACCCCCTCCAACAGGTGTCAGACTTCGTACTATCCATTTTGCTTAATCTGTCTGGAGTGGCATACCATCTTGCAAGACATTTATAGTGAATTTCCGTTCTCCTAGTGTCTAGTGCTGAATAGTGAACCAACCTCAAGATCTTTTCTATCATGTCTTTACTACATTGTGACCCTAGTTCCGGCTCCCACCTTTTGATGTAAGGGGGCACCTCCAGTTCCGTCTCTGCTCCCAAAATCCTATAGATTTGAGCTATGACGCCGCCTGTTTGCTCCTTCGCACATAGCTGCTCAAACGGTCTAAACTCCTCTTCACTTCTGAGTGGTTTCGGTAACTTATCTATAAAGTGTGAGAGCTGGAGGTACCTCCATCCATCCATCACCCATAGCTCTGATTCATTCCTTAACATTCCTCAGTGAATGTGCGAATTCTCCCCTTACTTAAAAAACATTTTAATTGAATGTAGTCATCTTTTAACCAATTCCCTCCCACCTCCCTCCTCCCAGGTTCAAAAAATAAATTGTTTTTCATATACATCAGTGGTGAGTTGTATGTCCATTTGTTCTGGGTGTGTATCTGGTCCCAATATTTAAAAGTGTTGTGAGTCAAAACGGCCGTGTTAATACTCAGTGCTCTATATTTTGGGGGATTCCACAAAATGTGCCCTAAGTTAGTGTTACTCAAATAGTGTTCTATGTTAACCCACCGCTTCTCCGACCCCTTTTTAAACCAATCAATAACTCGTGAAAGAACTACTGATATGTAATACCTATTGAAATCAGGCAGAGCAAGTCCGCCTTTTTTTTTTCCCCTGCTCAATATTGCGTAGGAGATACGTGGTTTTTTGCCACCCCAGACAAATTTCGCTATCAAGCTCCGTAGAGCTCTAAAAAAGTACTTGGGTAGGGGGATAGGTAACATCTGAAATTTATACAGTAGTTTGGGTGTCAATATCATTTTGGCCGCATATACGCGCCCAAACCAAGAAAGAGGCCTAGATAATATTCTTCTTGCTTCTTGCCTAATTTCATCCAACAACGGGATTTAATTTTTTAAGTACAATTTTTTAAATGTGTTAGCTAATTTAATCCCCAAATACTTAATTTCCTTTTTCCAAGGAAAGGGGAACACTTCGGCTAAATGGGCCTCCTCTTGCTTACTCATGTTGATATTTAGAATCTCTGACTTCCTCAAGTTTATTTTAAAATTTGATATATCCCATATCTTCTAAGGGTCCGAAGCAAATTTGGGAGAGTTATTCTGGGGTTCGTGAAGAAAAACAGGACATTATCGGCGAATTCCGTGAGTTTGTGTTCCTCAGTACCTTCACCCCACTACAGTCAGGGTTGTTGCGAATAGTGGCCAGTAGATGTTCGAGGGACAGGACGAACAGGAGAGAGGAGAGGGGACAGCCCTGCCTAGTGCCATTTACCATCCTGAAGGGTTTTGAGATGGCCCCATTTACCTTTACGGAGGCCGTAGGGTTATTATAAAGTATTCTGACCCACGAGATAAACCTCGGGCCAATCCCCATGGCCTCCAGAGTTTTCATCATGAACCCCCAGTCTACCCTGTCAAATGCTTTTTCGGCGTCCACTGACAGGAATAGAGCTGGGGGCCCACCCCGTTTACAAGTTTCAGTCAGAAGCACTGCCCGCACCCCGTCTACCAGGTACAAAACCTGCCTGGTCCGGATGTACCAGGGTGGTCATCTTTTCTTTCAGTCTGTTGGCCAACACTTTCGCATATAGTTTAACGTCTGCATTCAGCAGCGAGATGGGTCTATAGCTTGAACACAGCCTGGCATCCTTCCCCTCTTTTAAGATCAGGGTAATCGTCGCGGCCAGTGCTTCTCTCTCCATTCCACAATTGGTACCCAGTTCGTTCCAATAATGACAGAGCCTGGGAACCAATATGTGTTTCAGTTTTTCTAGATAAATAGAGGTGAATCCATCCAGGCCTGGGCTCTTACCCTTTGGGGAGTCTTTCAGGGCGGCCAAAATTTCCTCCTCCTCAATGGGCTTGTCCAAGGTAGAACTTTCTTCCTCGGTTAACTCTGCTAGCCCTGCCCCCTTCAGGAATTCCTCGCCCCTACCTATACGGGCACTGTCCACCACTCCCTGTTGCCCGATAGAATAAAGGGCGGCGTAGAACTTTTTAAACTCTTCTGCCATACCTCCACTGGTCACTATCGCCTCACCTCTTTTGTTTTGTATTTTATCAATAAAGTTCCGACCCCTTTTTTTCCTTATTAGCCTGGCCAGGTGCTTACTCGACTTATTCGCCCAAAGGTAGTTGTCCTTGGTTATCTTATTCAGAGATCTTTTGGCCTCCTGTTCCATCGAGTCCCTCAGCTCCTCCCTTTTGGCGACTAATTGACGATAATAGTCCTGGTTCTGCCCCTTTGACTTTTTATGTGCCTGTTCCAAGGAAAAAATTTCCTCTATCAACCTTTCCCTTTCTTCCTTTCTCTTTTTTTTTTGCCCTGCTCCTATTGAAATGAGGATCTGCTCCTATTGAAATGAGGATCCCTCTAATATAAGCTTTATGCGTTTCCTGAGGCCTCTTCTACTTCATCCACTCGACGTAGGGATATCCCATGTCCGAGTGTACATTTAGAATTTCCGCTTTTATCACACTTTCTAGTTTGGCGAACATTTCGCTCAATTCAGTTTTATTGGGTACGAGCGCCATTATTCTTTGCTCATCAGCAGTACTCCAGGCGGACATACCTTCTAGCTCTTGATCTTCTCGGGTTCTGTCCCCCTGTCCCCCCTTTTGTTTCAGCTGATCTTTCTTCTTATCCTTCGTTCCTAATTGTTTCGCCTTCATTCCGGGGCTCTTTGTACTTGCTTCTTTTAGATATTTTTGTATAGAACTGGTATTCAAGCTCTCCCTTGAGTTCTGGGGTTCTGTTGCTCTTGATGTTGCTCTGTTGCTCTCTCATACTTCCTCCCCCTGTTCGCTCTTAACCCCTTGTATTAAATGAGTATAGTATGCAAGAAAGATCTGGGTCTCTATCTCCCGGGTTCTCATAACACTTCACTATTCAGTACTCTCCTTCTCATCCCGTACACCGGTCCTATGGGAATTTATTGTTCGCTAGAAAAGTCCGTATGGAATACCGGGCCTTCTTCCTTGTCCCTATGCCCAGTCACCTATTGCACTTCAGGTGTATGCCTCTTCAAACCAGTTTTTTACTTACCGCTTTCACCTGCTGTCCCCCATACTACACGACCATAAGCAGGAGGGGGATAGGGGGCCAGCAGCGCATTCCCAAATAGCTCAGTCAGAGACAGTGGAACAGATAGGAAGAGTAAATCAAAAAAATCAAAAGAAGTACTGCAGAGCATGAGCATAACAGTCCTAATCTCCTATGGTTTTTTATCACTATTCACACAAGTTTTATTGATGGATTAAACTCCAAGCCGCACATAGAAGTTTCTATTTCAGTTTAGCGGCAGTAATACTTGTCTAATTCACCGGTGACCTCGCATACCACAACTTGCGATCGGGGAGGGGATCAGGAGGGACCTCAACTCTCTCTCATTTAATCCCATCCAGGATAAAGCGTGCAGGTGTATACGTGTGATAGTCCTGATATCCTATAGCCGCCTTGCAGCACAAACTCCAAATAAACAATCCGGATTCAGAGACCAACAGTTCTTATTTGTAGGTATTTAGAAATAGTAAGAGTACTACAGAGCTTTTCATACCTTTGCTTCCTGCTTCTCTGAGCTCCGCCGGCATATTGTACTTGGCTGCAGTTACCTTATTTTTAGCTGCTGCGTGTCATGAAGCAGGGGCTCTGTGTTCGAAGCACAGGCGACGCTCTCCGACCTGTGAGCCCTCAGGCCGGGACTCGAGGGATCCGGCCGTCCTCAGTTATCTCTTGCTTCCAAGCTTCAAGGAGGCGGGTGGCCTCCCCGTAGTCTGTTTTCCTCCGGATCTTCTCTTTGCCTCACTCCCATGGCCACCGCTGACCTGTCTCTGCTCTCACCAATCTGCTAAACCAGGGGGGGTTTCTCCAAACACTTGCTACTACAGCCTCAGCAGGGGGGGATGGGTCAGGCAGACCAGCGGTCGTACACTCAGTCTCGTCTGGGTGTCCCGCGGGCTCTCACCCCGCTCGGCATCTCCAAGACGAGCGGGCGCCTTGTCTCTAGCCCTCCCCCGGAGCCGGCGTCAGGCTCCTCCCCCGTGTGGACGTCACACGTCACATCGTGTCTGCCGCCAATCTGCAGGTACAGGAAAAACCTTTTTAACCAACCAATGGCGCCTTTCTGTGTGGAGCACCCACAGTCTGATTTTGGTTTGCCTTAAATTGGAAACCTACGGTATCCTGCACCCAAAACTGAAGTGCATACTTACCAGATCCACTGATGTCAAACTGCAAATATAGAGGTCGGTGGTCGGTGCGTGCTAATGATAAGTCTCATAAGTAGCGCACCTTGCTGTTTCCACTCTCATGGCACTCAAAATATTCAGCGGTTTGATTAATCCCCAGGGGTTGATCAATGCAAGAATTCCAGGCATCAGCATGTTATACATAATTACACTGGTGTTTGGTCCAATGTAATTATGTATATTCAATACCTAGTCAATGCCCCTGGAAGTTGGAAATCACTGACGCAAACACCACTACCACAATGAACTCCACTTGCTTCCAGGTCCCGCATCAAGCGGCTGCTCTGCTGCATTGTGAACGCAGGTGGTTTTCCGCTCGGCATGGGCGCCATTCAGAGAACACTTTGCATTTTCTGAATGAATGCAAAGCCTTCTCTAAGAGGACAAAGTGGAGATGCGGTGCAGTGACATCTCGCTCTCCACCTTGTTCAATCAGAGAACAATTTGCAATGATTCAGAAGTTGCAGTGTTTGAATGGCACCCATGGCGAGCACTAAATCATGTGTGTTCACAATGCGGCAGAACAGCCGCCCAGTACGGAATATTACAAATTGAGAGAACTGAACATCCATTGCACCCAGAATTCAAAATGAGAAAATGGTAAATATTAACCCTTATTAATGAAGGCGTTAATGTCCCACTTGATGTTGAAGCCCCGCAGAGAGTAATGCCACATACAGACGATCGGACATTCCAACAACAAAACCGTGGAATTTTTTTCCGACGGATGTTGGCTCAAACTCGTCTTGCATAAACACGGTCACACAAATGTTGGGAATTCCGAACGTCAAGAACACAGTGACGTACAAGACGTACGACGAGCCAAGAAAAATGAAGTTCAATAGCCAGTGCGGCTCTTCTGCTTGATTCCGAGCATGCGTGGAATTTTGTGCGTCAGAATTGTGTACACACACGCTCGGAAATTCCGACAACAAGTTTTGTTGTCAGAAAATTTGAGAACCAGCTATCAAACATTTGTTGTCGGAAATTCCGACAGCAAATGTCCGATGGAGCATGCCCACGGTCGGATTTTCCGACAACAAGCTCACATCGAACATTTTTTGTCAGAAATTCCGACCGTGTGTATGCGTCATAAGACTGTAATTCATATATCCAATACATTTCCAAACGTGAGACACGTCTAGTCATAGCACCTCCTCTCTATGGGGGGATATATTTGTCAATATTAATAAACTCCGAACCATGTGGGTCGCAGTTGTAATGTTTTCGATAATGTCTCAGTACATTGTGTTTATTGTCACCACTTTTGATCTTAGCAATATGTTCTCCAACTCTAGTGGCAAATGTGCGTATTTTCCTACCCACATATTACTTGCCACAAGGGCAGGTGATCATATACACAACGTATTTAGTAGCTCATGTACAAAAAGGTTTAATGGGATAGACTCGGTTAGTAATATTAGATTTAAATTCTATAGTTTTAGATCTCCCACGTAAATTGTGTTGATAAACTATGCATCTCTTGCAGGGATAATAACCAACCAGATTGTGAAAAAGGGAAGGATGTACTGGAGGGTTAATGATGTTTGGGGCAATTTTACCCTGTAAAGAGGGAGCTCCCCTAAAGGTAACCCTACTTGGGATATTGGTGTCTGTGGATCGGTTTCTTCCACCTTTGGCTTAATCTGTGTATTTACCAATTTTTGTTGTCTTTTCTGTGTTTTCACTTATGAACCTATGGACTGGTCCATGTAGAATGCTCTGGAAGCATGTTCATCCACTGATCGTATGTGTTTGGATGTTAATTTTTAATTTAGTGTACTCATTCAGTATATTACCAAATTTGCTGCTAGTCCCCTTAAGGAATTTTGCAGCCTGGGTCATAAAGTGTATTTAAGCACATCCCAGCTAGGGGGCATTACATCCTAATCCAGGTACTCCGGTGAAACACATTGACGTCAAGAAGACGCGTGCCAGAGGTCACTAATCACGACCTCCACCTGGCCCGGGACACATTGCAGGATTCCCGCACCACCACTGGATCCATGCCAGCCACTGCAAGAAGCTGCTCAACTACACCAAAGGATGAGGAGTATCTTTGTTTATTTATATTTTTTAGTTTAGTATATTTTGGCAAGGGTAGCGATGACGAGCATCCCAACTTATTGTGCAAAGTGTATTCTCCAACTAGCTAAAAAAGCGAACAGGACGAATCTCCACCAAGCTTTAGTACCCCAGCGATGACAGCGGTACATGCTATATATGATGTACATATTGGTATGAGGAGTTTTGACAAACTAGTAAAAACGCCAAACAGACACTTGTCAATAGAATTTAACGATACATTTCTAGAGGATAAAATTAATTATAATTTTAACAATAGCTCTGGTTCTTGCCAGCTTTGGTATCGGGACAACTAGGTAGCCCACAAGTGTGCTTCAACTTTAGTTTGGTATTAATGTGAATCTACAGCTTATAAGGTAATTCCCCTAATGCAAGAGGTTCATGAGTGCTGGTGAAACTCGTCCCAGCATCTTATGTTGCGGCCAATCGTGAGGATCTGATGGCGCGAGAGAGTAAGTAAGAATGGCAGGGACAGCTAGAAGGGAATTGTTCACCAACCCCGACCAGGTCTGGGCATGGTTTCCTGCTTGTACACGGTGGGGGCTTGAGCTTATGAAACAATTGAACAATTTCTCATCCATTGTGGCTGGGATGTTCAATGTAACTGTTGAACCCACAAGGAAGTTCCTACAGGAATAACGGTAAATCAAGACCTTTTTTACAATGTAACTGTTGAAGCCACAAAGAAGTTCCCACAGGAATAACGCAAATCAAAACCTTTTTATTAAAAGATGGCCCATGATTATCTGTTGGCATCCAAGGGGGGTTTCTGTGAATTCATAGGTAAAGATTGTGGTATAGGGGATACTGGTACCTGGATCGGGGATACTGGTGATAAAGTTCAGGCCCATATGGATAAGGTTTAGATCCCTGCAAGGCAAAGCCAGAGCTATAGCTAGTGAAGGTTGAAGTCCTTTTAAGGGTCTGGGAATCTTTGGGGATTTTATTTTTTTATTTTTCAGCAGATCATGGTTGAAGGAAGTAGAGGTATATATATTTATGTTGTTTTTGTTTTTATTCCTTCTATATGCCATGGTGAGGTGCTACTGTTGCCTGATTGGATGAGTGAACAAAGCCCGAGCAGATGACCACATCTTCCTCTGAGATGAAACGCCCCGAAGCCCAACCCACAGAGGATCCCAGAACGACTGGCCTTCATGTCCTCCTCTAAGTCATCCCTCCTGAAGAACAGAATCTACAAGTCAAGTCAAGTGTTTTCCTTTTTATGGACTGAAGGACTGATTAAGAAGAAGATCAAGATTCATTGAGGGACACATGGGAGCATATGACAAGAGGAGGAACTGTTGTGGAAATTTTATGAAGATGTATTTAATATGTATTGTCATAGTGTCTCCCAGTGTTAGTTCTCCCGCAACCCGCTCTAAAGAGCTGACTGGGGCAGACTGATGCTGGTTGAGATCCATTTGGTAGTGAAAAGCTCCTTGGGCATGTAGAGAAGTGTTTGCAGAGTGGGGATATGTCCGCCAGAGAAGGGCCCCTGTGCGATGCACAGAACGATCATCTGGTGGGGATGTGTTCGCTCTGCAAAGACATTATCTGTTTGGCGGATGTACTCTTGTGTCACCCCACGCCTGATTAACAAATTTGGGGGGGGGGCGTGGCGTGCACCTGCAGATAATCTCCCACCCACAGGGACCATAGTATAGTCCGGGTATGCTTTGTTCTCTGAACAAAGCAGAATAAGGATTCACTGCCAACGGTAAAAACGGGAGTCTTTGAATCGTTGTGGTCGGGGACAGCATTCATGATCTCAAGCTTCCTTTGTCTAGCTGAAGATAGCTTACAGAGGCAGAAGGCGGGAGATTGTACACACTGCCCCCGCCCAGACACGCCCATAAGACTCCCCTAGTCATTGTTCATTGGTTATTGTAAAACCCCTCCTGTTTAAGGAATGCCTGTGCTTGATTGGTCGATTGTGAAACCATGAGGCTATATGAATAAAATTTGCTCAGAGGTTCAGGGTAGTTGGTTTTGTGCGATGGAGCTAACAACAACAGGAAGGTGACTATGTCTGTCTATTGGGGAAATGCGGGTGACACGGGCTGCTTAAAGATGCATTATACTGAAAGGAAAGGGCGCTTAATAGCGCAAAAGAGTATGGTGGTTTATCCACGACAATCTCCAGCCCTACTATATCTCCAGTCCTCTCAAAAACCTGCACTGAGAGGAATGAAGGTATAGCAATAGGTGTCCCAAGTACTTGCAGCCAATCTGCTAGCAGTACAACACCAATTGATTTTAGCAGGCAAATTTTCCTACCCCAATTGCTGAACCGTAAAAAGAAATTCGGTCCCAGCCATCCACATTCTCAGCTTCTAAATGCTAGCTTGGCCAAATGCTAGCACTGCAACTACTGCTTTTTCAGCTGGTACACTCTGCCCCCTTTCGTGAATTTGTGGAATGTACTGCACCACAAAGGCAGGTTCCAAAACGCCATTTATTTTCACAGAAGGCCATTCCGGCTCTCTACCAGCATGTGGAAGGCAATGTTTTGGCCTCATTGGACAGGGCGGTCAGCAGTAAGGTTCATATTACTGTGGACTCATTGTCCAGCAGTCATGGGCAGGGACGTTACCTTTCCTTCACGGGGCACTGGGTAACTCTGCTGGCAGCTGGGAAGGATGCAGGACAGGGTTCAGTGTTGTTGGAGCTTGTTCCGCCATCACGCCTCCAAAAAGCTAGTGGATTCTGCCACAGCTCTCTCCTCCACCCCCTCCTCTTCTTCTTCCTCTATGGCCTCTTCTGCAGATTTGTCCTCTGAACCAGCAGTGCTCCGTAAGCGTTCAAGGGGCTACGCAAGCAGTCAGGCTAAAAGATTCAATGCATGCTTGAGTTGGTCTGCCTAGGGGACAGGAGCCACACTGGGGCAGAGATTCTGTCAGCTCTGCAGCGGCAGGCTCAGAGGTGGTTGACGCCACACCAGCTTCAGCCAGGAATGGTTGTATGCGACAATGGCACCAACCTTCTCTCTGCCCTCCGACAGGGACACTTGACCCATGTTCCATGTTTGGCACACATCCTGAATTTGGTGGTGCAGCGGTTCTTGACCAGGTACCCAGGCTTACAAGATCTCCTGAGGCAGGCTAGAAGAGTCTGTGATCATTTCCACAGGTCATACAATGCCAGTGCTTGGCTGGCTGACATTCAAAGGGAATGCAACCTGCCCACCAACTGCCTCATTTGTGACATGCCCACCAGGTGGACCTCAATGATGGCAATGCTGCAGCGGCTGCACACACAGCAGAGGACCATCAATGAGTACCTGTGCAAGTATGGCACCAGGACAGGGTCAGGGGAGCTTGGCTTCTTTTCACCATGGCAGTGGCTAATGATCAAGGATGCATGCACTGTCCTGTCACCATTTGAGGAGGCCACAGTCGGATTGTTCAAGCAACCATCGTGTCAGGAAAGGCGTCTGCATAGCACAGCTGACGTTCCCAGACACACACATGTGCGCAGGCGCCAACGAAGAATGAGAAGAACAGCCACGGGCACATATGCAAACGTGCGTGCGCAAATGCAGCCTCTCGTGCGCACACCTGTCACCAGGACTGGTGCCAAACAGCCTATTTAACGCGCTGTCTAGTTGCTGCTTGGTCTACAGCGTTTATGTGAAACCCGATTCCTGTGTTTGACTTCTGATACTGATCCGGCTTGCTCCCGACTACTGCTGTCTACTTCCTGCTCCGACCCCTGACTTAACTACAAACTCTGTCTCTGCCTGCTGCTCCTGTTTACCCTGCATCTGTTGCCAACCCTGCCTGTGACCCGACTATGCCTCTGCCTGCCGTTTATGTCTGATCTACCTGTCTGTTACCGACCAGGTTCGCCTGACCCTGCTTCCAGCTCCTCCAGCCTGCTACAGCTCCTTCAGTCCAGCTCAGCACCTCCAGGTTCCTGCTTCCTGTTGTGCATCCACAGTCTGTCATCAGCCAAGTCTGCCAGCCTGTCTGCTGCCTCATCTGCCTGCTATCAGCCAAGTCTGGCTTCCTGCCTGCGAGTTCCTGGCTACTACCTGCACAGACTTTTGGACTGATCCTAGGCGCTCTTACACAGCCATGCTCCAGTGGCTGCTGTCTCACCATCAGTAGTCCTCGAGCCAGAGCTGTACGAGAGGCCTTCCTCTTCCTCTTCCTCTTCAGGCTCACCAACCAACCACATCGCAGCGTCTGCATTATATGGTGCAGGAATATCTAGGGGCAAGAGCAGACTTGGATTTTTTCAACAGAGCATCCACTGGGTTACTGGGTCTTGAGGATGGACCACTGGCCATAACTTGCTCAATATGCAATTGAGCTACTGGCCTGTCCTGCATCCAGCGTGCTTTCTGAACGCACATTCAGTGTTGCTAGAGGGTTTGTAATGGATCAAAGAGTGTGCCTGTCCAATAAATCAGTCCTGGATCAGCAGCTATCAAGCACCTGATGTAACTGATCGAATTTGCTATGGATCTGGGATCCCTTGAAGACTGTCTATGCTGCCTATCCTATTCCTCCTCCATCTTGATGATGCTAGCTTTCAACAATATTTTTGGTTTAGGGCACCACCACCACCATCCAAGGCCCAATTTTTCTGCCCCTGTTTAACACGGGCATGTTATTACAATTTTTGATATAATATTTCACAGCAGGGCCCGTTCCTGTGCCCAACAAGAGTAACTGTGAGGGGTTACAGTGTTGTGGCACCACCACCACCAAAATATATGTACAGTGATAACATGGAAGTAGGTTAGTGTTGACGGCAGGTTAGATCCCTGTCTCTCCTTAGCCAAGGAAGACGCACCAACACAGCAACACCTGAAAGAGATAGATCAAAAACAATGCAAATGCATCCTATCCTATAATAAGTGCAATATGTACACAATGATTTGAACTGGTCCTCAGCCGAAGACAGCCTAGCAGTGTAAGTACACCCTAGAAAATAATACATTATTTATATTCTGAAAGCAGATCCCATCCTCAACAGGGAATTGCACCTCCTTCCAATAATTATCAAACTGACATTTAGCTCATAAAATGAATACATTTCGCTCAGGTCAGCACTGCTCACGTCACCTGGTGACCAACTCTAGAAACAATTCTGTCATATAAGTTAGTCCATTATGCACATGGATGATGAGATTATGTCCTTTTATCACAGCCTATTCTGACTAACTACACACCCAGTGTCCATGACATGCCACAGTCCATCAATTTCACTCTGGGTGGACCATATTTCCCAGCAGTTCCCTCTAAAGGGTAACTCTGGGCATAAAAAGACATGACTGCGTTTCAGGCAACAAGCAGCCAGGCAATGGTGCAAAGGACCGAACTTCGCCTTGCAAAGATATCCTCAGTCTGTCCACATGACAGCCGAAGACAAAGAAACTATCTTTATTACTTGCAAACCACAATCTGTTGAAGGTCACAGATTGCTCTTCAGGGTGGAACACCCCAACAACTTCAGTTTTAGCCAACGTGGCCTAAGATATCACTCCAGTTATCTGCCGGCAACATTCAGTCCAGCACAGTCCTGGCAGTACAGCTTTCTGAAATGTTCCTCATTAGCAAAGAACTTTGTGTAGAGAAATAGAGTGGCTTCAGCAAAGCGCCTTTTGACTCCACTGCACATTTGTAATCCACAAAGAGAGACGGCATCGGTATCCGCTTGACAGATACCAATAGTACCCGAGATCGGGTAAGATCACTTCTTGGTGTTCACCGTAGTGACAAAATGATTGAGGACCCTTTGGTATAACTGACATTATTTGCATTAGTTCAAAAAATGGATGTGAAACCAGGTAACAATGGGGCCTTTTAATCCCCGGTCCTTTACTGCATTTCAATAGTAACAACTTATCCATAGGATTCTTAAGGCGGTGTGGTTTTAATGGCTCCATCAACAGTAGAACACTTATTCCCTTAAGGTGGGGAAGTGAACAAGATGAGGTACAAATTTTCACGGCTTGATGCATGACGGCTACTTTGTACAGAAGTCACTTTATGCATCTCGCACATTCTCCCTTCCCTCTTCACTTACCGGCTTCAGGCGCCGCCGGCGATGGATCCGAGATTGTTCACCTTGTTTCATCCAGGATGAGTGAATATACTGGGCCAGACGAGTAATGACCGTAGGGCCACCTCCTCCCTCCGCAATCCTGACACCTGAGGTAGTCGCCGAGGTAGATGCTTGAGTCTCCGTACCAGGAAGAGAGGTTAATGGCACCACCTGTTCCGGACTATCGGTCACTGTGGGTGTCTCGGGAGGAATGATGGCAGTGGGAACTAACACTTCCATTGCTGTGTCTGCAAGCTCGCCAGACACATCTGGTTCCTTCCTCCACTGTAGCATAGCCACGAGCCCAATCCACCCTCATCACCAGCGACAGTAGGGGTTGGCCTAGCAGTTATCAGCTGCAGTTCTCCACATTGACAGCACCGGCTCCAAGGGCATATAAACAGGGCAAACCCTGAGCACCACCAGCAGATGATCCCCATGGCCGCAGGGCTTTGAGAAATATACAGGGCAATTTCACCCATCGGTGCCATTTCAAATACCTGTATCAGTAATCATGGTCCCAGAGGCGAAAAAACAGGCAATTTGCCATGAGTCATATTCGGCCGACATGGGTTGAAGGACTTCAAATCCTGGAGCTCGAAGATGAACCATGTTTTCTTTCAGGCCACAAGGTCTCTGCATGAGGACCCAAGATGGCGACCCCAACAGTAATGCATCCTCCTCTGCAGAGCGGGGGCTCCTCCCCCTGCCAACGGATTGGTGCAAATGTTCTCTGGGAACTGTGGCGCCCGCCTACTTCTTGCTGCGGCATGCCAAAACTGTAATGGAATCCATTTTGTAGTCTCAATTAACACTCACAGCGCTGGCGGGAAGACCAGGCTGATCCTTGCCACCTTCCCACGGAGCCAGATAAAATCCAGATGGAACTGAAGCCAGTTGCTATGGGCGACTGCTGCAAGGATAACGCCTTGGCCCCACGTTGGGTGCCAAATGTAGCAAGGTCTCCAGCCTTCTTCAGTTTAATGAGAACCTCCAGGGCCAGAGATAGCTGACATCCTTCTGTATATGTTGGGTTGTGAGGCATAGTGGGTGCAAGGTGGATAAAGTTATTAGGCGCCAGACACTTCTTGAATGCAAAAGAGATGCTTATTTCTCTTACAAACCGTTAGGGCCAAGACACCCTTAAGTAGTTGCAAGTTCAATTAGCAGACTCCGAGATAGGAACACTGTCCACTGACCTACTGACACCATCCACTGCCCCATACCCCCCCCCCCCCACCCCCTTCCCCAGAAGCACTGTGAAAAAAATATTTTAAAAAAATATTTTAAAAAATAAATGAACAACAAAATTGTAAAAAATAATAGATAAGTTAATAAAAACAAACTACTGACACCGTCCACTGCCATACTGACACTACCCCATCCCCCCCCCCCCCCCCCATCATTGTGAAAACAAAAATACATCAAAAAATTATTAAAAAAAGAAACTTGTAAAAAAATAATAAAAATAAAAAAAATTCTGACACTGTCCATTGCTCTACTGATACTGACACTGTCCGCTACCCTACTGACACCGTCCACTGCCCTACTGACACCACCCACTGGCCCCAAAAAAGCATTTTGAAAAAATGAAAAAAGAGAAAAATGAAATGAAAAAAAAAATACAAAAAAAATGTAATTGTAAAAAAATAATAATATAAAAACATAATAATAATAAAGAACTACTGACACCGTCCACTGCCCTACTGACACCATCCCGCACATACTACCCACCGCTGTATACTACGCACTCCTCACCTGCACAATATACCCATCTACATACACTCAGCACTCCTCTCCTGCACATAGTACCCACCTTCATACACTCTGCACTCCTTTCCTGCACATGCTACCCGCCTACATACACTCCGCACTCCTCTTCTGCACATAATACCCATCACCATACACTCCATACTCCTCTTCTGCACAGAATACCCACCACCATACACTCTATACTCCTCTTCTGCACATAATATCCACCACCATACACTCCATACTCATCTTATGCACATAATACCTACCGCTGTACACTCCACACCCCTCTCCTGCACATACTACCCACCACCATACACTCCATACTCCTCTCCTTTACATAATACCCACCACCATACACTCCATACTCCTCTTCTGCCCATAATACCCACTGCCGTACACTCCACACTCCTCTCCTGCACATACTACCCAAAACCATACACTCCATACTCCTCTCCTTTACATAATACCCACCACCATACACACCATACTCCTCTCCTGCACAGACTACCCACCGCCGTACACTCCGCACTCCTCTTCTACATATAATAGCCACCACCATACACTCTATACTCTTCTTCTGCACATAATACCCACCAACATACACTTCATACTCCTCTTCTGCATATAATACCCACCACCATACACTCCATAATCCTCTTCTGCACATACTACCCACCTCCATACACTCCATACTCCTCTTCTGCACATAATACCAACCACCATACCCACCATACTCCTCTCCTTCACATACTACCCACCATCATACACTCCACACCGCTCTCCTGCACTTACTACCCCCCCCCCCCCGTACACTCCGCATTGTACATTCCCTATTTAACATTACTGCATTCTTCACTATATAACTCGCCTCAGGCTCTATTAAACCACACCCCCTTTAAGCCATGCCCAGTATTTAGTGCAGTTTAAGCCGTGCCCATATTTTGCAGCTGCAGTTTAGCTAAAAAAACATTGTTTTTCTCTACAGCTTTAGTTACATTACATACCTGTAATGAAGTATGTCCCACAATGTGCAGGCTGCTGGTTTTTGTAGATATCTTCACTGCAGGGCTGCCGTGTCCTCTTCCTGCTGCCGAATGTCTGGTACTGTGGAGGCTCACAGCTTCAGGTCTCTGGCCTCAGCTGCACTAAAGATGATTGTGACACACTCCTTCCTGCCATCCTCTCCTCTAAGAAAATTTCTTTCACTGATTATACTGTCTATAACATGACCTGTGAATAAGGGGGAGTCTGATCAGTCATAGGATTCTCTTCCCCATCTTCAGCTTCAATGCAACCACCACCACACCCTCCTTCTGACATGGTTCCTTCGATGTCATCACTGTGTTCTCTGGAGTGATGTAGACACCAATGGATGGGACCACAGAATGGGAGGATTGGGAGTGATGTTTTTTGCTTTAAAGTAACTTTGCTGCTAAAATAAAAATAAAAAGTTCCTATAAATGAGGAAGCACATCTTATACTTACCTGTCCTGGAAAACCCATTAGTTAAATCTTTGCCCCTTGCCCACTCTGTGGTTCCATCCACTTGTATCTACGTCATCAGTGGAGAAGGAGCTGAAGATTTCAGGAACGGGCTCCAGGACAAGTAAGCATAAGGTGTCCTTCCTCATTTACAGGAACTTTTCATTTTTATTTCTGCAACAAAGTCACTTAAAAGAGGAACTTTGCTCAAATACCACACACGCACACACATACACTTATACACTACTTCTTATCTGTATAGCGGGTTGTGCACAAAAAGCATAATCACATGCCTGGCGATCCAGTGATGTTTCCTAGAGATCCACTGCTTTGCTGCAGTACACCCAGTCCCACACTACTGTCTTCTGATACCAACCTTACATAAAGCCTCGACCTTTAATTTGTCATCATTACCAGAGCACCGTTCCATTTGCTCTGTGGCCACTCTTACCATAGGTCCACTGCCTTCTGATCACACTTACCCAGAACAACATTTGCACTTCTGGCCATCCCCTTCTGTCATCCCTTAACACCAGCTCCAGTTGGCCAATCATACCCACAGGACCCCAGTTGTATCTGGCCCTCCCTGGGCAAGCCCCAATTGGCTTCATTGACTCACAACACCATCCCTTCCATGGCCACCCTGAACCACAGCACATGTCCACCCTTAACCATTGGACCGACTCCAGTTGGCCAATCATACCCACAACACCCTTTGTATCATCTGACCATCCTTAATGCAGGAGCCCAATGGCTACCCTGACCCTCGACCCTGTTGACCACCCATACCCACAACACCACCCCAATAAGGCTCTGTGGCCACCCTTACCCAGAACGCCACTTGCGCTGGACCCTTCAGTAACCATGCTAAGCCACAGGTCACTTTTTGGTCACCCTTACCTACTTGACCCCCTTCCTTGGCCTTATACTCACAGGACCACCCCTTGTGTCCACCCTAAAGTACAGAACCAGCTCCAGCTGGCCACCCATTCCCACACACCACAGGGTGGCAGCTGTCTCTTCGGGGTTGTGCAGTAGGAATGTGATAATATGTATGCCTCATACCATACACTATTGTGGCTCCCCTGTGTCAGCCAGCATAAACTGAACTGCAGGGGAGAGGATGGGGCACTGACAACGGATGGGTCATTAAAGCCTATGGGTGATGTCACCACTCCAGGCTTTACAAGCCATTGAAAAGACGCCTTCACCTCTCTCCTGCACCTGCTGCTGGCAGACATGGCATTGTTTGACTGGGCTAAAGAAGGCCAAGAATAGGTAAGTATAAAGATCTTTATTACACAGGTTAGTCAGCATAGGTGTTTGGAGGGGGGAGGAAGCAGTTTTTAGGCTAGTTAGGTGTACAATGGAATTCAACTTGAAGTTCTGTTTTAAAGCGGTAGTAAACACTGTTTGCTCACTTGTACCTACAGGTAAGCTTATAATAAAGCTTACCTATAGGTACAAGGAATATCTTCTAAATATTTAGGAGATATTTGCTACTTCTCCCAAATATCACATAGAAATGGGGGAGGAGGACTTAAAGCGGAACGTCCCCTTTTGGGTGAAGTCCTGCTTTAAGGTGAGTCTGACATAATGTGCTAGTATGCGATGCACACTAGCACATTATGACATTACACCACTTGCTGCCAAACCACGTACCTAGTATGTCATCATCCCAGTACCATTTTTTAGAACTGACGGTTGGCTCTCTTGTAATAGCAATTGGAGTGGTTAACCAGCCACTCGATTGATATTACAAGCAGTGGAAGGGGATGTCCCCCTCTCCCACCACCTTCTGCTGCTCTCTCGGCCTCTCCCATCCCACGGGAGACCCTAGCTACCAGCCAGTACCTCCACCGGCTGGCCAGAGAGCCATACAAAACCAGTCTCTGCTATAGTGACCTGGAAGCGATGACATGACATCACTTCCGTTTTACCTGGCTGTCAACAGCGCCATTTTTTAAAAATCAAAAGTATTAAAAAATGCTGAACTTGTATGCTTTCAAGTGCTAAGGAGGGATTTGGGGTCTTATTGACCCCAGATCACTCCATAAAGGTACATGTCACATGCCTATTGCTGTCACAAGGATGTTTACATTCCTTGTAAAGTAAAAGTGATAAAAAAATAATAATTGAAAGCAACAGAGTAAAAATAAATAAAATAAATGCAGCACCCTCTAGTGTGTGCTACTAGTAGTGAGAATAGGAAAAACATAGCTGGCTCTGGGTCATTGAATCTGGGTCAAGGTTAGTAGAAGCCAGGGCTGGATGACTCGACCTGGGAGCTCTCTGGTGCCTCCTCGTTTCTAGAATATTGGAGAATGTTCTGGAACTAGTGGGTAAAGGTGAGGAGGAGTTGACTTGAATATTTATGGGCCCCTAACTAATCCCCAGGAGTAGGCCTGGAACTAAGGAAGCCCATAAATAGACATGGACGATGCCAGCAGGGAGTTTGGGTGGAAGATGGAGAAACAGTGGTGAGGGAGGCTGTTGGTGGCCTTTGAGGGACCCCTTACGGGGGGGGGGGTTGGTTATCTCGGGCTGGAGCTCAGGAGGCTGGCCTGGAAGGATCCCACCACAGGAGGCAGTTGGAGCGATTCAAGCCCGAGAGGCAGCGGAGACAGTATGGAGAGACAGTGAGTAGAACAGCATGGTGCAGGGACAGATAAGGGGAGAGACTGCCAACTGTAGCAGTGCTCTCTTGAAGAAATCGGTGTGCCAAATCTTCTTCCAACCTTGCTTTGGGGAGTCTCCATGTGTGTATGTCAGTTTGGCAGGACTGATGCATTAGGTCAGTCAGGAGGACTCGGAAGAGAAACAGCCAGGTGCGGCTGGTGGCAGCCAGGTTGGCTAGCATTTTGCAAGCAAGTGGAACGGGGATCAGTGGCCACAGAGAAGCAGAAGGCGAAGTGAATAGCCGGTATAAAGTAAATAATGATCAGCGCAGCTTGATGATATATATGAAATATTAACAATAAGCGATAAATGATGTGGAAAATCGCGAATTGCAGTTATGCAAATTGCTAATGATGCTGTGCAAAATAACTGAAGCAACAGTAGCCCTATGTTCAGTGTAGATGAATACTAAAGTGCCTATGTTGTAACTGTGCAAAACCGCATAATGATGCTGTGTAAAAATCGCTAAAAAACAACAATAAACGGTGCTGAACAAACCAATCTGGGTATGTGCACGTAGTGTTGTGCAAATGCAATAGTGATTCTGGGTATTAATATATTAATGTAAATGCATAGTATATATTAAAGTGCCAATAGCCCTATGTTCAGTGTACATAAACATAGAATGACTATGTTGCAACTGTGCAAAAACGCATGATGCTGCTATGTAAAATCGCTGAGTATATGCTAATCAGATAAGTTGTAGCTAGATTCAAAGTGTGTAAATGAACTTGAATGGTATAAAGTAAATGATAATCAGCGCAGTTTGATGATATATATGGAATATTTAACAATATACGATAAATAGTGTACAAAGTCGCTAATTGCGATTATGTAAATAAATAAATAATGATGCTGTGCAAAATGACTGAAGCAACAGTTGCCCTATGTTCAGTGTAGATAAATACTAAAGTGCTTATGTTGTAACTGTGCAAAAACGCATAATGATGCTGTGCAAAAATTGCTGAAAACAACCATAAAAATCAGTGCTGAACAAACCAATAGCCCTATGTTTAGTGTACATAGAAATTGAATGACTATGTTGCAACTGTGCAAAAATGCATGATGCTGCTATGTAAAATCTCTGAAAGCAACAATAAGCAGTGCTAAATAAAGCAATCAGAGTGCATGCGCTAAGCGCTGTGCAAATGCAGTAATGATATAAATGCCCTAATTCCAATGTAACCACAAAATATGTAGAATAAATAAATAATGATGTATAATACCAATAAAACAATGCTTGTGCTAAAAATTGTGACTGTGTGCTGACAATTCCCAATATCACACAGTTACCGCAATACAGATGCAAAAGTTCTCTTATTGAAAATGATAAAGTGAATAGCTGCTCACTCCAATTTTGTACTTTGTCAAGGGACTGACAGTTCCTGTCTGTATTGGCCTTTGCTGAACTAACAATATACAGTTAGTTCTCTCAGGAGTGAGCCACCAGCAGAAGCTGTACATAGTGTAGCACCCTGATATTTAGGCAGGGTTGCTAGTAAATTTACCTGCCAGGTATAGTTGCCTTGGCCAATTAAAAAATATTAAAAAACAAGTATTCCGGCTTAGGAAATAAAGGAACTGCAGCATCCCTAAATGGGACACCACCGGGTGGAGTCCAAGATGCAAAGACTATACTGAAAGGGAAGTGGCGCTGTTTAAATGGTAGTGAAAAAAACAATAAACCTCTGTGTGAGTAATAGGGATGAGCCGAACACCCCCCTGTTCGGGTCACACCAGAACATGCGAACAGGAAAAAAGTTTGTTCGAACACGCAAACACCATTAAAGTCTATGGGACACGAACATGAATAATCAAAAGTGCTAATTTTAAAGGCTTATATGCAAGTTATTGTCATAAAAAGTGTTTGGGGACCTGGGTCCTGTCCCAGGGGCAATGGATCAATGCAAAAAAAAGTTTTAAAAACGGCCGTTTTTTTCAGGAGCAGTGATTTTAATAATGCTTAAAGTCAAACAATAAAAGTGTAATATCCATTTAAATGTCATAGCTGGGGGGTGTCTATAGTATGCCTGTAAAGGGGCACATGTTTCCCATGTTTAGAACAGTCTGACAGCAAAATTACATTTCAAAGGAAAAAAGTCATTTAAAACTACTCGCGGCTATTGCATTGCCGGTCCGACAATACACATAAAAGTTCATTGATAAAAACGGCATGGGAATTCCCCACAGGGGAACCCCGAACCAAAATTTAAAAAAAAAAATGACGTGGGGGTCCCCCTAAATTCCATACCAGGCCCTTCAGGTCTGGTATGGATATTAAGGGGAACCCCGGCCAAAATTTTTTAAAAAATGACGTGGGGGTCCCCCTAAATTCCATACCAGACCCTTCAGGTCTGGTATGGATTTTAAGGGGAACCCCGTGCCAAAATTAAAAAAAAAAAACGTCGTGGGGTCCCCCCAAAAATCCATACCAGACCCTTATCCGAGCACGCAACCTGGCAGGCCGCAGGAAAAGAGGGGGGGACGAGAGCGCCCCCCCTCCTGAACCGTACCAGGCCACATGCCCTCAACATTGGGAGGGTGCTTTGGGGTAGCCCCCCAAAACACCTTGTCCCCATGTTGATGAGGACAAGGGCCTCATCCCCACAACCCTGGCCGGTGGTTGTGGGGGTCTGCGGGCGGGGGGCTTATCGGAATCTGGAAGCCCCCTTTAACAAGGGGAACCCCAGATCCCGCCCTCCCCTGTGTGAAATGGTAAGGGGGTACAAAAGTACCCCTACCATTTCACTAAAAAACTGTCAAAAATGTTAATGACAAGAGACAGTTTTTGACAATTCCTTTATTTAAATGCTTCTTCTTTCTTCTATCTTCCTTCATCTTCTTCTTCTTCTTCTGGTTCTTCTGGCTCTTCTGGTGTTCTCGTCCAGCATCTCGTCCGCGGCGTCTTCTATCTTCTTCTCCTCGGGCCGCTCCGCACCCATGGCACCCATGGCATAGGGGGAGGCTCCCGCTCTTTTCTTCATCTTCTTCTCTTCTTCATCTTCTACTCTTCTTATCTTCTTCATCTTCTTCTCTGGGCCGCTCCGCATCCATGCTGGCATGGAGGGAGGCTCCCGCTGTGTGACGCGTCTCTTCTGACAGTTCTTAAATAACGGGGGGGCGGGGCCACCCGGTGACCCAGCCCCCCTCTGACGCACGGTGACTTGACGGGACCATCAGAAGAGAAGACGCGTCACACAGTGGGAGCCTCCCTCCATGCCAGCATGGATGCAGAGCGGCCCAGAGAAGAAGATGAAGAAGAGAAGAAGAGAAGAAGATGAAGAAGAGAAGAAGATGAAGAGAAGAGCGGGAGCCTCCCCCCATGTCATGGGTGCGGAACGGCCTGAGGAGAAGAAGATAGAAGACGCCGCGGAGGAGATGCTGGACGAGAACACCGGAGGAAGAACCAGAAGAGCCAGAAGAACCAGAAGAAGAAGAAGAAGATGAAGGAAGATAGAAGAAAGAAGAAGCATTTAAATAAAGGAATTGTCAAAAACTGTCTCTTGTCATTTTTAACATTGTTGACAGTTTTTTTGTGAAATGGTAGGAGTACTTTTGTACCCCCTTACCATTTCACACAGGGGGGGCCGGGATCTGGGGGTCCCCTTGTTAAAGGGGGCTTCCAGATTCCGATAAGTCCCCCGCCCTCAGACCCCCACAACCACCGGCCAGGGTTGTGGGGATGAGGCCCTTGTCCTCATCAACATGGGGACAAGGTGTTTTGGGGGCTACCCCAAAGCACTCTCCCAATGTTGAGGGCATGTGGCCTGGTACGGTTCAGGAGGGGGGGGCGCTCTCTCGTCCCCCCCTCTTTTCCTGCGGCCTGCCGGGTTGCGTGCTCAGATAAGGGTCTGGTATGGATTTTTGGGGGGACCCCACGCCGTTTTTTTTTTTTAATTTTGGCGCGGGGTTCCGAATTTAGGGGGACCCCCACGTCATTTTTTTTTTTAAATTTTGGTTCGGGGTTCCCCTGTGGGTAATTCCCATGCCGTTTTTATCAATGAACTTTTATGTGTATTGTCGGGCCGGCAATGCAATAGCCGCGAGTAGTTTTAAATGACTTTTTTTCCTTTAAAAAGTTATTTTGCTGTCAGAGTGTTCTAAACATGGGAAACATGCGCCCCTTTACAGGCATACTATAGACACCCCCCAGCTATGAAATTTATAGGGATATTACACTTTTATTGTTTGACTTTAAGCATTATTAAAATTACTGCTCCTGAAAAAACGGCCGTTTTTAAAACTTTTTTTTGCATTGATCCATGTCCCCTGGGGCAGGACCCAGGTCCCTAAACACTTTTTATGACAATAACTTGCATATAAGCCTTTAAAATTAGCACTTTTGATTTCTCCCATAGACTTTTAAAGGGTGTTCCGCAGCATTCGAATTTGCCGCGAACACCCCAAATTGTTCGCTGTTCGGCGAACTTGCGAACAGCCAATGTTCGAGTCGAACATGAGTTCGACTCGAACTCCATGCTCATCCCTAGTGAGTAAATAATGTGAATGCCTATAAGTGAATGATGTTGCAGTAAAAAGTAAACCAGGTAGGTGTACCATTCAGTAAATGAACAAAAACAAAGTGTAAGAGGTTAAAAAATGAAAATAAATAGATATAAATAATGAATTGGTGGGGGTGTGTATGTATATATATATATATATATATATATATATATATATATATATATATATCAAATCACGTGTATATACGCACATATGCAACAAAAATAAGGTGCGAAAAATGAGTGACATAAAGTAACAAGTGTGATATCATCTGGGGTAATGACCCCAAGTACTAATATGAATCCACCAAAAAATAGATAAGTGCATATGCACAAATATCCATGTGTATAAAAGGCAAGCAAAAAATGGGAAATGACCACAAATGTGTATAAAAACCAAACAAAAAAATTTAATTTAAATCAATAAAGAAAAAATAGTAAAAATAAAAATATATACGTGAATGTATATATAAGAAAGAAAAGAGTCCCAAAACAGTCAATCAAGTGGCGATCTGTGAGTAGTGGACTGTGCACACACAAAATAGAGGTGACTCTTCAGTGCTCCCCTCTTCCATCCGCATCCCCCTCCTGTGATTGCACTCACCAGAGCGCCTCACCCCTGCAGGGGTAACAGGCGTAATAGCTGTATCCAGATGGCGATATCCCCCTTGGCAAGATATCCCTCAGGTTCACACAGCTCCCATAAGACTCTCCAATGCGGTTTCAAAATCCTCAGCAACTGACTTTTTCTCCGATGTAAAAGCTGTAGGTGTAATCACCGATAAATCCGCTTTAGGGTGCTGTGCCTCTTCTGTGACGAGAGCCAATATGACACGCCTTCTCCCTGGCAATCCACAAAAGAAAATGGCCTTAACAGAAGAGACACAGCGCCCTAAAGCGGATTTATCGGTGATTACACCCACTTTCTTATATATACATTCATGCATATATTTTTATTTTTATTATTTTTTCTTTATTGATTTATATTTATTTTTTTTGTTTCGTTTTTATACACATTAGTGGTCATTTCCCATTTTTTGCTTGCCTTTTATACACATGGATATTTGTGCATATGCACTTATCTATTTTTAGGGGGATTCATATTAGTACTTGGGGTCATTACCCCAGATGATATCACACTTGTTACTTTATGTCACTTCATTTTTTGCACCTATTTTTGTTGCATATGTGCGTATATACACGTGATTTGAGATATATATACACACCCCCGCCAATTCATGATTTATATCTATTTATTTTCATATTTTAACCTCTTACACTTTGGTTTTTCATTTACTGAATGGTACACCTACCTGGTTTACTTTTTACTGCAACATCATTCACTTATAGGCATAGGTTTATTCACATTATTTACTCACACAGAGGTTTATTTATTTATTTTCACTACCCTTTGAACAGCACCACTTCCCTTTCAGTATAGTCTTTGCCTTGGCCAATTGATAGGAGGTCAATTAATTCCACCCTAATTCTGGAATTTCTGCACTTCTCTCTTCTGTCACTAGATGGCCAGGTATCTGGTGGCATTAGATAAGACAAGGGCATTGCAAGGACAGATTAGGAATAGATGGGGTATCTCAGACAATAGGCAGGGATCTTCTTGAGTCCCTTGGCCTGCTGGGAGAGCCTATTTATTTGGGTGAGGTCAGGTGATCGGTGTTCTTTACCACCTGAATGGCTGTCTGGGTGGACCTGTGTTGTGCTGTCCCGGGCTGCTAGGCCAGAGTCTGAGGACTATCCTGGGGACATCTGGCTGCTAGGCTATCTGAGGGCCAATCCAGAAGCAAGAGAGCAGCATAGGTTTGGGATTGCTTGCAGTCCAACCAGAAGTGCCGGTTCTGCTGGCCAGAGAATCTGTCGTGGCCGGAGGTAGAAGGGAACCTGTAGCCACTAAGGGACCATCCACTTTATTACCAGGGACCACAGTGAGTAGCTGAAGCAAGTACCAGAGCAGTATTCTCACCAACCGGGGACGGTGAAGAATTGGGAAACTTCAGTAGGTGTCAAACCAGGTACCCAGCAGCCAGCGGAGGTGACGCTTGCAGAGCAGCCTTGTGTGTCAAGCCAGGGACCGAGCAGGCCAGTGGGGTGAAGCTTGAGTATCTTGAATGCCAAGCTAGGGACCCAGCATGGATGCAGGGGTGACACTTGAGGAACATACTCAGTGAAGAGATTGGAAGAGCTCAGGAGATCCGGAGGCAGTGGATCAGCAAGTCTAGTGGGAGCTCAGTTGAGTGAAGATCAATAAGAGGAGGTTGTGGAGGAAGTGAAAGAGTTCATTGTAACCTTTGTTAGGAACTGTTCAAGATTGTTGCCATAGGAGACAGTGTATCTATACATGCAAATGTGGTGCTCGGCTTGGTGCCTTTCCCTACCTATAGAAGTCTCATAGTCTGCCAATTAACATTGCAACTACTAAAGGGTGTCCTAGCCCTAAACCCTCTCTCCCACAGTTCTGTTTAAGAGACAATAAATCTCTTTGCACTACACCCACCATGCCTTGTAACTCACTCTACACAGAAGTATGTCAGCTATCCCTAACTCTGGAGGTTCTGATTAGACCGAAGGGGGCCCGGGACGTGGCTACAATAGGAAACAAGTTTGTGCAGTTGGAAGGAAGAAGAGGAGTCTATAAATAGGGAGGAAGTGACCCTGTTTGTTGTCACACTGGGCATCCCATAATCCCTTACCCCATCCAAGTTATCATCCCCTAATAAAACAAAAAATTAAGCCAAAGACTGATTTTGTCCGGATGAAAAAAGGAAATGCGGCGTGACTGGCTGTGCAGCAGTGGGGAACCCTACCTTCAGCAACTCCTATGGGGGTAGTGCTACATAAAATAAATTAATAATTGAAAAAAAATGTAAGATGCCCCCGTCCCCCCGGTGCTAGCGCACAAAGGCGAAAGCACGCGTCGGTTCTGTACGCACACAAACAGTGATTGTCCCAATGGTCCCACACATGTGAGGTATCACTGCGAACATCAGATCCTGGGCAGTAATTCTAGCACTAAATCTCCTCCGTAGATATAAAGTAATAACCTGTAAAGGCTTTTAAAGCGTCGCCTATGGATAGTAAAATGTACGTAGTCGCCACAGTGCGGGCGTGCACAATTTTAAAGCATGATGTGTTTTGAATTGAATTTACTTGGTGTGACATCATCTTTTATATTTTACAAAAAATGGGTTATGTATTGTTTTTTTTTTTTTTTTTGCATTATAATGTAAAAAAGTGTATTTTTTCCAAAAAATTACATAGTTACATAGTAGGTGAGGTTGAAAAAAGACACACGTCCATCAAGTCCAACCTATGTGTGTGATTATATGTCAGTATTACATTGTATATCCCAGTATGTTGTATGATATATATATATATATATATATATATATATATATATATATATATATATATATATATATATATATATATATTGGGGGTTCTAAGTAATTTTCTAGCACAAAAATTAATGTGAACAAAAAGTGGCAGAAAAGGCCTGGTCTAGAAGTGGTTAACTTGCAGGAGGACAGTTTTTCTTGACACTTTATCACCGCACCAGGATTCTGTCCATAAACTTGTAACCATGAAACAAGCATTATTTTGTGACTTCCTGGGAAAGGGAGGAAAGTCCCGTGTGACGTCCTTCCTGTATGGGCGGGGCGCCGCTCTAACTCATAAGCACTCCCACTTCCGGTTCCCCCTCAGAACATCCCGGAAAGCAGAGTCGGGCAGTGAGAGAAGCGGAGAGTAATGATGGTGATGGGGACCCAGGAGCCGCCGCGGTGTTGCGGTTATTTCAGTATCCGCTCGGTAGTGCTGGGGGTGGCGGTGTATTACGTGTTCCTGAGCCTGCAGTCTCTGGTATGGCAGACGGTGGCGGTGGTGAAATGCGGCGGGGTGTGTCCCGGTCCTCTGAGCTCGCCAGGCCCGGTGGCTGTGATGTACTCTCTGGCCTTCGTACTCCTCTTCCTCAGCCTGTGTCTGTTGTTCGGGGTCCTCCGCCGCCGCCCCGGCCTCCTGCTGCCCTTCCTGGCCTTCCAGATCATTGACTTCCTGGGCTCCCTGCTGCTCTTCTGCGGCCTCTTCGTGCGCTTCCCCTCCGAGCTCCGTATGGTCAGCACTAGGCCCTACCTACCCGGCCTGGACGAGCAGGACAAATCGGCGGTGGCCGGGGGATCGGTGCTTTTCATCGCCCTGTCTCTGCTGCTCCTCCTGCTGAAGATCTACCTGATCCGCTGTGTGCTCACCTACTACCGATACCTGCTCACCAGGGTCAGCATTCCGCCAGGGGAGCCCGACGGTCTGGCTCTGATCGTAGTGCCCACCGGCCAGGAGAAGAACCCTCTGCTCCTTCCTTCCTACGAAGAGGCCATCAACATGCCTGCCAAGGACAGCCCACCGCCCCCCTACAGCCAGGCCGTGCCAGCCGAGCCCGAGAAAGAGCTCATAAGGGGCCCATCTGGATCCGGGTGTTAGGAGGGCTCCCTTCACCCAGCAGGCACATGTCTGATTCTAATAGGACACCATGGAACTCCTGTGCCCCCCCCCCCCTCATTATACAGGCACCCCTGATTAGGACTCTAGGACTTTTCCTCCTTCATTCCTGGAGCCCCCCATCGCACAGGCACCCCCTGATTAGGGCCTAGACCAGAACCCGTCCTAGTTCATACATGCAGCCCCCTGATCACATGGGCACCCCGGTTAGCTGTACTCCAAGACCTGTCCTACTTCATCAATGGAGCTCCCCTGATCAGGACTTAGACCTGCCATCTTAATCAGCTGTGCTCTAGGACCTGTCTTACATTATAAATGAAGCGCCCTCATCACATGGGTACCCCTGATCAGGACCTAAACCAGAACTTTAGGACTTGTCCTCCTTTCATACATGGAAGCCCCCTTATCACATGGGCACCCCTGATCAGCTGGACCTGTCCTACTTCATCAGTGGAGCCCCCTGTTCACACAGGCACCCCTGATCAGGACCTAAACCTGTCCTCCATACAATGGAGCCTCCTGATCAGCACCTGTCCTACATCATAGGTGGAGCCCCCTAATCAGGATCTGCACCAGGACTTGTCCTCTTCATATATGCAGCCCCCTGATCACACGGGCACCCCTGATCAGCTGTACTCTCCAGCCTGTCCTATTTAAAACATGGAGCCCCCTCATCTCATAGGCTCCCTCGATCAACTGTACTGTAGACCTGTCTTGCTTCATCAATGGAGCCCCTGATCACATAGGCTCCCCCTGGCCAGCTGTACTCAAGGATGTGGCTTCCTACTTCATACATGGCAGGGGTGCCCAGGAACATGCCACTTCCTTTACATGGACTCCTACAGTTATGACTTCAGTCACACCATTTCGTCCAGCAGATGTCTGATCTCCATCCATTCAGTGACTTCCGTCCTCTGAAACAACTTTGTGTAGTTGTTGGTAGAAGGGAGAAATGGCTTCTGTTAGCATAGCCATGGTAGATCTGTTTTTACAGCTGTTCTGGTTTGTGCTGCCCTCTGTTTTACCCACACTTTACGCAACTGTTTTATAATAGGAGTTTTATGATGATGAATTACAGGTGACCATTTGCTGGGACCCTGCAGTGAGCCATGCTAGACATGGTGCTAATCTCTAGTGACGCTATGCACTGTGTATATTTCAGCAGTTTCCTGTGGCTGTGCTGGCCTGACTTCAGTCAACAGAAGTTGTTTCATCAACTGTTGTTGAAGGAGCCTGCTGGGAAAATTCCAGCTGAGCAGCAGCTGCATCTAATCATGTGCAGCCCCTGCTCAGGTATTTGAAATACTTTTTCTGCAGCAGGAGAGTCGTTCATACACACCGTATAGCATGGACGGAGAAATCTATTTTTTTTTTTCCCCCCTTCGGTTTGGCCTACAGGCTTAAAAAAAAAAGTGTGTTGCCTGCTTTAAAGTCAGGTGACTGTTAAAGAGCAATCATTTCCCCGATTTTGTACTCCGCTGAAGCAATCAGTCTGCTTTGGCAGAGATTTTCCAGAATACTATGCAATTCTTTTGAAATGTGGAAATTGACAGTCTTGTACCATTGTCTTGACTGTTCTAGTTATCGGCAGAGTTTGTTCTTGTGCAGATCATTCTGAACAGTGTTAAGTAACAAAAGCAATTACCGGGACAGAGTATACATCAAGACTGTATCCTGCACACAAGGTAACAGCTGCTAATATATTTCAGCCTATGTAGCTTTAAAGAATAAGTGCACTTTCTAACAAGTTGCACCTATTTTAAAGGATCCCCTGTCATCTGTAATATGTTACACCCTGGATATGTCTGTAAAATGTTATAGAAGGCAAACTTATCCTTTAACCCCAACCCAGATAATCCCCCCCCCCCCAACAGATTTATACGTAGATTGATGGCTGTGGCCTCTGTTTACAAGCAGCAGTGAAAGGCTCCCTCTCTTGGCCATGCCTGAGCAGTATAGATGTCTATGGGCCTCATCTGCCTGCTTGGAAGACAGCCCAATAGAATTCTATATGGTTGTATTGTGTTGCCGCTGCCAGTAGAGGGAGCCTTTCACCGCTGGATGTAAACAGTGGAGACTGCAGCTGTCAGTTTGCCATAATACATCTGTGGAGCAAGGCTATGTGATTAGGTCAGTGCACTCTGTCTTTAATCGTAGCTTAAGGTTGTGTAAACCAACACATTATCGGTTGTTACCTTAGTGCAGGTTGTGGTCTAATAAAGCATCATTGGAGCAGATGCTGTGTGTAGGCAATTGCTTTTGCTAACTCTATACAGTCCTGGGGAGAGGGATTTTTACATTGTGCACTTCAAGGATGGAGTGTGGAGGGGGCAAGATAGTTTGAGCTGTGTCCAGTATTTGCTCAGTGTTGTGTAAGGCCCTCCTCATATATAGATGTGTATCTGTAAAGGCATGACCATTTTATATAGAACGCATTTTGTGTTAGAACTGCAGATGTTGCATAATTGTGGCATGATGCTGAATCATGCATACAAGTTTTTGCACCATACTACTTTTTTTTTAAATTTGTTTTCAGATATGAGAACATAGAGGAAAACATTGAGCTGTGAACAAGGTCATAAGTGGTTTGCCTGAATCGTACAGAGTAATGAAATTATCCATGCACATGTGCACTATAAAATAAGTATTGTCACGGACAATATATGTTTTCCAGTAAGAACTGATTCTCTTCCTTTTTGTGGATCTGAGAAGGGAATCTTCCTTTTGTCCGAGATGAGTCTTTCTTTACACACTTTTTATAAATAAGGACCGCGACAGGTCGAAAGTAGTTGATGGCAAATGGTGGTCAGGGAATATCTAATGTACAGGAATTTAATTTTTATGTTCATGGTGTCCTCTTTGTTCTTTACCTGCACTTTCCCTTTTTTTTTTCCACATTAGTAACTTGTGCCTTGTTTAAGCAGATTTCCCTGATCAGTACTGTGTATAGGGTTTAATAGAAACGTAGGTGCAGCATGTAATCCATCCATGGATATGTGACAGAAGTGGATTAAAGATCTGCATGGGAAGTCACCAGCGCCTAATGTTTAATATTGACACTTTATTTTTTAAGCAGTTTTTTTGTTTTAATGATATTGTTGAATTGTCTGGCTTGCAATCAGATTGTTTTTAGTGTTTTTCTATAGTGATCAATGGTGACATGGTTAATTAAATCAGTGTTGAGATTATAACTTGCCTTTTCCTTGTTTAAACGATAACCTTTCTCACTCTGCCTACTGCTGTGGCAGTTTCACTTGCTGCCTGAGCACACAAAGCTGTCCAAGCCTGCTTTGCACCAAAGAATGTTTCCTATAAATATGGTAGCAGTATGTACAACTTCAAAATAATAAAGCAACTTTTAACATTCCATTTGTTTGGTTTTGGAAGCATAATTTAAACTTTATTCTTGTTTTTTAGGCTCTTGGATGACCTCCCAATCCATAATACATTTCAGATGCATCAAAACAAAAGGTGTGCAAAGTCTTAATTTGTTTTTCTTTCTGAAGCTGGTACAACCTGTTGCTATTGTGGAAGTAGTGGTCTCTCTGCAGGTATAAAAAGCACCCTACTGAGTCAGGCCTATTAAATCGGTTGTATACCCGATTTATAAATTTTTTACCTACAGGTAAGCCTATAATAAGGCTTACCTATAGGTAAAATGAATATCTCCTAAACCTGTACAGTTTAGGAGATGTTCACTTTGCATGCGCTGTGAATGCCCAGCTGAAGGTGCTGCCGGGAAGAAAACTCTTGCGCATGTGCAGGAGTGGCATCATCGCAGCTCCGGCCACTAACAGCGCCGGAGCCACGAACCCGGAAGACACGCCGAGGGCAAAATGTCAGCTCCCTCATTCTAAGGTAAGTATCTCATAACACCTCGTTCTAAGGGAAGTATTTCATAATGAGCTAGTATGCACTGCATACTAGCTCATTATGCCTTACAGGTTTTTTTTTTTTCTTTCCTGCGGGTATACAACTGCTTTAAGCTCTGCAATCTTCTGATTGCTGAGCTTTGGCTCAGTAGGTGGTGTCAGACCTCAGCAAAGAGATCACTGCTTTATACACAAAGGGGTCCGAGCAGCAGCTGTTTGTGAGGGAGAAGGGGGTGGCTGGCATTTCTACTAAGGCTGTTGCTGCTTTAGAAAGAAAACAGCATTGAATACCTTTTTTGTTTTGATGCACCTGACATGAATTATTTATCACATTTAACATTACCATCACGTGGCAGCATATTGGAAGTAAGATTGCTTGAAAAGGTGCCAGTTCACATCAATGCAGGGCAGCTGCGATTCCACTGTAAGGAAGGGTCCTGTGCTACTTTGGTGCAATGCAGTGCGCTTTTCGTGGTTCCAAAAACAAGTTTTTTAATCAAGTTTTTTTTAGAAGTAGGCTCCTGTCGGTACCCTAGCAACCAGCGCCTTTTCCCTGCTGTCAGTGGTTGTCCCTGCCCCTTTGTTTACTTTTGGGGGGGGGGTGTTAATCCACACGCTATTTTTTGGTCTACTGTCAGTGGGGAATCTGCGGGTGCCAGCTCCTTAACAACCAATGACTCATCCCTGGTGGCTGACAGCAAGGATAAATTGCAGTAGGAAAACACGCATTTAAAAAAAAAAAAAAAAAAAAAAAAAAAAAAAAAAGCACCAAGTGGTATTACAGCTGCCTTACAAAATCACTTTGGGCCCCCATTCACATCGAGCTGATTTGACATGTCAAATCGGAGCCTACTGCCGGTGTTGCACCGATTCCAAAAAGTAGTTCCTGCACTACTTTTGGTGACAATTTCAATAGACATCTGTGCGTGACAGATGTCTGTCAAATCGGCCCCGAACTTGCAATGAAATGAGGGTTTAAAGTTGTGCGGGTTCTGCTCTGCCTCCACTGTGAATGTAGGCTGAAAATCGGATCAAAATTTCATTGCACTAGTGTGAACCTAGCCTTATACATTATGGCAGACTTTCCTGCCAAAGGAACCTTTTCAGTGCTGAGATAGACCCTATGCCACATGTTCACTGGGCCTTTTTTTTTTTTTTCCTGGGTGGCGCGTGTTTCTGGTAATCTGTACACTATGCTCAGTGTACTTTTTTCCTTTTCCAAAACATGGAGCGCATGCTCAAATACCTGGTACCGATTGGCTTATGCAGTTACATTTAGACTCACTAACCAAATTATTTTACAGGAATGTGGAGGCAGGACACTGAAAATGGGGGTTAAGAGTCAAATCTTTGAATGGGGACAAATGTTTTAGTGACAGTTTTCTAAGATTGGGATTCTTATTTGCGGTTTCATTTCCAGTACTACATAGACAGTAACTTCACTGCTGAAAGTTGCTTTTGGGTGAAGTTCTGCTTGTTTGCATCCCCCTCCTCTTTAACAACTGGCACTTTTTAGAAGGGGGAAGTGGTCCCTGGTTTTGACAGGTACCCACTCTAGGGATGCACTGATAAAAAAAAAAAATTTTAAGGACTCGCTGATCCCTATTGCCTAGGAAGACTGGGTAGAGGGGTGGTAATAAACACTTAAGTAAAAAAATTGTTATTTACTGAATTAATACATGCAAAAAAGACACTGGAACTCCTAAGACCCCTTTCACACTTGGGCGGTTTTCAGGCGCTTTAGCATTCAGAAAAGTCCTGCAAGCAGTCTCTTTGGGGTGGGTTGGAGCCATGTATTTGGCCCTCCCAAAATGCCCTGCCCATTGGAATGAATGGGCAGAATTTTCCGAAGCGCCGCAACGCTTCGGAAAGCTTTCGCCTCCGCTGGCTAATTGGAGCGTGCGTGCCCACAGCACCTTGTGCATGAACGGATGTACACCTATGGCAATTCACGCCGCAGAGCCAGCCTGCCGCAGTTATACTGCGGTGGCTGGCCAGCAAGAGGTTAAAATGATGCCACACCCAAATACATGGTACTGCAGTACCATGCACTTTAGCAGGCACCACCATATGCGCATTTGCTAGATGCATGGGGGGTGTCCTTAAAAATTTATGTCTGTAAGAGGCAGCTTTTTTTTTTTCTGGTGTCAGAAAACTTGTGATTTCGCATGCATTACTGCACTGCTACTGGTGTGAACAAGCCTTAAAATGTAGTGTGCAGCAGCGTTCAGTAGATTTAAATCTTCTCACCCAAATTGCTACTTCTAGCACAACCCCTCCACACTCCCTAGCATGCCCTCTACTTGCACAAACCTCATCTCACGACCACAGCAGTAGTGACAGGAGTAGAGAGCTGGGAGGAGATGGGTGCTGTACTGTACTTTTCTCCCACCTCTCTGTATACAGGCGTTAACAGTATTGCTCTCAAAGATCCAACTCTACAGGGTTTGATTACTGCAACACACAAACCACCCCTACAGTTTCTGCTGCCAGGACCAGTGTGGTGAGGAGAAAGGGGGTGGTAATCCAACGCTGTACAGTCAGAGGTGAGAGCAGTCATGTGTTAACACTCGTATACAGAGAGGTGGAAGAAAGCACAGCCTGCATCTCCTCCCAGCTGCTATTGGTGTTAAAGGTAGCAACCCAGAAAGCTGTGTGGGAAACCCAGCATGTCCTTAGCGATCAATGACGTCATCAGTTGGTAGTACACAGGAGGCGGGGGCCTGCACAGGGTTCTGGATTACCAACTTTAGTGCAAATAGCGGCTGTAAGGAGATGCAGGTTGTGTTCTCTCCCTTTGCTCCGTATAAAGGAGTTAACACAGGATCGCTCCCAGATCTGGCATGTTTGGTATCCCTTTACTCAGTGCAACATCATCTTTTATATTTTTTTCCATCATTATTATATTGTGTTTGCATGCACTTAATCATTTAAAAAAAAAAAAAGATAAATTCACTTTGAAATAAAATAAATACACATTTTGTATTAGCAGGTAAAAAAAAGCTTTTTTTTTTTGGGAGCCTGTAATGTAAAGCATTTCACCAGTGATAAGCAGTTTGCCCGTACATTGTTGGGCCAGGTAGTTCCACACTGACAGGAAGCATCAGTGGACTAACGGAGTACTCGACAGCACTGTGGTTGTTCATTGAGAACTACAACCAGACAGCCACAAAGGATGTCTGTACTTGTAGTTCATTTATTCATAGAACTCTGAATGAATGATGTGGCAGTAGCCCCGCATGGCCACACTTTTCAACTTCTCCCCGTACTGCTGTCACACAGAGAAAGCTGAGCAGCTATATGTTACACCCTGAAAAATGGATAGAACATGTTCCCAAAAGGTGAACTGTGTGTGCATTTGATAGATTGCTGCAGAAATATGACAAATTGCATCAGCCACCATTTTATTCTCATGGACCCTTTGCCTTCAGAAACGGTATAATGGTGGGGTGGGGTGGGGGGGGGACGGTTTCTACATAATTTTCTAACAAACATGTATATGAACATTTTCAAAAGTGTCCCAGGCAGCAAGGGGTTAAAGCAAAAAAAAAAGGTTCCATTTGGCAGCCAGCATTGTCAAAAGGTCGTCCACAGTGGCAGCAACACTTTCTCTCATGTCTATTGTAACTGCACAAAGTTCTAAGCTGCTAAAATATGTGAATGGCTGAATTTGGGGTACGTTTACAGCTGCAGAGCTTAAGCCTACAAAGTCAAAAACAAATGTTATGTAGATCAAAAAAACAAAAATGGCACATACAATTGTGCCCTCATTTGTTTTGTTTTTCTAAAGAAGAAAAAAAAAAAACAGCATGTTGGATCAGGCACTTTTTGATTGCGGCACAGAAATTGCATGTCACAGCTGGCACACATGATGAGAAAAACGAACAAGCAAGGCTTTTTGTTGTTTTCAACTTGTCTATGGCCTGCTTTATAGTTTTGCAAGAGTTAACATGGTCCAAAGCAAGGAAAGCTACCTCAGAGCATAAGTGTTTGAAGCAGGTCTTTGATATCTGGCCAGAAAGTGATATGGATTTGAAGCTACGGTCATTAATGGCTGACGATTACATTTCTTTTAATCCATATCTAAATCCTTTTAAGTCAGCTGCAGTGCTTCAGGAATTGGGAAAATCATGAGATAATTATGAAATTCTGCCTAGTAAAAACTAGTTTATTAAATGTAATGCATGCTGAAGGAAAAAAAAAAAAAAAAAAAACTTTGCTCATTACTATTCTGAAAGGTGAGAAGTAGGATCATCTACGTTTCATTTTGGCTACAGGTAGGTAATCAAATCAGATCACGATAACCATCTCGTGCTCATCTGCCACGATGAAGATGAGCCAAGAGCTGGGTGAATGTTGTAATCACCTGACCAGTTCCTGATGTGACTCAGAACTTCTTTAACCACTTCAATACAGGGCACTTATACACCTTCATGCCCAGACCAATTTTCAGCACTGTCGCACTTTGAATAACAATTACATGGTCATACAACACTGTACCCAAACTAAGTTTTTATCATTTTGTTCTCACAAATAGAGCTTTCTTTTGGTGGTATTTGATCACCTCTGGGGTTTTTATTTTTTGCTAAACACATTTTTTGATTCTGTTACAAAACCTTGTAAATAAGCAAGTTTACTCCTTCACTGATGGGCACTAATGGATGGTACTGATTGGCATCCATTGTGACCATGGGTGGCATACCTGGTGGTGACTAGTGGTGGGCATCCTGGGGGGGGGCTGCACGGATGGAGCAGCCAATCGGCTCTTCTCTACTTGTGTCTGACAGACGCGAGTGAGGAAAAGCCGATCAATGGCTCTTTCTGTTTTCACTGTGGTTGGACACGGCTAACCACGTGGTAAAGAGTCTGTCAGAGACTCTTTACCTAGATCGGTGTTGTGGTGTGTCAGGCTGACACACCGATCACCGTGATGCGCACAGCGGCGTGATATCCTGGCGACGTCATATGACGTCTGGTCAGGATATCGCAACCACTTTACCGACGTCATATTGCTATATGGCGGACGGCAAGTGGTTAAAATGGTGCATACCATCTCTATACCTAAGACAATGTATGTGATCAGCTTTAGTAATGCATCAATAAATTTATAAAGCAAAGTGGGTGTGAAAGATGCAACTTCTGAGTCCAGGCTTACTGCACTTATCACTGGCTGCAAGTTCTTGCATACAGACACTTTTTTAAATTAAATCTGTTTTTTTTTTTTTCTACTTAAAATGGTATTAAATGCATCTGTTTAGCTGGTCCCCTGGCAGGCTTAAAGCGGATGTAAACCCAATGTCATCCTTTCTAAACTACTGCTATAGTGGTTATCTATAAGGATATACATGCCTCCTGCATGTATCTTTACCTGTCAAATGTCTCCCCTCTGTCTGTTATGAGACCCGAAAAACTGCAGATTCTGTGTGTGAGTCTGTTGTCTGGAGCTCGGTGGGTGGAGTCGTGATGTCAGACTCCCCGCCCACCTCTACACTCCCCTTGTCAATATGCATTTTCTCCTGTGTATTTCTTACACTGAACTTCTGCTATGATCTCTAACATCCAGTGAAAAGACAGGAAAGTAACCACATGACTTCAGCATGCCAAATCATGCTGAGGTGTGATACAGCCAATCCTTGCAGAGCTGCTGAAGAAAGGAGTGGGAGAGAATTAAAAAATAATGCCTGTGTCTTAGGCTAGTGCATGAGATATATAAATCACCTGTCACTCACAGCAAGGGGGAGGGTTTGTCAAGATTTATCTCACTGAACAATAAAAGGGGATTGCTCATAGATGGATTAAATCTGTGTGGCAAGACTGGGCTCAAATGATAAGAAATCTTATACTCTACAGTATGATATAAAAAAAAAAAAATATATTATATTTTGGGTTTACATCCACTTTAAGGCTACTTTCGCACTGAAGGCAGTTTTCAGGCGTTTCAGCGCTAAAAATAGCACCTGAAAACTGCCTCCCATGCCACCCCAGTATGACAGCCCGAGTGCTGTAACACTGGGGCGGTGTGCTTGCGGGATGGGGAAAAAAAAAGCGCCCCGCTAGAGGCAGAAAAGTACTGCTAAAACGACGGTAAACCGCCACTAAAACAAGCAGCGCATTACCGCCTACACGGCTGTGGCCGCAGTGTGAAAGTAGCCCAAGTCATAATGTGCTAGGATATGGTGCATACTAGTACAGGACAACAAACTTACCTGCAAACAGCACTGTCACAGCTCTGTCATCTTTGCCTGGTCTTTGTTCTGCATCTACAGCATCTTGAATGGCTGGGCTGCGGTCATGTCACTCCTACATAAACGCATGGGAGTCACATCGCTGCAGCACACAATGGGCCGTAAATGTGACTTGTCCATGTGCACCTCAGGTCACATTACCCACTGACAGGCGGGTAAAACTGGTAAATTTTGTGATTTAACACTATTAAATACCGTATATACTCGAGTATAGGTTGATCCCAGTATAAGTCGAGGCCCTAATGTACCACAAAAAAAAATGGGAAAAACTTATTGACCCGAGTATAAGACGAGGGTGAGAAATGCAGAAGCTACTGTAAGTGGAAAAAGAGGGTCAACAATGCCCATCTGCAGCTGTATACCTCCCTGTGCCCTGTGTATATGTGCATGTGTCGCCCACCTGTGTCCTGTGTATGCCTCCATGTGCCGCTCTGCACCGATCAGCGTGTCATAATACAATTCAGCCATTCTACTTCTACAGAATACTCCATTTCCCAGTGGTCAGCCTATCACGGACATTCTCTCATCCTCATACCACGGACGAGGATGAGAGACTGTCCATGATAGGCTGTACACTGACTGCTGGGAAATTGAGTTTTCTGCCTATCACAGACGAGGAGGCGGCGTGGCTTTTGAACAGTGAATGGCCGCCGAATGGTATGTATCACACGCTGGCCGCCGTCTTGTCTACATGACACGCTGATCAGGTAGGCAGATGGCGGTGACTCGAGTATAAGTCGAGGGGGGCACTTTCAGCCTAAAAAAGGGCTGAAAATCTCGACCTTATACTCGAGTATGACTTGCTACTTCATAACAGGCTGTATTATATGATCATATTATACACCAATCAAAGACAGACCACATTAACAATTACAATAATTTTATTCATTATTTAAATAAACACACAGTCATTTAAAAACAAGCAGTTTTGGTCAAAGTTTAGTACTAAACACCTCAGTAATGCTAAAGTCTGAACAATACCTTTAAAAACCTTACCTAAAGTCTGTACTGGACCCTGAAGAAGTGAAGGTGTGGCCTGTAGTAACCAGATTCTAACAGCTTTCATCATTGTTTTGAAAACCAAAATTTGGTTAGGATGGATAACATTACATTTTGTGTAGCCATGCGTTATCTCCTTATTGTTGCTTTTTATGTGTATTGATAGATTTTTATCCAGGCAGAAAATATTTAATTTAAAAAGGGAAATGTACAATATATTTTTTTCTCAGCTTGAAGCTTTTTTTCTATAGCAAAATCCACCACTAGTTATAGACTGTGATAATAGATATAAGGCAGAAGAATTTCTAGTACCCCTATCACCTTCCACCACCAACTATGGACTAAAGAGAGTAGAGAGTCTGACACCTTTAAAGCAAACCCAAGGGCATGAAATCAAATGTTTTAGATGCATAGCAAACCTCTAGGTGCTGGTTTGTCTGCTCCAACCTCCTAGGGAGTGCCCTGGGAGCTAATAAACAATTAGACGTCTCTTCTGTCTTACTATTGGTTCGTGAGGCACCCTATGACATCGATGCATCAATACTAAGGCTAAGGGGGCTGTAAGGCAGAGTGGATAATCACAAAAGGTGACCCCCATATGTATATGTTGCCCTGGATTTCTAGGTTACTCAGAGCCCTCTATAAGAGATAATATCCAATGCACAGACCCCCAATTTTTTTATTAACACAGGTACACTTTAAAAGGGCCCAGTAAGGCAAAAACGTAACTGTACAGAGCCTCTAACACCTTTACAGCAGCCAAACACATATGCATTAACACCCACATGTATATGTGTCTCTGTGCTCTGGGGATGAACTCATTTGGCAACCCCAGAACTGTGACTGAGCAGGCATAGCCAGTAAGATGGGCTTCCAATGATGTCATCAGTGTCCAGAAGCCCCACCTACTAGCCTTGGCTATCACAGCTCACTTAAAGCGGAAGTTCCATTTTTGGGTGGAACTCCGCTTTAAGGGAAGGTGACCCCCCCTGACATACCACATTTGGCATGTAATTTTTTTTTTGGGGGGGGGGTGCGGAAACCCTTTTTAGAGGGTTCCAGCTCCAACTTCCTCCCGGGGCTCCGCGGCGCCAGAACAAAGTTCACCTCTCTGCAATCATCTTGGAAACAATCATCTTGGTCCCAGATGATTGCCCGGCCAGTCACAGCGCGGCTCATGCATGCACAGCCGGGCGCTTCAGAGAGGATGGGGAGATGAGCAGGGCTTCATTCCCCTGCATCACTGGACCCTGGGACAGGCGAGTGTCGAATTATTAAAAGTCAGCAGCTGCAGTATTTGTAGCTGCTGACTTTTATTTTTTTTATTTTTTTCGGTCGAACTCCACTTTAAAAGGGCTCGCATCCATTGTCAAAGGTGATAAATAGCTATTGGTCATCTTATATGTATGAGCTAATTCAATAGAAGACAGTGTAAGGAACAAAAGTTCAGTACCTCATAGCAACCTATCCAAACTTAGTAAACTCAGCAGCGCCACATAGTGGAATCTGATTGGTTGCTAGAGGTACAGAATTTACCACTTCATTTCGTTAAATAATATTCTCCTACTTCTGTCACTGATAGAACTTTACACTGGAATACATGATCATTTGCTATCCTTTTCTAAAGAAACTAAGGCATACAAGTGATACATTATTACTACCCAATTTAAGGAAAAAGGCACTCTATGGTTACACTATTCAAAAATCTGATTTCCTCATCCACACATTCGTTGTGGATGGTGGAATCCTTCCCACTGTGATTTTGTATTCCAACAGCAGGACGCCTTTCTCCTCTCCCCATCAAAATAAAATTATCAGTGTTGCAGGCCCTGAAAAACCCAACAGGCTGGTTGCACACAAGTTGATCAATAGATTGACTTTTGTATAACCAGCCTGCCCATACGTGGATCAAAATTTGTCCGCTCCCTGCTTAACAAGACAGCCATACATGGATTGAAGTTTTCAGGTAATGTATTTTACATACTGCATGATAACATTGAACAATATAAATAACAGAACACAGAAAAAAACAAAACAAAAAAAAAAACTATAGTTCTTAATGCATTATTAGGACTTGATTAATGAACAGCAAAGAAAACATATTTTCTGCAATTCCCTAGCAATGAATAAACTGTAAAAACGATAGGTTGGAAACTCCAGTTTTGTGAAAAGTTGTTGCGTAATTAACACAACATGGTTATTGAAAGCCTTCCTGATTCAGTGGGAAGCTCGTCATTGCTTCCTGTAACCGCCAAAAGACTGCAAAAGTCTTTCCCTTGTGACAGTATTCAATTTACAGACAGAAATGTCAACTGTGCCCAAGCTGGGACTAATAATGTGAGATTAGCAAATATATATACACGAGCCATCCCATTAGAGACCAGCTATAGTACTGAAATTACCTGTCTCAATAGCTACAAAATAGAATCCAAGTAAAGATCTGAAATAAAATTTGCAAAAACTCTTGCAATGTACATAACTGACCTGCAGGGGATTTCTTTTTTTTTTCTTCAGCAAAACTGGAGTTCAACTTTAAACATTATTAAAAACTCAGAACAAAATGAGGTCCTGAGACAAGCTGGGACTGTACAGTATATGTGTATATAAACTGGTGCTACAAGTATTTGCTTATAGCAACCAGATTTAAAGTGGAACAAGAGCAAAAAAAAAAAAAAAATCAAGAGCCGTCCGGTTTTGTTGTTGCAGAAAAGATGGAATACGTTTCTTCTGAAATAAAAACAAAAATGTACCTTCCTGTTTGCATGTGCAGCTCAATGTACAGTCTCAAGACACCTTGGTGCTGGAATTAATGAACTCATCTGCACATGTGCAGGAAGGTCATCTGCCACCAGCCAATCAAGGCAGCTGAAGATCCCATATAAGAAGCTGGGGAGATGCCAGCAAGGTGAGTATTTGCAGATTTTGTTTCCACTTTAATAATTACTGGGATAAGGACTATTAACTCAAAGCACCTTTCTTTTGGTTCAGTTTTTAGCTACACCTGAAGCAACATGCATGCCTTTATCATATGCTACATATCAAAGCAAAAAAAGAAAAACTCCTAAAATAGAATGACACGAGACAATTTGTCAGAGGGAGACAGGTCTCTCCTAAAAGAGGCATATTTAGTGCCAAAGTGCAAGCAACCACATTGGTTTCCCTGTTGAGAGTGCCCCTGCCGAGCAAAGATCGTTGTGTCAGTTCACACACACACACACACTGAATGCCTTGTTCACGTCAGTGCACTTAAGACTGTACACACAAAGGCTCCGTGTAATCTATTTGCACTGTTAGGCTACATGTACACTGGAACTCCCCTAGACGTTAACTCTCCTGGCAGCAGAAAAAAACTTGTGTAAACGCGGTACCGCTTGGACGTTTATTCATTTCATCGGCCATAGTACTGGCCATAGAAATTAATAAATGCCCAAGCGCTAAATACAGCTAGCGCTTAGGTGCGTTTACACACGACTTTGGATTTTGCCTCTCCTGAATGCAATTCTTCTGCATTTAGGAGAGGAACATTAAACTGCCCCTAAACGCTAGTAAAAGCTTAGTGTGTATGGACTCATGGGCTTTTACTAAGTTGGGGTCAGGAGCTTTGGCAAAAAAAAAAAAAAAACACCAATAGCTCCTAAAGTCATGTTTAGGAGCAGCAGTGTACATGAGGCCTTACAATGTATTGATCTCCCAGATCTCCTGAGGATAAGTGCATTTAGCTCTGGGATTTCAACACAGGCACGGAATGGATTTGTGCAAGTGAGACATCAGCAATGTGATACAAACATGATCACGCTAGGCCAGATTTGTTTAGCAGATCAAGCACTTCTCTATTAATCTACATACAAGACCTTCAGGATACATTTTATGCCCAAGTTGAGAATATACTAATAGACAGTTCTTTGGCTGTCTATGAGTGAGTATTACTGTAGACGATAATATATAGAATGTCAGTCATACCTGGGGTTTTTTTTTTCCCCTAAAACTTATGTGAATCGTCTTTATAGCCATCAGTTAACAAATCCTCCAGTAGCACAGTTTAAAAAAAAAAAAAAAAAAAAAAAAAAACCTAAATAAAAAAAAAAAAAATGCAGTGTACCCAACTATAGTATGACTTTACTGTACTGCGTGATCTGATGGGCCACTGCATACTTTAACCCACACCAATTAAATGGAATATCACCGGCTGCATTGTAGAATGCTACATGCACAAGCATACAGGGCCAAATTAACAATTAGACCAGTATGTATGAAGAATACAGAAGTACTGGTTGAAGCTCAAAGCCTTTAACTTTTCTTCTTGATTATGGCTTTATACCTGCACAGAACGGCTAATTAGAGCAGGCAAATGGGCCATCTCTGAAATACACCAGCAAGGATCGTGCCAAACGTTCTATTATGATGGATTGTATTACTGAATCAGTTGGTAAGTTAACACTCATGTTAAAACATTTCTGTCCTTTAGAATTACAATTCTGTTGTGGGGATAATTAAGCCATGTTAAAGTATTAAACACTCATTAGAATGAAAATGAAAGCCTAACTCTAGGTTTGCTTTCACATTAAATAGTTCATAAGGGCCAGGCTGGCCCAAACAAATTATTCCCTTTAAAAACTGCTTCGGGCACTGTCAACGCTGTTTAAAGCTCTAGCTATATTCAGTGTACAGCGCTGAGTTTTGACAGCAGTACAGGGACTTTCCATCTGCTGCCAGAACAAAACTGAGCCAGGCTCAACCATTTCCAAGAAGCCTTTTATTTTATTAAAAAAAACACAAGGCTTCCTCTGATTGGGGGAGAGGCTGGCAGCTAATGCCACAATCTCTTCCTCAGTCAAATGAAGGAAGCCTTGTATTTATTGATAAAATACAAAGCTTCCTGGGATTGGCTGAGCAGCGCTCAACCTCATTCAATTTTATTCAGCCAGCAGACAGAATATCCCTATACTTGCTGCCGCAACTCCGCCCTGTTTACTGTATGTAGCTGATGATACCTGCAGCAATTGGTAAAGGAAAATAGTTTGTTTGGGCCAGCTTAATCCAATGAATGATTTAAAGTGAAAGTAAACCTGGAGTTAGGCTTTAAAGTGGATGTACACCCTAACATATACTCAGTGAAGTGAACAGCCTCAGATGATACACAGAGATGAAACAAATCTCCCTACATAAGTTTTACATGTATATGTGCTGTCTTCAGCTTGCTATATTCTTTAGAAAGTGCACACCGTGTTAGAGATTTTTTTCTTCCTGTTCAGCACTGGAAGTGAAGTCTTGGCATACACTGTGTGACAGCTGATTGGAGGAAAGGCACCACTCCCTCCACAAAGGCAAAGGAAGGAAGGAAGGAATGTTCAGAGCTGTGCTGTGAGTAGACAAGCTCTCTGCTAATCCACTTATAGCACCCACCCCAACACAAATTTCAGGCTGGTTTTATCTCGGTTGTTGTAGAACTTGTCAGAAGTTATCATGCTGATAACAGAAGAATGGGAGCAGCAGAAAGACAGGGCATTGGAGAGAGATAAGTAAACACTACAGATACATGTGCCTGGGTCAAATTTAATGAATCAGGTTTACATTCACTTTAAAGCCCACATAAACTAAGTTAAAAGTAGTTAATTACATTCCGGTTGCATAAAAACAAAAAAAGGTGTACAAAGATGCTGCACAGTAGGACCCTTGCGTTCTGTGGGGAAGTCGGGGTCTTTCTACAGAGATCTGACACCCCCTCCTGGGTAACAACTAGAGCTCTCCAGTCATCATAGCTCAAGCTTCCTACCAGTTAGAATTTTGATACAGTGGAAAGGGGGGTGGGGGGTGGGGGGGCATCAGACCTCTGCAGAGAGACCATTACTTGCACAGAGAGCAAGTGTCCTTCTCTACAGTATGCTGGCGAGGTACAGGCTGCCTTCTTAAAAAAAAAAAAAAAAAAAAACACATTACACCAACTAAGATTTTGAATACCTTAGTTTTCATGTACCTGGATTGTTTTTAGTCGATTTAAACTAAAAGTTTAATTGGGCTGTAATAGGTTTTCAAGTAGAACTTTAGACATTTTTCTTTTGAGATAACACTTGGAGTATATTTGTAGCATATGGAGGAGATGGTGTAAGGAAGTTAGTGTTATAAAATGATCTTAAAACCATAGATGAAAGGGTTGGGAGGAGAAGTATGTCTGCAGTCCCCTGCATACCGGTTATAATAAAATGTTACATATGGAAAATAGTGCACCAACTCCCTGCATATACTTTGTTAAACATGTTTTCATTAATTAACTTTGGTTATGGACCTTCCAAGCATTTAGTGAACGTTTCCAGGAGACATTCACAGAGAAGAGGCCATGTCCTGAGCTGTAGCTGAAAGCAATAAGAGGGTAGGAGTCTTTACGCAAGCCAGCTAGGCTTTGTAATCCAACTCTGCACCCATCTTGTTGTACATGATATAGATTGCGTCAATGGTGGGGGTGAAATTGACCAGGAACTGACGGATCTTCTCTATACATTCTTCCTCTCTTACGTTTTGTCCTTTTGAGAGGGCTTTGAGGAAATCATCTTTATATGGAGCAGCGAGGAGTGCAGTCTAAAAGAGAGCAAGGCAAAACCCATTATCAGTTTAAAAAATAAAAATAAAATTTGCATAGGAGGGAAGTCTGTATATATATATATATATATATATATATATATATATATATATATATATATTAGTAATTCATGCACAAGATAAGTAGGGTACCTAAAAATAAGATAGGGATACTATAAAACCACATCAGTAACCAACAGGGATGTGATAATACATAAGAAATCCAGTTCGTTCAATTAGTACCAAACTCCAAGAAACGTCATACAAGATTCTCAATCAATGGTATGTCACACCAGATAACCCACATTCATGGTATCCTCAAACCACAGACTCCTGCTGGAGATGCAAAAATTACATAGGATCAATGCTACATATTTGGTGGCATTGCCCTTTGATCTCTGGATTCTGGAAAAAGATTTGGGAATTGACAAAGATCACAGGGACAGATATTGAGCTTGACTCAGCTTTCTACCTTCTTAATATCCCTACACAACTCATACATTACTACAAAAGCTCTCTGACTAGACACCTGCTGAATGCAGCAAAAGTTCTAATCCCTAGAGCGTGGAAAACTACACATACCCCTTCTCTTAAAGAATGGTTATCTGAGATCAATAATTTTCATGTTATGGAAGAAACTATGGCCATTTCAGATGATCGTTTAGACCATCATCACAAAATCTGGAACAAATGGGTTTCGTACAAATTCTCTAATGATTATAACCACATTATGGGAATTGTGAAAGAAAAACCCTTTGCTCCCATCCATCTTATTATATATTCCCAAATACCTTTACGACTCAGGGTTGTGCTTGGACTGACCGGTTTAGGCCAAAAAGTTAAATTTTTTGTTTTTTTATTATATCACTAATTAGGTTTACTATCATAAATAAGGATTTTTTTTTTATATTATTATATATTGATTTCCCCCTACAAATATTGTTTGCTATATGATTTGTTTTGTTCTAGAGTCCTCCCTCACATTTTTTCCCCATTTTGCATTTTAACTTCAGACTTTCTATCGTGACATATTGCAATCCTAAATCAATCTCTGTTCATGATCATTTACTATTGTTAAAAATTGAACTCTTATTGTATCTCCAAGTTCTCTCTTACTTAATGAATACCTTGAATATTTTCAAAACCTTTCAATAAAAAATATGTTGTGAAAAAAAAAAAAAGAAGTCTAGTTCTTTTTAAACCACTTTAATCATTTATCTTAAATGCCTTACCTGGAATAGTTTTTGCACCAACCAGCCGTGGTATTTCTTAAGTGCAATCTCATAGGCTTTTGTCACGTTGACTTTCATGAGATTTGGGTTTTGCTCATCTCTCTCCCCATCAGAGATGCTTTGTAATAAAACCTGAATGTACTTTAGACCTCTGTGATGCAAGAAGAAGAGCAGAAACAGCGTAAAGAAAGATCCATACTATTTTTTTTGTTTTATAATAAAAACAAAAGTGATTTCCATCTGCCATTTTACAGGTTATAAAAAGAAAATAACTCGGTATAGGAAAAAAAGTTGTACATTTGTTTTTTTACCACCTACCAATAACAAGAGGCTCCAGGTTTTATGACTGATGGAGAAAAAAAAAAAAAACAGGATTTTTGACTTACTGTAAAATTATTTTTTTGGAGTTCAATAAAGGACACAGGGTTAAGTAGCTTGGAAACACTGGGTTATGCTACTGCTTGAGCTTGGACATTGGTAAACAAATCTGTAAACGTCCAGATAACCCCATTCCACTTTCATCATTCTCCAGTTGGTGGCGAAGCAAGAGTAAGAGTGGCTCATAGAAATTAAGGGGAGAGCACTTACTGTATATGTCCCTTAGCCACTTCAATACAGGGTACTTCCCCCCCTTTCTGCCCAGGACAATTTTCAGCTTTCAGCGCTGTCACACTTTGAATGACAATTGCACGGTCATACAACACTGTACCCAAACTACATTTTTCATCATTTTGTTCCCACAAATAGAGCTTTCTTTTGGTGGTATTTGATCACCACTGGGTTTTTTTTTATTTTTTGCTAAACAAACTAAAAAAGACTGAAATAAAAAAAAAAAAAAAAAAAAAAGTTTTCTTAGTTTGTTAAAAAAAATATTTTCTCCGTCATTGACGGGCACTGATGAGGTTGCACTAATGGGCACTGATGAGGAGGCACCAATATGTAGAACTGATGGCCACTGATGCGGTACTGACAGGCATTACTGATGGGCATCTGTGAAGGGCACCGACAGGCATTGACTGCCGATTTGGGTGGGCACTGACTGGCATTGTGGTGGGCACCTCTGATAATCAATGTGCTGATTATCAGTGCACACTCCCCCTCTGACAGGACCGCCGATCAGCTCCCTGTCAGCACGAACCGAGGAAAGCAGATTACCGGCACTTCCTGGTTCACTCTGTGATTGGTCACAGCTGATCACGTGGTAAAAAAACACCATCAGAGGCTCTTTACCACAATCGGAGATGCGGTGTGTCACACCACACCACCGATTGCCGTTCTGCGTGCCCCCTGGCTTGTTTTCCTGCTGGACGTCATACGATGCCCAGTCAAGATAACTGAACCATGTCCCAGCCGTCTACTGCTATAGGCCGGGCGGGAAGTGGTTAATGAACTCCAAGAATATAATTAAATTGAAGAGTTCAATAATGGAAACAGGGTGAGGCAATTTTCGATACTCTGGGATTGATTAAAACAAGTGTGCAAAATCTAGTGCAGCTGTGCAACCAGCTTCTTAAAGATTGTTAAATTCTTTATTTAAAAGCGGAGCTCCACCCACCCGGGGGGGGGGAGGGGTCGAAGACACCGCTGGATTCCTGGACAGGCAAGTGTCATAATATTAAAAGTCAGCAGCTACAGTATTTGTAGCTACTGACTTTTACGTTTTTCTAAAGGATCCTGGATCTCCTCTTTAAAAAGGTATGCGGTTGAAGATAGCCAGATTCGGACTTCCGGCCGGATGTGATTGAGGCAGGACGCACCTTTCCACAGCTCCGCTCTCCTGCTTATCATCCGCAACTACAGAGCATATATTCTGACCCACAAACTTCAGATCTGGTGGGGGAGAGAACGCTGTACCTGGGGATGCCCTCTTCAACATCGAAAAAGTCCGGCAAGGCTCCGTTAGATCAGCGGCAGACGCGCTCTATTAAGGACACAGCGCCTGGCCCGGCCCCCGCCATCTTGTCTTCCTCTCCGAAAGAGCAGCGCGCCAAGACACATCCTGGTAAGATGGCTCACACAGAGAATGCAGGGGGGACAGAGGGAGCAGGTGAGCTGAACCCTGCAGTGGACGCAGAAGCTATCACAAGGCCGATTCTTGAGGCAATCAATGCTAGCAAAGCAGAGCTCATGGGGCGCATTGATCATCTCTCATCAGAATGCAATCTAATCAGGCATGATCTGGATAAGATCCGAGGTCGACTAACCACCGTGGAAACACGTGTCTCTGACATAGAAGACACTTCACATGATTATGGAGCGCAAATTGTAGAGCTCAGAGATCAGGTCAGATCCCTTCAGCATAAAGCAATAGATGCAGAAGACCGCCAGAGGAGGAATAATATAAGAGTGGTGGGTCTCCCAGAGGGAGCTCAGGGGGACAGACCTGCACAGTTTGCTGAACGTTTCTTTAAACAACTGCTAGCTATGCCAGACATGCCCCCTACATATGTGGTTGAAAGAGCGCACAGGGTTCCGATGGGCAACAGACACCCAGGGGCTTTCCCCAGACCATTCCTGGTCCGCTTCTTGAACTTCCGTGACCGTGACATGATCCTGATGCAGGCCAGGCAGACACAGGAGCTGAAACATGACAACGCACGCATAATGCTGTTTCCAGACTTCTCAGCCGCGACACAGCAAAAACGCAGATCCTTCAATGAAGTCAGAAGACGCCTGAGAGAAAAAGAAGTCAAATACAGTATGCTATATCCTAGCAAACTCAGGATCCAGCACAAAGGGTCGGTGAAATTTTTTGAGAATCCAGAGGAGGCCAGTGAATGGATGGACAAGGAACTTTAACACGCTGAATATACAAAGATATCGTCCTCCTGAAGTGAATGCTACGGGGTGAGGCCTTGTGAACTTGGCTTTTGCTTTTCTTCTCATTTTTTCTCTCTCATTCATGTTATACTTTCTTTTTCTTTTTTGATATCTTTAATTTTTCTTGGGGATTTTTTGTTTTCGGCTATATTTTATGGAGTCCATGCTTATGAGAATTGATGAGGAAGCATGGATCAGTTGTGCTTCACACCACCATAACTTGACATGAAGGCTCATACTCTCCTACAAGGAATCCCTAACAAGTAGTAATTCTCATTGACACCCCCACTTTATTTTATTTTTATTATTATTATAATTTATGCTATGGGGTGTACAGTGCGGGTGGAGGTGCTATGTGGTAATGCTGAACACAGTTAAATTGTTGACGCACATGTTATACATCCCTTGTGGAGTTAAAAGGGGTGATTTTGTCTCTATATTCAGGGACTTCCGTTTTTGAGAGGAAAACCTTTTTGTTTTTCTTTTTTCTTTTAATATAAGTTGTTTTCTCTTACCAGCATATCCTGAATAATTCACATGCTCTGTGGGTTAGGAATTCAAGTAGTCCTTAGGAAAATCCTTAATGGACTCTAACTAATACAGTAGGAGTGTGTGGAGGTGCCAAAGGATCAGTTAAAGTGCTGCCGAACTTTCGATTGCTGCAGCGGGAGGTCACCGCAAGTTTTTTTTTTGATGCTGCTGTTTTGTTTAGGGAATAAGCTATATACTGGACTGAGGTGTTTTGTTTCTGGTATAAAAGCATGGGGGGGAAGTTTTGTAACCACAGCTCGACATAGGGATTCATGTTTTATTTTGGCTTCTAGTACAGTAGTGATGGATAAGGTATGTTGGGGTGACCCCCCTATATGGATAAACATCCGGTTGATGACAGAAGGTGGTAGATACAATGATGGCGGAGGTTAAGATTATGTCTTGGAATGTTCGGGGCATGAATCACAAACTCAAGAGGGCCTCCATATTCCAATACATTAAACAGACCCGCCCACATATAATACTGCAACAGGAAACAAACCTAGATGGCAGTAGAATCCTTTCTTTGCGCAAACCATGGATTCAAAGGGCAATACACTCAACCTATTCCACGTTCGCTAGGGGTGTTTCCATCTTGATATGCAAAAATCTCTCTTGTACGATACATCAGGTATTCACAGATCCAAATGGTCGCTATGCAGCAGTAGTTCTAGATATATGTCATAAAACTATCGTGATAATAAGTGTTTACGTACCTCCTCCATTTCAGGCTAAAATACTATATGACCTCTTGCCTAAATTAGCACCCTATGCTCACCTTCCTGTGGTGGTTTTGGGAGATTTCAATGCGGTTCTTGATGCAGCATTGGATAGCTCTAACCCATCTAGGGGAAGCTCCAGTGACCTGAATGGATGGCAATCTATGGCCGGTCTCACAGAGATATGGCGTTGGAAGCATCCAACGGATAGATGCTATTCACACGTGTCAACGGCACATAGATCTGCAGCAAGGATTGATCTTGCTTTCGGGAATAATCTCTTATTACCATATGTGAAAGGCACAGAGTATTTAGCTGGTGGCCTGACTGATCACAGTCCCCTAGCGGTTACTCTGATCCTTGGTTCGGGAACACGGGGAGGGGGATGGAGGCTTTCACCCGGCTGGATACAAAATGAGCAAGTTTCCGCTCAGGTGACCGAAGCCATGAATACATATTGGTCCTCTAATGTTGACTCGGCGGAACCTCACGTTGTATGGGATGCCTTCAAGGCAATGACAAGGGGGGAATTTATCTCAGCCATCAAAGCAACACGTAAGCAGGATAGAGAAGAGATAGAAATTCTGGAGAGTAAAGAAAGAGAAGCTGCAGAGGCCCATGCGGGATCCTCTACAAGAACATCTTATGACGCCTTGCTGGAAGCAAGACGATCCATTTCACTACATTTCACGGGACAGGCCCGGGTAGAAATGGTTAAAGGGGCGCAGACGGTTTTCGCAGAGGGAGACAAAAATGGGAAACTGTTGGCCATGTTGGTCGCTGACCCTGGACAGATTACAAATATTCCACTCATTAAAACACAGGGAGGATCCATACTTCGTGAACCAGAACAGATTATGCAGGAATTTACCCGGTTCTATTCCTCTCTTTACTCTCCAATCCCCGCTTATGACCCGACTGACTTAGACTCATTACTTGAGGGCTTGCCAATACCAAAACTTACCGATGCGGACAGGAATACATTAGAAGCCAAAATTACCAAGAAGGAAATTGAACAGGCAATTTTTTCATTTCCCCCAAATAAAGCTCCTGGCCCAGACGGGTTCCAGCAGACTTTTATAAGGCAAACGTGGAGGTCTTGGCCCCGAGAATTAACACACTACTGGCATACTGTCATGAACATGACGCCCTGCCTGATTCCATGTTGGAAGCTTATATGGTCCTTTTGCTAAAACCAGGGAAAGACCCACAGGAATGTGCTTCGTATCGGCCTATAGCATTATTAAATACAGATCTTAAAATTCTGACTAAAGTATTGGCCATGAGGCTGGCTGCAGTAATCCCCTCGATCATCAACATTGATCAAACCGGCTTTATGCCGGGGAAGTCGACAGACACCAACTTAAGGAAATTATTTACCCATTTACAAATTCACTCAATGACCCCTGGTACTAGAATAGTAGTATCTATTGACTTTGAAAAGGCCTTCGACTCAGTGGACTGGGCATTCATGTTTAAGGTCCTGGAAATTATGGGGTTTGGGCCCTACTTTAGGAGATGGGTGGCCATGCTTTATAATCATCCAAAAGTAGCAATCAGATTGGGAACCTCCACCTCGGATTTTTTTGAGGTGGGTAGGGGAACTAGACAGGGGTGCCCGCTATCCCCCTTTCTGTTCGCCATTGCACTGGAACCTCTGGCAGTTGCATTGAGAACGGCCAGCGCAATAAAATCCATTCGGGTAGGCACCATAAAGGAAACCCTGGCACTTTACGCAGATGACATGCTGCTCTTTTTGGATGACCCCAGGGACTCCTTAAGAGCAGCACTGGGAATTATTAATCGCTTTGCAATGTTTTCAGGTCTCAAGGTGAATTGGAATAAATCATCAATCCTACCGATAGACCCGGGGGCTAGAGTAGATGCAGACCCTGACTTGCAGTTAGAGTGGGTTTCCTCCATTAAGTACCTTGGCATACAGATCACAGCGAACATTCAAGACTACATATCTCTCAACCTGTCACCCCTGATAACATTGTTAAAGCAGAAGGTGCTGACGTGGACAAAACTCCCGCTATCATTAATAGGCCGCATCTGCTTACTGAAAATGAAATTTCTCCCGGTGGTACTATATTTTCTGAGACATGCACCTGTCTGGGTTCCGAAATCATATTTTCGGAGGCTGGACAGTATCATCTCGTCTTTCCTTTGGGCCCCTAAGCCTCCAAGAATTGGGTATAAGGTGTTGCAGGAACCAGGAGATCAGGGAGGTCTAGCATTGCCAGATTGGCAAAAATACTTCATAGCGGGACAGATGGTCTTTGCGCACAGGTGGCTGACGACTGAGGATGGAGACGCAGCTACAGTACTGGAAGCGGCACACTTGGGATCCTATGAAAGTCTCAAGTTTGCTCTGTTTAGGGGCTCTAGGTCTGAGTTACCTTTGACTTTGACAATGAAGGCCACTATTAAGGCCTGGGAAACAGCAGTTAAATTAGCATGCCCCAGTTACGGGGGAGTGTCACCGTCAACTCCCATATGGATGAACCCAAGGTTAACACAATTTTATAACTTACCGGATCCTATGATTTGGGCAATTAAAGGTATCAAAACGCTGGGGGATATTACAATCTATGGTGAACTTTTAACTTTTTCACAAATACAGTCAAGGCATGATCTCCCAAACTCCTATCTATTTAGGTTTTTGCAAATTCGTCATGCATATCAGATGCAGTTTTGCGAGGAGAGGGTAGAATCCTTGCCCTCGTCTCTTGAAACTATGTTATCAGACGTGGAGCTAGTCAAGCCTCTTTCAAATACTTATAAAGAATTCTTTAAGGTAACACCAAAAGCGATTGCTAGATGCAGAGAAAAATGGGAGGGAGAAGTCCCAGAGGTACAGGGAGAGGATTGGGATGATTTATGGACGCAGCCATTTAAGCATCTGGTATCGGCGAGAGACAGGCTGATTCAGTTTAAATTCCTTCATAGAAGCTATTACACGCCTGCTAGACTGAATAAGATTTTTCCCATAGTGTCGGCGGAATGCTGGAGATGCTTTTACTCGCCAGCTGACACTGACCATATTTTTTGGAGCTGCCCACACATTCAAAAATTTTGGACTGATGTCACGACATGTATTTCTGAAGTGATATCAGTACCGATCCCAATGAATGTCAAGGTGTGTTTGCTAGGATTGGTAGATGAAGTTGTACCCTCACGGGCCATGCGAACAGTCTTGTTTTTCTATGGAAAGAAAGCCATTCTCTTGGAGTGGAAAAAATCTAAAGCCCCGAGTTTTGCTGCGTGGAAGGGTCTGGTAAATGCCATGCTCCCATATTACAAAGCAACATACGAGGCCAGAGGATGCATGAAAAAATTTGATAGGGTGTGGCAAGCATGGTTTAAATCCAATAGAACGGTGGGTTAATGGGGGAATAATTTAATTTAATGTAATTTAATTTAAGCAAAGTGATATCCTGTGTTGGACAGTAAATGCCGGAAGGTCCTGATCACTTAATGTCTGATAATACATTTGGATATTAGAGAAACTGAATGTTACAATTTCTGTCACAGGGGGAACAGGGCGTATATACCATGAAAATTGCTGTATGGAAATATGATAATATGTCGAGCTGTGGTTCAAGGGGTGGGGAAGGGGGGGGGGGGAATGACTGTTAGATAGTTGGTCTTTGTTAGATAGACAATGAGGTCATGTTGACCTTTATGGGCATGGTCCTTGGACGAGCCCATTGTTGTATGATATAAAAAAGAAAAAACAATAAACAGAATTTATAAAAAAAAAAAAAAAAAAAAAAAAGGATATGGTTCTTTTGATCCTCCGAATAACGTAATGTTAAGGCCTCTTTCACATTCACTCAAATATGGGGGGTCATGTTGAGATGTGACTGCACGTAAAATACTATAAGCATAGAATAGAGATTTCTATAAGGGCTCATGTCCCAGGCAGTGGTCTTCAAACCAAGTGGGTTGTCTACGTAAAAAAGCATTTTCTGGGAGGGACCAAAGAAAGTGGGACAATTAAAAAAATCTTCAGCTTGCCTAAAATAGAGGAATTGAGAGCGGGACACAAGACCGATGGCTTAATGCACTCAGAGGGGCCAAGAAAGGTAGAAGTGCTAACCAGGTTCAGGTCTGGCTGGAGCTGAAAAGCTTTGTCAGAGAAATCTGGCACAAAGTCTGAGTGGCCGATAATAGGCGTCAATGGAGAGGGAAAGCTGGACATCTCAGCTATCCTGTAGTACCTGCGAAGTTCCAGCAATGTGGGTTCAGTCAAAAAGGTGTGGAGAAGAAAATCCCAGTCCATGGAAAGCCGGCTAAGAAGACCGGTACCCATTCCTGCTCCAGGGAGACCCATATTTTGACGTTGAATGTCTACACCAGTTGACCACTCTGTTCATGTGGACCCTTCGTGCAATATAGGGTCAGGTCAGGGAGACCAACCCCTCCTCTAAGCTTTGGTCACGGAAGAAGTGATCTCGAGGCACGAAGGTTTGCCTTGCCAAACATACTTAAAAGAGGATGTAAACCCTTGTGTTTTTTCACCTTAATGCATCCTATGCATTAAGGTGAAAAAACACCTGGCAAAGACCGGTCCCCCCGTTTTACTTACCTGAGCCCTGGAATTTCCTACAGGGGAGACATGCTCTTCCTCTGCCCGGGGTTCTCGGCTCTTGATTGGATAGATTGGCTCCCACTGCTGTCAATCAAATCCAATGATGCGGTGCCGAGTCCGGGATTCGGCGTCTATGGATGCCGAATGCTAGACTCGGGAGCGCGCCTGCAAGGTTAACCCCTGGGAGAGCGCTTCTCCTAGGTGGTTATACGATGCGGGGGAGGAGCTACCAGCACCACCGGGGGACCCCAGAAGACGATGATTGGGGCCACTCTGTGCAAAAGGAACTGCACAGTGGAGGCAAGTTATTTAAAAAAAAAAACCCTCAAAGCATTACAATCAATCACTTTAACCACTTGCCGACCAGCCACCGTCATACTGCGGCAGGTTGGCTCATTCCTGCGAATCACCGTAGCTGTACGGCGGCCCTTTAAACAGCTAAAGCAGGGGCGCTGATGCGCGTGGCCGGCGGCCGCGATGTCTGCCGGCCACCCGCGATCGCTCCACATAGAGGCAGAATGGGGATCGTTCAATGTAAACAGATCCCCGTTCTGAAGAAGTAGAGAGTGATTGTCTGTTCCTAGTGATTAGGAACTGCGATCTCTCTACTCCCCGTCAGGCCCCTCCCCCCACAGTTAGAAACACCTCCCAGGGAACACAATAAACCCCTTGATCGCCGCTAGTGTTAACTCCTTCCCTGTCAGTGACATTTATACAGTAATCAGTGCATTTTTATAGCACTGATCGCTGTATAAATGTCAATGGTCCCAAAAAAAAAAAGTGTCCGACCAGTCTGCCGCAATGTTGCAGTCCCTCTAAAAAACGCTGATCACCGCCATTACTAGTAAAAAAATAAATAAAAATGCCATAAATCTATCCCCTATTTTGTAGTTGTTAGAACTTTTGCGCAAACCAATATACGCTTATTGAGATTTCTTTTTACCTAAAATAGGTAGCATACATATTGGCCTAAACTGATGAAGACATTTTTCTCTTTTGGGATATTTATTATAGCAAAAAGTAAAAATTTTTCTTTTTTTTTTTTTCAAAATTGTCAGTTTTTTTGTTTATAGAAAAAAAAAAAAAAAAAAAAAAAAAACCGCAGAAGTGATCAAATACCACCAAAAGAAAGCTCTATTTGTGGGGGGAAAAACATTAATTTTGTTTGGGTACAGCGCCACATGACCAAGCAATTGTCAGTTAAAGCGACGTAATGTCGTATCGCAAAAAAAATGACCTGGTCATTAAGGGGGAAAATCTTCCGGTGTTAAGTGGTTAAAGTCCATTAGGAGCTTACAAAAAAAAAAAAAAAAAAGTAATCTTAACTAGCAGTGCTCCTAAAAGATACAGAAGCCGCAGCATGATGTTAAAACATTGGACCTACCGAACCAAGAAAAAGCCAGAGTCTTCCATTTGTCTAAGTCGGCAGAGAAAATATGTTTAGTAAAGGCTGGAAGTTGTATTGGAAAATGAAGTGGAAGAGATTGGAAGGAATCTTGGTGCCCAGGTATTGAATGGCTTGAGGGGCCCAGCAGTAAAGGGAAGTTGCTACTAAGGCGAGCAAGGAATAAGAGACGTTGAGGGCTTCTGACTTTTGCAGGTTGACCTTAAAATCCGACAGGTCACCATAAGCACGTAATGCAGATAAAAGGACTGGTAGAAAGACAAGCGGGTCCGTAAAAAAAATATTAAAAATTGTCCTCAAACTGCAAAGAGGGCACCCCTGTCTTGTTCCATTATTTATAGTAAAGGAATTGGAGGCAACTCCATTCACCTTGACTGTAGCAGTAGGGGGGGGGGGGGGGGTCGAGTAAATAGCAGAAATCCAAGATAAGATAGAAGCCAGCATCCCAATATGTCGCAAGGTTGCCAAACGAAAAGTCCAATTCACCCTGTCAAATGCCTTTTCAGCATCTGTTGATAACAGGATGAATGGAGCGCTAAGATGCTTGGCCCTTGCTAGGACGTCAATAGTCCTTATCTCCAGCTTCTCTGTGCCAATCGGCTTCCAACTTGTTCAATTAAGCTTTAACATAACAAAAAAAAACAAAAACCTGGAAGCGGATTGGTTTCTATGCAGAGCTGCACCAGATTTTGCACGGCCGTGTTTTTTGCAGGTTGCAACAGCTAGCGGGAGGGAGAAGGTCCCCTGCTAGCTGTCAGACCGGGGGTTCTGGGGCAGGTGTATCTGTAACATGTTACACCCTAAATATGAGTCAAATTTGTTTAAAGTGTTTGTAAACCCAAAGCACCATTATTCTGCACAGGTTAGTAGATAGATAACGTTGTTATAACCCAATTCACATTGTGAAACCAGATAGCTGCTCATCTTTGGGCATAGCATTGCACCAAAGCTTTGGGGGCTGAGACCTATTAAACTATTCCCTTCCCACTTAATCACAGTCTCTCTGTGTATTCTCTGATGTCTCTCCCTCTCTCTGTTCTTCTACCAGCCATACTATGCACAAATGAATTGCGCCCTTGTTCAGTATTAGATTTAGTGTTCTGTTTACAACCAGAAGTTGTAGCTGGGAGATGAACTCGAACAGAGGGAAAGCTCCTTAGGATGTCTTGGAGCAGTGCATATATAGAGAAACAACTCTTTTCTTTCTTCTTGAACCAAGGACACCTTGGGAAGATCAGAGGTTTAAGGCCTCAATACAACCTTTTCTTTGTGTAGCACATGAACCATGTAAGCATAGAGATACAGGAATATCCCTGATCGATTTCTGAATAACTAATGCTGTCACTGGGGAACATACAGGGGGAGCAATGAGAGACGCCCTGTACAAAGGCTTTCACTAAGGAGCAATGGGCAGTCTTTGAAAAACTGAAGGAGAATTGTTAGGGACAAAATTTTACTCTTGGTGGTACTCGGGGCCAAATGTTGATCAAGGCCTGACTGAAGAAAAAGGCAGAATGCATCCTACAGGGTGTTTCCTGTGATGGAATTTCCTTGTCTCACACCATAAGAAATACTCTCTCAAAGTGTGATGGTAGACTTTGCAAGATGTCAATTTCCTAGCTTTCAAAATTTTAGTGATAGAATCAGCTAAACCCCTATCCTAAAGTCAGTGACTGAGAAGCAGGGTGGTAAACAGGTCCTTGGGACAGAAAGTCCAGGTGATCTGGAAGAACCCACAAAGAGTCCACCAGAAGCTTGACAAGGTCCATGAACCACGTTTGCCTGGGTCATTTAGGTGCAATGAGAATCACTGGTATGGCCTCCTTCTCGATTCTATGAAGCAGGTGAGAAAGGAACAGGAGCAGAAAAAAGCTGCAGAGGAGAGGCATAGATTAGGTTAAACTGATCCTATGGAGTCACCAGTGCATCCACTACAATAGCTAGAAGATTCCTTGAACTGGGGACAAACTTGGTCAGTTTGTTAATGAACCTGGAAGCCAAGAGGTCCACGACCAGCATTCTCCACCGGGTTGTTGACTCAAAAGTTCTCCCACCAATTTTCCATGCCTGGAATGTGTATGGCAGACAGGGCTGGAACATGAAGTTTCACCCAAGCCAGACTCTGATTGGCTTCTCTTTCAGCTGTGGGACTCCTGCTTCCTTCCAGAAGGTTGGCTTAATAGCGATGGTCCAACTGAATCCTGGTCCAATGAACATGTAGATCAGGGATTTCAAACTCGATTTCAGTGTGGGCCAAATCAGCAGTATGATTGCCCTTAAAGGGTAGGTTGTATCTGGGGTGCATTGTGTACAGAGTGCAGGGTTCAGGAGTGCACATTGTGTACAGAGTGCATGGGTTCAGGAGTGCGCCATGCACAGTGTGCAACCCCCTTCCATTTCTCTCCTACCTGGCCCTAGTACCTCCCTGTGTAGCCGGCTCTGCCTTGCAGGGAAATCGTTCTCTCTCCCCGATTCTAGAGAGTGCAATGGTTTTGCACAGAGCTGTTCATTACCTCATCTTCTGGGGTCACCCACAAGCGCTCTTGGCTCCTCCTCTTCTGTGTGCCACCAAAGGAAGCCCCTTTTTATGGTGGCACACCTGTTGGCTTGATCCCAAGCTGGGCTGTGTGTGTCCATTGACACACACCGTAAGGACTGACCCCACCCCCTTCTCATAGACTTTAATTGACAGCAGCAAGAGCCAATGGCTCCCACTGCTGTGTCTGAGCCTATGAGGAGAAGGAGAGAGACTGTAGATGGGCACAGCGATGGATCAAGATAGGACTCAGGAAAGTATAAAGGGAGCGATACAAGTAGTGGGACATTTTTTTACCTTAATACATATTATTATGTCACTCGTGGACAAATGATTTATTGCATGGAAGACATGTCGGATTCTAAATTGTCATCTAAGTTTTATAGTTTTTTTGCTTCCATTTTTTTTATCTGCTTGACTGAGGACTATTTAAAAGACCACTCAATGAAAATTGTGTGTTCAAATACATTTATAAAATATTTGTTTTGTAAAAACCATGCTGATGAAAATTGTGTTTTGCAAAAACAAAACAAAAACTCAAAGAGGTCCTAATCAAATAAATGCATCAGCAAACAATTGATGTCTGATTATCTCACCTCTTTAGCCACATAAGGGATAGGGTTGCTCCAACCTTTGGCCATTGTGGCCCATGCATCTCCTTTTCCCCTTCCAAAATCTGCTGTAGTGTTTTGAACTTGGTAGGGTTGGTTTCATATACTTCGCGTATTTTCTAGCATAAAGCAAAAAAAAAATAAAAAAAAAATTAAAGAATGTCATTTTACATTTGGACAATGCACCTTAGAACCAATTTAATTATATCTGCCATCTAATTCATATGTCTTACTGGGATCAAACATGGGCATGGAGCCTCAAAAGCAAACCTGTCTGAATGAATATAGTAGGAAAGGAAGATGAAATAAAAAGGGAGATGGAATAGGAACTTCAGAAAGGACATTCAAAAAAAAAAAAAAAAAAAATAATATAATAATAATTATATATATATATATATATTATATATTATATATATATATATATATATATATATATATATATATATATATATATATATATATATATATATATATATATATATGGATAATAAGGACGTAAATAGAAGGCAAAAAAAAAAAAAACGCAACCGCCGGATAACTTCTCTCCTGGACTCCAACTAACATCAGCAAGGGAAAGCAGAATCCAGATGCTGCAAGGCAATACCTTTTCTAAAAAGGACACTGGAGAACTCATAAAATGTACTTGATTGAGCATAAGTTTAAAGTGTTTTTATCTCTTTTGCTCACTAGTTAAAGCAGAACTACTCTGCCTCTGAGCACCACAAACTAAACCTGCATTTTCATTTACAACATTCAAAGCAAACTCCCCCATCCATTCATGTCTCCATGCTTTATTTTGCTGAGAAATCACTTGGAAAAACATCCCCTAGCACTTCTGGTTGTGGTCATCTTCAGTAAGGGAAGAGGATTCATGTAGCATTTAATGGCAAGCTATGTGTTGATGTTGCTAGGAGGTCTCTGTTGTCACGTAGGAAAAACGCAGCAAAAACATATATGCACTTTTGACGAGACTATCGAAGTCTATGAAGCAAAAAAAGCACTGTGCTGTGTGTAAAAAAAAGTCCCTGCATCTTTCCAAAAAAATGCATTGCAGGAAACTGCATAGATGTGTACAGGACTCATAGGAAAGAAGGAATAATGGATTGTAGTACATTTATACAGATCTGCAATTGCACAAACATGAACCTAGCCTTAAAGTGGTTGTAAGGTGTAACGATGCATACTGCATAATGCATGCTCATTATGCTTTTACTTTGCAGTTAAAAAAAAAAAAAAAAAAAAAAAAGAAGGATGAGGAAGTAAAACCCATCAGGACCATAGGGTGAGTACATGGATTGAAAACTGGCTACAAGGGTGAGTTCAGAGGGTGGTGATAAATGGGGAGTACTCAGAATGGTCAGGGGTGGGTAGTGGGGTCCCCAGGGTTCTGTGCTGGGACCAATCCTATTTAATTTGTTCTAAAAAGGCCTGAAGGATGGGATAAACAATTCAATCTCTGTATTTGCGTCCGATATGAAGCTAAGCAGGGCAATAACTTCTCCGCAGGATGTGGAAACCTTGCAAAAAGATCTGAACAAATTAATGGGGTGGGCAACTACATGGCAAATGAGGTTTAATGTAGAAAAATTGAAAATAATGCATTTGGGTGGCAAAAATATGAAGGCAATCTACTCACTGGGGGGGAGAACCTCTGGGGGAATCTAGGATGGAAAAGGACCTGGGGGTCCTAATAGATGACAGGCTCAGCAATGGCATGAAATGCCAAGCTCCTGCTAACAAAGCAAACAGAATATTGGCATACATTAAAAAGGCTATCAACTCCAGAGATAAAATGATAATTCTCCCACTCTACAAGACTCTGGTCCAGCCGCACCTAGAGTATGCTGTCTAGTTCTGGGCACCAGTCCTCAGGAAGGATGTACTGGAAATGGAGTGAGTACAAAGAAGGGCAACAAAACTAATAAAGGGTCTGGAAGATATTAGTGATGTAGAAAGGTTTTTCTTCATCACTTCAGCACTGAACTTGTTCTTTCTGGAGAAGAGACGCTTGAGAGAGAGGATATGATTTCAATTTATGATTACCATACTGGTGACCTCACAATAGGGATAAAACTTTTTCAAGAGTTTAACAAGACACATGGCCACTCATTACAATTAGAAGAAAATAGGTTTAACCATAAAACTGCGTAGAGGGTTCTTTACTGTAACAGCAGCCAGGATGTGGAATTCCCTTCCACAGGCGATGGTATTAGCGGGGGGCATCGATAGCGTCAAAAAACTATTAGATAAGCACCTGAACGACCAAAACATACAGGGATATACAGTGTAATACTGACATCTAATCACACGCATGGGTTGGACTTGATGCTTTTTTCAACCTCACCTACTATGCAACTTCCTCTTTAACTACTTAACAACCGGCCCATAGCCAAATGAAGGCTACAGGGCGGTTGCTTAACTCTGGGAGGGCGTACAGTCCCCCTGGGGCGCGCACCTGAGAACATCTGTGACCAGAGGACCCGGCGCATCATGGATCCCGGTAAATGGCCATTTACTATGTACTATTTGCTTTACACATGTAAACAAACCGGCGTCATGTCATGATGCCGATTCCTCTCCTCCCCTCTCTGTACTGATCGGTACACTGTGAGCGGAGAGGGGGAGGGATCGGATGGCAGCAGCGCTGTGGGCTGGATCTGTATTGCCCACAGCGCTGCTCTGTGACAACTGCCATCCATCCATCCATGCTCTGCAAAACCCTGCACTACTCTGCGATACCCCGCCATGCTCAGCCATGCTCTGCTATACTTGGCCTCTGTATGTGGCCAGGCTGTGGAAGTCTCACACGTGGTATCACCGAACTCAGGAGGAGGAGTAGGAGAATCTATTTTGGGGTGTCATTTTTGGTATGTACATGCTGTGTGTTAGAAATATTATATAAATGGACAACTTTGTGTTTAAAAAAAAAAATGCTTTTTAACCACTTCCCGCCCGCCGGCTGCCATACGACGTCCTTGATTTTGTGCGGGGATATCTAAATGATGGGTGCAGCTACAGGCATCATTCAGATATCAGCTTTTTCAGCCAGCGATTTCCTACACCATAAGAACGATCATAGCGGCTGTTCCACTGCTTGATCATTCTTACGGGTCCCCCCCCCCCCCGATGCTTCTACTGACTCACCGCTACGATCAAAGCCAGGATCTTTTTTTATTTCAGGCTTCCCAGCCTAGAGGTGAGATGTGGGGTCTTATTGACCCCATATCTCACTGTAAAGAGGACCTGTCATGCCATATTCCTATTACAAGGGATGTTTACATTCCTTGTAATAGGAATAAAAGTGATCAAAAAAATTTTTTTGTGGAAAAAAGCATCAAACTAAAATAAAGTAAAATGAACAATAAAAAAAAAAAAATTTTTTTTTAAAAAGCGCCCCTGTCCCCGTGCGCTCGCATGCAGAAGCGAACGCATACGTAAGTCCAGCCCACATATGAAAACGGTGTTCAAACCACAACATGTGAGGTATCGCTGCGATCGGTAGAGCAATAATTTTGGCCCTAGACCTCCTCTGTAACTCAAAACATGTAACCAGTAAAAAATTTTAAAGCGTCTCCTATGGGGATTTTTAAGTAGCGAAGTTTGGCGCCATTCCACAAGCATGTGCAATTTTGAAAGGTGACATGTTGGGTATCTATTTACTCGGCGTAACTTCATCTTTCACATTATGCAAAAACATTTTGCTAACTTTACTGTTTTGTTTTTTTTTAAAAGCACAAAACTGTTTTTTTTTCCCCCAAAAAAACGCGTTTGAAAAATTGCTGTGCAAATACCGTGCGAGATAAAAAGTTGCAATGACCGCCATTGTATTCTCTAGGGTCTTTGCTAAAAAAACATATATAATGTTTTGGGGTTCTATGTAATTTTCTAGCAAATAAATTATGATTTTTACATGTAGGAGAGAAATGTCAGAATTGGCCTGGGTGCTCCGTGCATGTTGGGCCTCTATATGTGGCCACGCTGTGTAAAAGTCTCACACGTGATATCGCCATACTCGGGAGTAATAGCAGAATGTGTTTTGGGGTGTAATTTGTGGTATGCATATGCTGTGTGTGAGAAATAACCTGCTGACAATTTTGTGAAAAAAAGAAAAAAAAAAAACCCTTGATTTTGCAAAGAATTGTGGGAAAAAATGACAACTTCAAAAAACTCACCATGCATCTTTCAAAATACCTTGGAATGTCTTCTTTCCAAAAAGGGGTCATTTGGGGGGTATTTGTACTTTTCTGGCATGTTAGGGTCTTCAGAAATTAGATAGGCCGTCAGTACTTCAGGTGTGATCAATTTTCAGATATTGGCACCATAGCTTTTGGACTCTATAACTTTCACAAAGACCAAATATTATCCACCGATTTGGGTTATTTTTACCAAAGCTATGTAGCGGTATAAATTTTGGCCAAAATATATGAAGAAAAATTACTAAATTTGCAAAATTTTATAACAGAAACGAAGAAAAATGCATTTATTTTTTTTTTACAGATTTTACGGTCTTTTTCCTTTTATAGCGCAAAAAATAAAGAACCCAGTGGTGATTAAATACCACCAAAAGAAAGCTCTATTTGTATGAAAAAAAGGACAAAAATTTCATATAGATACAGTGTTGCATGACTGAGTAATTGTCATTCAAAATGTGAGAGCACCAAAAGCTGAAAATTGGTCTGGTTATTAAGGGGGTTTAAGTGCCCAGTGGTCAAGTGGTTAAAGCATAACTCCACGATTTTTGTTTTCCTCCCATGCAGTGGAGCAGTCTAGGGGTGCACGAAAAGGCTATTCTTACCCAATCCTTCGGAAAACCTCGCTTCCCCATGTCCAGCGGTGGACTGTTCCTGCCGTCTTCACATCCAGAGCTGGTCTATGGGCGTGGTGACCTCAGGAACAGTCCATGCACAAGACTGCTAGAGCGTGCGTGGGGAAGGGGGTTGTAGGAGCGTCAGGGACCAGCAAATTAGGCGACTATATATCTGCTCTGAGATCCCCAAGGCAAAAACAAGCACTGGATGGGAGAAAACTTTTTTTTGCCCGGAGTTCTTCTGTAAAGGGAAGTACCAAAAGGACAATAATGATGCAGGATCTTCACATCAAAGAGTCAGCCGAGAGCCTTGTCACAGCTAGTCTTCACATCCTATTGTACCATTTCTTATAGTAGAGATACTGTTCTACGTCCTCCACATAATTTAGAGAAGTTTCATCAAATTCTTCTTTGCCCTTTTTCCAGTTTTAGCCAAATTGCAGCGTGATAGATTTGTTTGTCTGAATGTATGACATTTATGAATAGACAATTTTGTGTATGTCAGTTTATTAGGTAAAAGGTTCATAGTCTACTTTTCCTGCACCTTCATTGTCACTTAAAGCTTGTGTGTTTGTTCAAGATAATTGCACTTTAAGAAAATAGTTCAGTAGTGAATAGCCACAGGAGAGAGGGAAGATATTTCAAATGGATCAAACATTTGCATAATAATAAAATTATAAAAACTGCAATGAGAGATTAGCCTTCTCAGTCCCCACCACAAAAGAGCACTCTACCTTACAATGAAGAGGGCCAACTGCCCTTAGTGATAGCAATTATGCTTGTAGAAAATCTGGATGGTGAGTGGCTAATGACCATCACTGGTGCTAAGCAGCTTGAGGATATGCCATTGTTTCCAAGACGCCCAGTTCTCTTATATTACATAATCATGAATAGCAGCACGCTGTCCCAGTGGATCATTAGGCAGAGTCCTTGGCTACCAGCCCAACAGAATGTCACCGATGGGGAGGTCCTCACTGCTTTGTTACATAGACGCTCAATTTTTATAAAGTTGATTTCAAAAGGGACTGGATGAAGCAAGTACACTTTCTTGCATTTGATTTGGATGACCTAAAATCACTGGTATAATGCACCCTAGGGACTAGTTTAAAGTAAAAAATATAATTTTGCAGTTATAAATAAGAAATCCCATATAAAATATTCCTATTAATTGTACGCAGGTATTTAAAAAAAACAAAAACAAACAAAACACATAAAATGATAGTAATGAATGTATATATCCCACAGCATACTTCATAATAGGTAATCCACATCAAGAGGCACTTGGTAAACTATGGGGGAGATTTAATAAAACTGGTGGACACAGAATCTGGTGTCTAGTACTGGTATATGTGCATAGTAACCAAAACAGCTTCCGGGGTTTTATTGTCATAGCTTAATTGAACAAGCTGAAGTTAGAAGCTGATTGGTTGCTATGTACAGCTGCACTGGATTCTGTGTGCACCTGTTTTAGTACATCACCCCCATTGTGTTTTTATCTTTTTAGGCTTCTTTCATACGGGTGGACCGATCAGGTCCGCCTGTCAGTTTTTTTTTTTTTTTTTTAGGTGGACCCGATTGGACCATCCATTGCCCTCTATGGAGCGGTAGATGTAAACAGACATATGTCCGTTGATACCCGCCAACATCTGATCCACTAAAAACAGACAGATGGGGGATCTGTTCCCAATCCATATGACAAATCAGATCGCATGACTGTTGGATGTAAACGGACATGTGGTCCATTTAATTCCAACCGCCCACAGAGGAAAGCAGGCTGTGTCTGCTCTGCATAAGCTGAGCGGAGCGGATATGGACTTATCTACCTACTCAGCGGGGATTAGAGGGCAGATCCTCCGCTGAGCAGGCAGAGTCCACCCATGTGAAAGAGTCCTTAAAGTGTTACTAAACCCACAACAGTAAAATCAGTCTGTATATGCAGCATAGCATGCTTGTTATACTCACTGTGGAACTTAGGGGTTAATCCTCTGCACTGTTAAAAAAAACGTCCGTTTTATCCTGTATGCATAGATCCTCCCCCTCCTGCACTGTCTGAGGAAGCCAGCTAACACAGGCAGGGTAGCCAACCTGCACATGCTCAGTTGTGTCTTTTATGCTGGAGAGAACATCAACTTGTTCCCAGAGCTAGCCAGGTCATATGATATTAACATCACACATGTGGGTGTGTATACAGGCACATAGAGAAAATTTCCTCCTACCTGAACTCTCAGCATTGGACAATCTGTGCAGGTAATCATGTAACCGTGGTATACAGATCAGCCAAAAAAAAGGTACAGTAAAACCTTGGATTGCAAGCATAATTCATTCTGGAAACATGCTTGTAATCCAAAGCACTACTATATTAAAGCAAATTTCCACATAAGAAATAATGGAAACTTAGATGATTTGTTCCACAACCATTTATTCATAGGTCTTTCAGTTTATAGGCCATATAAAAAGATTATAGCAATGTGTAACCATAAAATGTCCATCCACAAATGGAAGCCTCCACAAGGGTATTAGAAGCAAAATCCAGCAGGAGCTACAGAATATAAGAGAAGAGAAGCGCCTCTAAGTGTAGCAATATGGTTACATTTAATGAAGGTACAACATTTAGCAACTCACATGGTTGATGATTAAAAAGAGGCACATCTAAGTATGCAGGCATCTGGGGTAAAGCTGTCCAAGTAGACCATCCTTCACACCGCCGACTCTCACTGCTGTCAGTCTGCAATTGTGACTGGGAAGACTACCCTGCAGTAGAGCGATCTGAAAGCGAGGCTTGAAGCGCTCGTGGAGCGCAGAGTGGAAGGGGCGATGTCGATGGTTGGTCAATGTGGACAGCTTTACCCCGGATGCCTACAAACTTGGATGTGCCGGTAATATTCATCAACCATGCAAGTTGCTAAATGTTGTACCTTATACTCAATTGCGACATGACTACTTGTATACCAAGGCATTGCTTGTTTATCAAGTGCTAAGTGTAAAATGATGGCAGTATTTTAAATGTAAGAATACGTTTTATAAGCTGTGGGCACTGTGGGGGGCAGATTAACTATTTTCATATTACTGGGTTTAGTAACACTTTAAGGATGCATCATTTCTTGAAACAATGAAATTAAATTATGTCCCCCAAATGAGATGAACAGAAATGTCATTTTCTGCTTGTGTGATTGGCTCATTCATTTTCCCAGAAGTGTACACTAAGATACAAGTTGAATTTTAGGCATCCTCTACAAGAAAAATGTATTTTTCCAAAGGGTTTAGGACTTCTACTGGGATGCCAACCCTGCAGTTTTCTTCATTAGAACACTGCAAGGACATCAGCTGATTGATAATGTCAATGTGCAAAGTGAAAATGAAAAGGGGGTGACATTATCAAAGGATTTTCTTCAGAGCAGAAAACGAGTAGGAATCAGCAACAAAGTTTCTTTAAAAATCCTTGCAATACCCAGAGGAGATTACTCTTTAATACCCACTTACAGAAAAACTGAAACCGTAGCCGTCTTATGACCAGATTGTTTTGTTTTTTTAAGATATGAAAAAGTACCGTTATATTTTTTGAAATATCAGCTTTGATTGGAGAAAAGACGGCAGATCCAAGGCAGTCTGAAAAACAGAAAAGAAGAAACAAAGCATTGTTAATTAACAGGTTATTGTTCTTTTTTGTACCTAAATTTCTGAAGCATGGGTTATTGGTTCTTCAAAAATGAGGGACAGCTTGCAATATAATTAGTGAGATTCTCAGTGAGATGGACGTATCCCAGCATAGGTACTCTCTCCGAACCATAAACCGAGTAGAGTGGAAAAAGAACTCTACTAGCAAGAGAAAATGGAATTCTTATTTATAAAGATAATTAAAAAAAAAAACAACAGGAAGAAAATCTTGATCTACAAAATCATTGATGAATCTCCATAACCAGGTGTGACTTTTTGTTCCCATTTTATATTTGCAGGTTTAAAAAAATAAAAATTTTTTAAAAAAATGTCACATTTCTGAAATAGCTACTTTTAAGGCATAGTCTAACACTTCATTGACCCACGCTGTGGTGGATTTCACTGCAGAATTTCCACCATATTACAAAAACTGCTGTGTTAATGTTACTGACCGATTGCATCATATATGTAACATTTTCATTTTGTCCACAATTATACTGAAAGTGGTTGTAAACCTCCCCTAGCCCAACCCCCCCCCCCCCCCCCCCCCGAGACATATTTACATATAGACAAGCCTATAATAAGGCTTACCTATATGTACTGAAAATATCTCCTAAACGTGCGCCGTTCAGGAGATATTTCATGTACACTGCGCCGATGTCATCTGCACATGCGCAGTGAAGAAATGACCCTCCGTGCCATTTCTTCCGCAGCGTGTGCCGTGACTGGCGGCTCCTACGCGCGTGCCGTGACTGGCGGCTCCTACGCGCATATGCGATAGTGACGTCACGCAGCTTCGGCCAGTTACAGAGCTGGAGTCCATGGCCCCAGAAGAAAGAGGGGCGAAGATAATTGCTTCCACCAGCGGGGTACATTGCGTGCTTTGTTTGCAGCTAAGTGCCACATAATGGGCTTAATGTGATGCATACTAGCCCATTATTCTTTTACATTGCAGGGGGATAAAAAGGGGTAAAACCCATCAGGGTTTACTTCCCCTTTAAAACCCAACTCAAGGATGAACTGTTTTTTTTTTTTTTTCTCTTCACAATAAAGTAAAATCCAATTGCTGATACATGAAATACATGACTTGCAGCACTCAATTCATCTACAAAAGTCCCAGGACATCACTACTGCCCTAATCTTTGCGGACAATTGGAAGAGCTGCACGACCTACGTTCTCCTCTGATCTTGGTGATGCAAACTAGACTACATGTCCCATGATTCAGAGGAAATCTAGTTACAGCTGTGGGTGATGACAGGGCAGTTCCTTTTTCTTTTGTCATTGCCCATATAGCCATGCAATGCAGATACAGCCGGTGTTGGAGAGTGATATGTGGTCGGGTGGGTAGAGCTTGCAATCAGCGCTGACAGATGCAAGAAAAACATAATCAATTACTAATTAAATAAAAACCATCTAAAGCTGGGTTCACACTGGTACGACACGTCGATCCGACTTTGCCCTGCAACATCGGTCCTACTTCCATCCAACTTTAACAGGATACGATTTTGCTCCGACTTTGAGATAGTCTGACTTGTCTTTTGACCAATCAAAACAATCCCAGTGTGACATAAAATCCTTTTCCTGCTGCTGCAATCACCATGTCGGATGTCACAAGTCAGATGGTTAGAACGAGGATCCGAATTTGATCCGACTTCAATGATATTGAATGAGCTAAAAACGGACCAAAGTAGTGCAGGAACCTTTTTTAAGGTCGGAACAATTAAGACGGCTCTCATAGGGAACCATTGATTTGTACACGTCATGTGCTCCCAAAGTCAGAGTAGATGTTGCACCAGTGTGAACCAGGCCTCATTACTAAAAACTTAATTACTCCCACACTTCAGATTGGGCCAATGTAGTTACATCAGTGATGTAGATACTACACAGGGGGACTGAGAAGACCCCTGTATAAAAAAAATAAGTCTGGGAAAGCCTTTGGAACAGAATTCCTTGGGATCTTAGTATCAAATGTTGGAGAAGGGGGACACTGGATAAACAGGTAACATATGTAATCCATCCATGCTAAAGTTCAATTTTGTGCATAGTTGGGCTTTAATGGAGAAGGCGGGGGTAGTGGCAGTTTTACCACATTTCAGAAAACGAACATTGAGGAATGAGCCATTCGTTTTCCTAGAAATGTCCCACCATATCCAAATTTTCTGTTTGGTCTCAAATTAACCAGCATAACTTTTAAAGTGGTCAAGACAATACCTGTAACCATTTATACCAAAAACTTTTAGTAAGCCAAAGCTCAAGAGCACATAAATCTAACCCAGGAGACACACACACACACGAGTTTTAGTAATTTCTCATCTTCTGCTGGTTCCTCAGTTTCCATCACTTGGCTGCATTCACACCCCTGGTCTCTGCTCAGATATTCAAGCCTGAATGCCTTGATGTCCCACAACAGTGGAAAATTACCTAGTGAGCCCAGTCTTTTGAATGCAGTCATCGGCATCCACACTGTGAATAAATAATGAGTTAAATCCTAATTTCTGTCGCTGCAGGTCAGAGTGGAATGGCCTACTGTATCAAATTTATTTCATTATTTTTTTTTGGCGTCTGTAACAAAAGGAATGATACCTGATCAGGCAATGCTACAGAGAAGGGCCGGCAGGTATCACGTAACCTTCTAACATGGCTTGCCTATTGTGAGGCTGCTAATCAACACCTAGTACACACTGGATAGAGGCGAAATCACACAAGAACACCCATAAATTTTGCTAGTTGTAGCAAATTTTATATATATATATATATATATATATATATATATATATATATATATATATATATATATATATATATATATATATATATATATATATATATATATATATATATACATATACATACACACACACACACATACATACACACACACACACACACACATACACACACCCCAAAAGCATTGGGACACCTGCCTTTATACAACACACACACACACACACACTTTAATGGCATTCCTGTCTTAGTCTGTAGGGTTCAGTATCGAGTTGGACTACCCTTTGCAGCTATAACAGCTTCAACTCTTCTGGGATGGCTGTCCACAAGGTTTAGGAGTGTGTCTATGGGAATGTTTGACCATTCTTCCAGAAGCACATTTGTGAGGTCAGGCACTGATGTTGGACGAGAAGGCCTGGCTCGCAGTCTCTGCTTTAATTTATCCCAAAAGTGTGCCATCGGGTTAAGGTCAGGACTCTGTGCAGTCCAGTCAAGTTCCTCCACCCCACACTCGCTCATCCATGTCTTATGGACCTTGCTTTGTGCACTGGTTAAATCATGGGTGCTCAACCTGTGGCCCTCCAGCTGTTGCAGAACTACAAGTCCCATCACACCTCTGCCTTTGGGAGTCATACTTGCAACTGTCAGTGGCTTGCAATGCCTCATGGGACACTTAGTTCCGTAATAGCTGGAGGGCCACAGGTTGAGCACCCATGGGTTAAATCATTTGGTTGGTTGGTGTGTGTGTGTGTGTGTGTGTGTGTGTGTGTGTGTGTGTGTGTGTGTGTGTGTGTGTGTGTGTGTGGGATTATGGTGTAGGGTTGTTTTTCAGGGGTTGGTCTTGGCCCCTTAGTTCCAGTGAAGGGAACTCTTAAGGCGTCAGCATACCAAGACATTATGGACAATTGTATGCTCCTAACTTTGTGGGAACAGTTTGGGGATGGCCTTCCTGTTCCAACGTGACTGCGCACCAGTGCACAAAGGAAGGTCCATAAAGACATGGATGAGCGACTTTGGGGTGGAGGAAATTGACTGGCCTGCACAGAGTCCTGACCTAACCCGATGGAACACCTTTGGGATGAATTAAAGCAGAGACTGCGAGCAAGGCCTTCTCATCCAACATCAGTGCCTGCCCTCACAAATGCACTTCTAGAAGAATGGTCAAATATTCCCACAGACACACTCCTAAACCAGAAGAGTTGAAGCTATTATAGCTGCAAAGGGTGGTCCAACTCAATATTGAACCCTACCGACTAAGACTGGAATGCTATTAAAGTTCATATGCATGTAAAGGCAGGGGTCTCTCTCTCTCTCTCTCTCTGTGTGTTATAAGGTCTGAGGTGTGAATGGAAAGCAGGTGTGTTCAATTTGGTGTTAATTGCTCTCATACTGGTCACTGGAAGTTCAACATGGCACCTCATGGCAAAGTACTGTCTGAGGATCTGAAAAAAAGAATTGTTGCTCTACATAAAGATGGCCTAGGCTATAAGAAGATTGCCAAGACCCTAAAATTGAGCTGCAGCATGGTGGCCAAGACCATACAGTGGTTTAACAGGACAGTTTCCACTCAGAACAGGCCCTGCCATGGTCGACCAAAGAAGCTGAGTGCATGTGCTCAGCATCATATCTAGAGGTTGTCTTTGGGAAACAGATGTATGAGTGCTGCCAGCATTGCTGTAGAGATTGAAGGGGGGTGGTCAGCCAGTCAGTGCTCAGACCATACACCGCACACTGCATCAAATTGGTCTGCATGGCTGTCGTCCCAGAAGGAAGCCTCTTCTCTGCACAAGAAAGCCCGCAAACAGTTTGCTGAAGACAAGCAGACTAAGGACAAGGAATTACTGGAACCATGTACTGTGGTCTAATGAGACCAAGATAAACTTATTTGGCTCAGATTGTGTCAAGCGTGTGTGGGGGCAACCAGGTGAGGAGTACAAAGACAAGTGTGGTGGTGGGAGTGTCATGGTCTGGGGCTGCATGAGTGCTACCGGCACTGGAGAGCTACAGTTCATTGAGGGAACCATTAATACCAACATATACTGTGGCATACTAAAGCAAAGCATGATCCCCCTCCCTTCGGACACTGGGCCGAAGGGCAGTATTCCAACATAACAACCCCAAATACACCTCCAGGATGACCACTGCCTTGCTAAAGAAACTGAGGGTAAAAGTGATGGACTGGCCAAGCATGTCTCCAGACCTAAACCCCATTGAGCATCTGTGAGGCATCCTCAAAACGGAAGGTGGAGGAGTGCAAGGTCTCTAACATCCACCAGCTCCGTGATTTTGTCATGGAGGAGTGGAAGAGGACTCCAGTGGCAACCTGTGAAGCTCTGGTGAACTCCATGCCCAAGAGGGTTAAGGCAGTGCTGAAAAATAATGGTGGCCACACAAAATATTGACACTTTGGGCCCAATTTGGACATTTTCACTTAGGGGTGTACTTACTTTTGTTGCCTGCGGTTTAGACATTGATGGCTGTATGTTGAGTTATTTTGAGGGGACAGCAAATTTACACTGTTATACAAGCTGTACACTCACTACTTTGCTACAATGTAAAGAGTCATATAAAAAATATTTACAAAAATGTAAGGGTGTACTCACTTTTGTGAGATAATGTATCTACTGGCTGGTATACCCAAAACCATTGCATGTTACATGGCTAGAGAGTTCTTAATTGTAGCATGCAAAAAATGGAATGGGACAGGCAAACGCATTTCAAACTTTAAGAACCAGTTTTTAAAACTCAGGGATGTACCATGCCACCCTGTAAAGCAAAAAGCACAACAGTAATACAAGATCCAATGCCTCCCAGTGCATTAACAACCCATCCTCCCTTCCACCTGGCAAACCACGTGAGGGAGCAAGTGGTCTGCCAGATAGGTGCAAGGAAGCGGTCCTCCACATAGGAGGCAGGATGGGTTGCTAATGTACTGGGTCTTATTCTACTGTTGTACGTATGATGTAGGATCTAAAAACGTTCTTGGACCATTGTCCTTGTTATTATGAATTGTATGTTATTCTGGGACTTTCTGCTTTATAGGGTGGCATGATCCATCCCTGAGTTTTAGAAACTGGTTCTAAAAATTTTAGAACAAGTTGGATGTCCCATTCCATTTTTTGCAAGCTACAATAGAGAACTGTGTAGCAATGTAACATGCAATGGTTTTGGGTATACAACACCAGTAGATTTGTGAACAATTTCCTGCTTTGCCAAAACCATGGAAGTGGTTATTTTAACATGTTTTTAAAGATTGTGGAATTAAAGATGTAAAATGCTTTTATATTAAAAGGGGTTTATGGACTTTTTTTGATTGCCTTTAAAATCCCAATAGAGGATTTACAAATTGAATATATTAGTGCTGAGGGATGATGGCAACCTATTTTACCCTAGCAGAGTGAACTATATTACTTGTTGATAAAGGTTTTTTTACCTCTCATTTTACTAGGAAGTTTGCCAAAGGGAGAATGGCAAGCCAAGCAATAAAGCCATCGGTGACCTGGCCATGGAATGGTACTGGAACTTTTAGGTCAGTCCTCGGAGAGCCATAGGATGCCCCAGCCTGTACTGGAGAATCAGAGCATAAAAACAAGCCTTGAATGGCTCATCTCACTCGCAGGTTCATTAGTTAAAGTCACAAGGGAAAGTGTCCTCTAGGTGAAGGCAACACATGCTTTATACATGAGGATCCCCAGACATCGGAGCACTCAAATAACACAATGAGACTTCTCGGTGTAAGTGAGACAGATGTACAGCAATCAGATCATCAATTGTAGATCAGACTTGACAGATCAGATGGTGACAGGCACAGGTTGACTTTCTAACACATTTATTTTCAAAGGCCTTGGAAACCTAAACCCTATACAGCTTCAAAAACAGAGCTCCCCAACCAATTTCCCAACTGAATTTAATCAGTGGTGGTGAGCTAGTTGTAGTATGAAATAGCAGGGCATGGAAAAACCTTTCTAAAACAGGGGAAGTTCATAGGAATTGGACAGCAATTGGTTGGCTTTATAGTAAGATGATGTTTAAATAGATCAGAACGCCTATCCACCTTTCCTGGCTAAAAATGGGAAATAGATCTGGGCTCCCCTCTCATGGACAAACATAAGGACAAGGTCCTACAATTAGCACACACCTCTTCCCTTGCCTCAAAAATGGCAGAGGTCAACTATAAATTACTCACCAGGTGGCATTACACTCCTGCTAGACTACACCAAATGTTCCCCGCCAGTTCACCATTATGCTGGAGGAACTGTGGGAACGAAGCTACTCATGCACATATTTGGTGGTTTTGCCCGCTCATTCGACCCTTTTGGACTGCCATTTGTGATCTGATTGTACAGATTTTCAATGTCAAACTACCCACTGATCCATGGACTATTCTCTTCCATGCTACTAAAGTCCCCATAGGCTCATACAAACGTTCACTCATTCCCCACCTATTAAACACAGCCAAAGCTTTAATTCCTACTCTACGGGGCCAACCAACTATCCCATCTATAAAAATCTGGCTACAAAGAGTGGATGAAGTTTATCTCATGGAGAATATCACCCACAACATTAAAAGGTACTTCCAAGAAGCATTCGTTAACATGGGCACCCTGGGTGAATTTCCAGTCCACTTCCTCCTATAAGGACATTATAAAGCAAACCCCTTAAGCCTATCATTTAAGTATTGCTACTTATATACCACTATCTCAAGCTTTTTCAACATATTGACAGGCAAGCCAACAACCCCCCCCCTCCTTAATCCACAACCTATCATCCCTCCTCCTCTATCTTTCTTCTTTCCTATTATATATCCCCCCCCCCCCTTTTCTACTCCTTTTCTTTCATCCTTCACTTCAAATTAAAGCAATATTTTCTCTTTTTTGTTGTTACGATTCATTTACTCGCTTAGAAAGCAACCTCTGTCTATTTTGTTAGTACATTCGCTTACATTCTCCCTTTCGTATTTCCAGAGACATTTATTTGTTTCTGGACAAAAGTTATTAATTTGTGAGCATTGATACTGATATTGTTTTTCCACTAAGAATGTATCTTTATGGTGATATATATATATATATATATATATATATATGCTATGTTTTTCAAGAAGGAAGAAGGAAGAAGGAAGAAGGAAGAAGGAAGAAGGAAGAAGGAAGAAGCACAAACTTGGATGTTGAGGTTTTGCTAAAAGAAAAATGTTACTAGGCAAGTTCTATACGGTCAAAGGCAAAAAGGGGGAAAAAAAAAAAATCTAAACTGCCATCCCATGACCATGGAAAGTGCACTTACTGGTCACGGAGGTACTTTCATTGGGCAGCGTCATGCCAAATGGCAGTGTACATATTTGCCAGCACAACAAGGATCTTCAATTATCGTCCAAAGGTTTTTATTGCAGAAAGATTACATCACAAAGACAAGTGCAATGTTTTGCAGCCATGCAAGACCCCTTCGTCAGCCATGTGATGCCAAAGAGGTCCTGCATGGCTCTGAAACGTTGCACTCATTTTTGTGATGTAATGAAAACCTTTGGACAATGTTTGAAGATCCTTGGTGTGCTAGCAAATATGTACACTTTGAGGTTTCCAGTATCCAGCTGGTAATTACAGCACCCTGTAGTCCAAGACTGTTGGACCACAGAACACCTCCCCATTATGTTAGCGAGAACAGGCGATGGGAAGGTGTTCTGCAGCAGAGAACTAATTTAGAGCCCATAACACAGTATGGGATTACACAGTGCAGTGTGTGGTCAGATAAAAACAGGAAAATGTCTATTTATTGATGTCCATGTTTTCTCCAATATACATTTTTACTTCAAAAACGGTGTACCTCCTGTACCTAGAAGAATTTGTTGGTTTGAAAGAACTTGGCAGGTAGATTGTTGGGGGGGGGGGGGGGAATGGGACTCCTGGTTCTTCTTTAAAATGAAGATAGTTCTTAATGACATGTATGTTTGGGGTCATTCTGCTGAAGAATACATTTTGGGCCATAATAAGTATTCTCAGCATTGGAGGACACCATTGATCCAGACCAAATCTCCAACTCCATTTGCCGGAATGCAGCCCCAGACTTGCAAGAAAGCTCCCCAATGCATCACTGTTGCCTGCAGACACTTATTGTTGTACAAACAAACTGCCTTCTGCAGCAGACAAAGATTTCAGATTTTGACTGATCAGTTCAGAGCACCTGCTGCCATTGTCTGCACCCCAGTTCCTATGTTTTAGTGCATTCTCGAGTCGCTTATCCTTGTTTCCACGTCGGAGGTATGGCTTTTTGGCTGTAATTCTTCCATGAAGACCATGTCTGGACAGACTTCTCCAGACAGTAGATGGGTGTACCTGGGTCCCACTAATTTCTGCCAGTTTTGCACCGATGGCACTGCTGGACATCTTCTGATGTCGAAGGGGCGTAAGCATGTTGTGTCTTTATCTGCTGCAATAAGTTTCCTTGGCAAACTGCATCTACGGTCTTCAACATTGCCTGATCAATGGTGTCCTCAATACTGAGCAATATAAACAGATATTTATCCATCATGCCATACCATCAGGGTGAGGTGCGATTGGACTCAAATTTATTCTGTAGCAGAACAATGACCCCAAACATACAGCCAATGTCATTAAGAACTCCTGGAAGTGATGGTTTGGCCCCCACGGAGCCCTGATCTCAATATCATTGAGTCTGTCTGGAATTACATGAAGAGACAGAGGGATTTGAGGCAGCTTACATCCACAGAAAATCTGTGGTTAGTTCTCCAAGATGTTTGGAAAAATCTACCTGCCGAGTTCCTTCAAAAACTGTGTGCACAAGCACTGTGTGTACCTAGAAGAACATCTGCTGGTTTGACCCCAAAAAGGGTAGTCACACCAAATATTGGATTTATATTTTTCATATCTGTTCTTACTTTGCATTTTGTAAATTGATGAAAACAAAATAAAAATATACATTTTTGCTTTTATTTTAAGCCAGTGATCCGGCCAGAAACCCACTTCCTGTTGTACAGTGTCTCCACTCTGGATGGAGGCGCAACGGTGACATCTTTGGACAGCAGCATTGTTAGTCTGGGGAGAGGGTAGGGTTAGTCAAGTCCATCTAAATCTGCTAGTGCATCTAACAAATTGAAATTGAAGTTGAACTCCAACTAACACTTTATAAGCAGTTACAGGAACTATTTCTTTTTTCTTTTTAAAAGGTGTTAAATAAAAGCTGACCATTGTAAGCACCCCTCTCAGTGTTAAATGGCTTGCCTCAAACCTCTAACTGCCACTGTTGCTGGACAGCTTAGTCTGTTAAAGGAAGTTGAAAATAAAATATACCAGCCAGACCGCCTAGTGAAAAGGCAAAAAAGTGGAGCAGCCGCAACTAAGTTGGAGCTAAAGGAGGACGCACTGCACATTTGCAAAGATTGAACTGCCTGAAGCAGCTGCATTTTTTGGTATATTCAGCCCATCCTGAATACAGCAGGCAAGGGGGAATGTGGCACTGACAGCTGCAGCTGTAATGGGAGGACTTTCACCATTTACAACAGGAGAAGAAGCTCTAGTTTGTAATATTCATTGGATACAGAATTGCATGCAAGGTGGATTTTCTGAAAATCTCTATGGAGGAGCAGCATTGTCAGCCTAGGACAAGAAGTGTTAGCACTACAGAACACCTTTTTTGCACTTATCAACACTTTCAACTGTAAATTTTTTAGACCAAAAAGTAACCAAATAAGAGAAGAAGTTTAAATAAGAGAAATAAGAGACGTTTATTGTTCGGGTTTATTTGCCCTCTAATATCAGAATTTTCCTTTTGGTAGGGCTACAGGTTAAATTAAACCGTATCCCACAAAGCCCAAGTAGGAAGCAGTTACATTTATTACAGCTTCACAGTGCAAACATGCCCACACTCTGAGCACTGGCATCTCTCTGTACGCCATTTTAGACTCGGTCTTAATTACCACTGGTATGCTTATCTGCATACCATATCTGCGAACTGTCAGGAATTCTTTTTGAATTTGCTGCAGCCATAATACACTCCTAAAGTGGTGCGAATGAGAAGTACCTGAGTCTGGTACAAGTGTTGGAACTCCAAAAAAAGGGAGCTGTTGCAAGATTTCATGAATTATACATAGGACAGTCATTTTCAAAAGAGACTACCATAAAAGTAAATTGCAAATGCTTTATTGAATAGCCCCCAGCGTATGATTATTTTTCATAAAATGAAAAGGTTCTTACCATGTACCAGAGTGTATAAAATAAACCTATAATGAAAGAAATACAGAGGCTGCTATCGCCGAGCTGCTTGAAAATGCTACTTGTCTGGCTTGTCATGCCATCCCTCCCCGCTTCAGTTTGATTCACTAGCACAGAAGAAGGTCCAGACAATTTGTCATCTTTCCACATCTGCACATTTATTCCAGGTAGGGGACTCCAAGTATTAAAACTAGTAGGACAGTATAATGGCCAGTCAACAAACAGCAGCCCCCAAATGAATTATACAACTGGATTACTTTAAAGAAGCAATTACAGTATTAAGAAAAAAAATGGCTTACATCTGTCCGTCTCTGTGGGATCAAATCACAGATAGGTCAAAGTCCTGAGTATGCAGGAGACTATACCTTTCTTCCCAGAAAAGAACACCAGCGTTCAAAAGAAAGAAACAAACATCACCGACGAGGGAATGCATGCATTATTACAAACTATATGTGCGCCCGCTAAATCTTTTTTTTTTTCAATTTAGCTGTATATTTCATGCTCTTACCATACACTGCCACCAAAGAGCAACCCAAAAAACTATTTCTCTGGCTCCTGACGATTGCAGAGGTACTATATTGCTTATTTGTTGATTGTACCTATAGTGGGGTCCAGAAACAATAGCGCCTGTACCTACCTAAAAATACTGTCCCTGGGGCATGGCCTAGATGTGTGAAGACACATTTTGAGAGAACTCCTGGTCTCCTCCTGTCCATCCCGGCATGCTATCAGCACAGGACCAGATCGTCAAACTGGGTGACCCGTTCCAACACTCCGAAGGGTGAAATTCACAGTTGTTTCTCTCAGGTATACAGAAACTTTCCCCGGGCGCCAAAGTGGCGGCTCCACATGGCGTCTCTAGGGAGGCCCAGGCCTTACACTTCCAGCCTCCCTCTCCCAGTCCCTCCTCGGCTTCGGACTACCTACCGGGGACTCCGGCTGACCTTTGGCCGGCTATGGCTGTCTCCCCATAACAGCTGGGTGCAAGTAAATTAGACCAAGTCATCCGCTCGTTGCTGCAAGCACTCCCTACAAAAACTGACATTGAGGCCCTTATCCTCTGACTGGAGGAAACGTACCGCCAAGACATACAAGCAGTCAGAGAGGATGTGCAATCGCTCTCGGAGAGAGTAACATCGATGAGGCCACACTATCCACGCTAAAACAAAGGATAACTGCCCTGGAACAATCCCAGGAATCTCACATGGACAAGGTTGTGGCCCTGCAATTACACCTGGAGGACTTTAAGAACTGGAGCTGCCGTAGTAATTTGCGGCTCCGGGGTCTCCCAGAGGCCATGGGCATGGAGCAGCTGGCGGAGACCATCACAGCTGTATTTCACAAGGTTCTGGACCCCCCCCCGGTGTCGTTGGAGCTGGACAGGGTTCACAGAGCCCTAGATCACCCGATCCCAACAGGCCGTGGGACATTATCTGCAGGCTATACCGCTACTCGCAGAAGGAAGGCATCAGCCGCAAAGCATGGGAACATGGTGATGTGGATTTTGATGGGGCCACTGTCAGGATCTTGCCAGATCTGTCCAGAGCTACATTACACCACAGGGCTCCAAGACCCATTCTGGAACTGGCTAAGCAACAAAGGATACACCTACTGCTGTCCATTGGCGGTCACCTTCCGCAAAGCTACGGCATCCTTCACACTACATACACTGACAGAACCACCGGCTCTCTTCTTTTTCCTGGGAGTGGATCCGATCCAGGTTTCCGATTGGCTCATATTCATCCCACGCCCTACAATCTACAGACAGCAACTCCCTCTCAGGAACACAGACTACTTATCTTCCTCCAAGATGCCTCCCTTACCTGAGACTGTAGGCGAGATTCTAGAAGACCCCATCACCTTCAAGCAGCGGTAGGAGCCACCAAACCAGAGAAAGCACCAGGGCCTGACGGCTTAAGACTACAGTATTATAGGACCCTACTGCCCTCTCTAGGTCATTATATGGTTAATCTCTTTAATGCATTGGGGTCGGAAACAGCTTTACCAAAGGAAACCCTCCAAGCCCACATCTAGATAGTCCCAAAAGAAGGCAAGGACCCTACATCTTGTGGGAGCTATAGGCCAATATCACTACTGAATATCAACCTCAAACTATTCACCAAAATCATAGCAACTAGACTACAGCAACACCTACCACATTTGGTTTATTTGGACTAGGTAGACTTTGTACCAAACTATAGAGAAGCCAGGGACAATACAGTCAAGGTAAACCTGCTACATGTAGCCAACAGCACCAGTACTCTGTGTATCTTTCTGGGAACGGACGCCGAAAAGGAAAGGCCTTTGATTTGGTTAATTGGTCCTTCCTGTTCTCAGTCCTAAGGTACATGGGACTTGGCTGCACAATGCTTAATTGGATATCTTCCATCTACCCTGACCCTACTGCTCGGGTTTGAGCGAATGGTGTTCTGTCTGACCTCTTTAGGATCCCTAACGGGACGAGACAGGGTTCCCCTTTGTCACCTCTTTTTGCCACATCTCTGGAACCTCTCTTATGTACAGTACGCCTAAACCCCGATATCTCCGGTGTGATCGTTGGAGGCGCTCAACAAAAAGTGTCCGCATATGCAGATGACATGCTGTTCTCTTACGAATCCCCTAATTTCACTACCAAAGCTCTTACACGAATTTGAGACTTACAGTGCATTATCCAACCTGAAAATTAATTTTGCCAAGCACGAATCCATGGGGGTGGGTGTATCACAGCCACTTCTTTCACACCTTCAAGCAAGCTTTAAACTAAAATGGAGGAAATCCACGTTGAAATATCTAGGCACGTACATCCCTCCTAAATTTCACAACTTTTTGATTTGAACATTCCCCCCAGTTCTGAAAACAGTCAGGACTCTCCTAAATACATGGCACACTGGACTACATTCATGGTTTGGCCGCTGTAATATAGTAAAAATTAGCATTCTTCCCAAATTTGTATATCCTTTTCCAGGCTCTATCAATCTGTATCCCCTCCAGTTTTACCGACTTCATTTGGGTCCACGAAAAACCCTGTGTACGTAGAAGCCAACTTTCCTTGTCCAAACAATACGGGGGCTTGGCAGTACCAGACGTTCAAACTTATTACCATGCAACACATCTGGGTAGACTCATTGACTGGTGTCGACACAAAGCTTTGGCCTCGGCTATAACAAGCCCAAAGTGACATCCTACTCAGAAGAGCACCTTGGTGCCATCAGTCACTGCCCAGAGAGATGAAATGCCATCCCCTCATCTGCCCCACTGTATGACTCTGCTCAAATCTCTTGGCCCAAGCGTCTCTCTCATCTCAAAACTCACCACTATTTCCCATACTGGGAAACCCACTTTTCACGCCGGGAGTCCGGAATGTAATCTTTGAAAATCTGTCCAACTCAGGCCATTTCCAAGCCTTGCACTTCCTGATAGCAGGGAACTGGCCATCGATTCCAGCCCTTACAAACTCCTCAGGTAATTTCCGGTTAGACATTTGGAGGGCCTTACAACTTCGCCATTTCTTAAAGTCCTTACCACCACCTGGGAATTTTTGGCCAACCCCTCAACTCTTGAAGAATATTGTTCAGACACCGGAACTATACTGCACGTACTCTCCATCTCATATAACCTGCTGCTTACTCCTCCAGAAACCCAAAAATCAGCTTCCCGGTTTGATTAGTTGGGAACGAGACCAGACCGTAAATTCAATGCAAACGAACGACACCACATTCTTGGGTTTTTCATACAAATCTTCCATCTGCACAAGAATACAAGAGACTAAACTTTAAAATCCTGTCACAATGGTATCATACACCATCGCGATTACACAAAATCTTTCCCTCAATGTCAGACCGCGGAATACTCTTGCACGTCTTCTGGACATGTCCCAAACTCAAGCAATTTTGGAAAGAAATACATCAAATCTAAAAAAAAAATAACGGAGCGTCCAATCTCTGACAACCCAACCTTCTTACTCCTTCATGTCTCCGCTATACTGGAAAAAATTTACAAAAAGTTGGTTATCCGACACCTTCTTGACGCTGCCAAGGTGTGTATCCCTCTTAAAAGCGTAACTCCACTTTTGTTAAGAAAAAAAAAAACAAAACATTACCCTCTGGGTGATCTATGTACATTGCAAAAATTATAACATTTGTTGCATCAGTGGATGCCTGAAATCTTAGGCAGACTTCTGGAAAAATTGATGAGCCAAATCACACAAGCAGGAAATGATGTTTCTGGGCAGTGGTCAGTACACACTGTGTACAGAGCAACTCCAGGTGGCCATATTTCAATGCATTCTCAGAAAATTACAGTGGCTGCAGATTGAAAAGGAAAGGTAATTTTTAATAACATTCAATCACAATATGATTAGTGTCACAATTATATATGTGCTATATATTTTTTTCTTTATTTGCTATTTTTTTCCCCACAAAAGTGGAGTTACCCTTTAAGTGGAAATCTCCACACCCCCTGACCATTAATCTCTGGGATTAGAAAAGTAGAGGAAATAAATAAAATGGAAGACTTATGCCCCGTACACACGGTCGGATTTTCTGACGGAAAATGTGTGATAGGACCTTGTTGTCGGAAATTCCGACCGTGTGTAGGCTCCATCACACATTTTCATCGGATTTTCCAACACACAAAGTTTGAGAGCAGGCTATAAAATTTTCCGACAACAAAATCCTTTGTCGGAATTTCCGATCGTGTGTACACAAATCCGACGCACAAAGTGCCACGCATGCTCAGAATAAAGAGATGAAAGCTATTGGCTACTGCCCTGTTTAGAGTCCCGACATACATGTTTTACGTCACCGCGTTCAGAACGATCGGATTTTCCGACAACTTTGTGTGACCGTGTGTATGCAAGACAAGTTTGAGCCAACATCCGTCAGAAAAAATCCTAGGATTTTGTTGTCGGAATGTCCGATCAATGTCCGACCGTGTGTACGGGGCATTAGTCCTGTCATCAAGACACCTACATGACCGATATTCCAAAACCTGGACCTTATGGAATTCGTTCGTCTTCTCTGACAAAGGGCAAGCACTCTTTACCAGCGATACTGCTGATGGAATTTGTTTATTACCTCTCATGTGAGACATATGAATTCAGATGGAAATTATGCATTAAAATTTTACACCTTTGAGACACTCTGCATCTCCATATCCTTTTACCCCCCCCCTTCCCTTCTTTACCACCCCCCTCCTTCCTCTCCCCCCCCCTTTTTTTTTTAATCTTACCTAAAATGTACTGACCCTTGAACCCCAAGCTTTGACCCTAACCCTGAGCTAGATCAAATTCTAATCTAGCTAAATTTTTTGTTTTTTAATTATTATTTTTAGACAAACGCACACCTGAGTTTACTTTTTTCCCTCTTCTATTGCAAGGAGAAAAGAATACAATACATCATCCATTCAAGAGGAGAAAGAAGAAAAAAAAAAAAAAAAAAAAAAAAAAAAAACCATGGACAATCTAGTGATTGATCACTATGACAGCCAGAGGCAGGTTTTGCATTCCCATAAAAGTCTAGTGGAGTGCAAACCTTAAAGCAGGTCAAATGCAGGTCAGGAGATCAACTACAGGACAAAATGTATCCATCAAGGAATTATGAATGATCTCAGAAGAGTACTTTTTTATAGGGGGGGGAAAAAAAAAAAAAAAAACAAAAACAAACATTCTACACCACACACGGTGGGCAGAAGGCTGCCGCTTAAACACACATGGTGTGAACAAGCCCTCAAATAAGGAAATTAATCAATACTACTATCAAATCCCTGTTGAGTTCTGGATGTAGGTCAAAGTAGACGCCAGAAGTCGCACTGATTCTACAAAACACTTTGGAGACAGAAAACAGCAATATGCAGATTATAAGACCTGGTGATTTTGCTTGCCGTTTATGCGAGAAGTTATTTTGCATGTTAGTCACTTTTGCTTTGCATTGTTTAACCACTTCAATACCAGACACTTTCCCCCCTTCCTATCCAGGCCAATTTTCAGCTTTCAGAGCTGTCGCACTTTGAATGACAATTGTGCGGTCATGCTAAACTGTACCCAAACAAATTTCATTTTGTTCCCACAAATAGAGCTTTCTTTTGGTGGTATTTGATCACTGCTGGGTTTTTTTTTTTTTGACTTCTGGTCTTCCCTTCTAGGTTTGCTGTTCAGCTGCCTAAATGGCACGGCTGCGATTAAATCACTCCTGCGCATGGGACTTACTTCATCACGGCACAGAGCAGTGCCATAAATGTATGCACTGGGCATGCACGGGGGGGGGGGGTCCAATAAGGTCCAATAAGGACTCTTCTGTCATAAAAACCACACCTGTCAGCAGTTTCAACCTCAATTTATATACTTTTACCACAACTTTTCAATAGTAGTAGAACAGGGTGCTAGGCACTGGGGTTAGAACCAGTGCTCCCAATAACCAGCACAAAGTAAGGCTTCATTTACACCGGCACTCCTGCGTTGGTTTCTCTAAACACAGAAGTCATCCGGGGATTAACAACTTTCATGCCTCCCAGATAATTTTCCTACATTTAGAGCTTCCTGCTTCAAAACCTGTTTAGCTGCGATTAGACATATTTGGTCATGTTACATGTGTTTAGAGCGTCTATTCGGATCCTGGATGCACAGAATTCCGTTTTCTTTAAATGCAGCCAAATCTGACCAGATCTAGAATGCAGGAAAACACATACTAGGCACCACTGAAAAATAATTACATGCATTTATAGCCATTTAGAAATGTCCTCAAAAAAAAAAAAAAAAAAGGCATTTAAACACAGGTTTGACACTTCCAGTGTGAATGGGCCTTAACAGACCTTGTCTGATACAGACTTTTATTGCAAAGGAAAATATGGTTGTAAGGACAAGTGTGACGAGGGGTGTAACTGCTACTCAGCACTGCTGGCACAGAGCACCGCAGTGTCAAAGCAGAAAGCAGTATTTCACAGGAATTTCCAATCAGAAATCACAATGTGGGCGTAAAGGGCTATGAAGAGATATAAGAAACAGACAAGTTGAATTTTTATGAATGATTGCTGAATCAAACTATACTGCTCTCTACACTACTAATAGGGCCCCTTCTGCGGGATTCACCATCTGTATTCCCTTTGCAATAGACTTCCAAGAATAAACCTCGAACCAGCAACCGCTCTGCTACTAATTAGCCAATTAACAGCCATAAAAGAGCAGTAAATTACAAAATGCAGACACAGAGCCAAGGCATGATGAAACCATGTTTTAGTACTGTGTATATTTTACACGGATCATGTATTTAGTTAAAGGTGACAGCACTATACCACCTACAAACAAGACAGGCAGGCAGGTATTCCTTTGTCTTTTAATCAGACTCACATTTTAAAAGAACAACTGACCTAAGAGAAGTGCTTGAGTTACTAGCCAATACATGGGTGCTCAACCTGTGGCCCTCGAACTGTTGTGGAACTACAAGTCCCATCATGCCTCTGGGAGTCATGCTTGTAACCGTCAGCAGCTTGCAATGCCTCTTGAGACTTTTAGTTCTGCAGCAGCTGGAGGGCCACAGATTGGAGCACCCTAGTACAAGGTTTCTCCAGAGATTGCTAGGTGTTCCCTAAGCAAGGGGACACTTTTACCACTGATCCTTTGAGCCATCTGTAAGGTGGAAATTCTTCACAATGACTACTGGTGTAAAGGTTAAAAAGTTATTTCAAGGGTTCCTCCAGTCTAAGAAAAAATATTTTCTACTAGAACAGTGTATATTTATATATATATAATGCTTTTAAAAACATTGCTACACAAATACAGTGCGACACAAAATATTGCAACGACCGCCATTTAATTCTCTAGAGCAGTGATGGCGAACCTTGGCACCCCAGATGTTTTGGAACTACATTTCCCATGCTGCTCATGCACTCTGCAGTGTAGTGGAGCATCATGGGAAAAGTAGTTCCAAAACATCTGGGGTGCCAAGGTTCGCCATAACTGCTCTAGGGTTTCTGCTAAAATGTATATATATTACACCGCATCAGAGAGGCATCTAATCCAGGCTGTAGCTGGACGAATCCTCCACTCCAGGCTTGTACACAGCTCAATATATGATGGTATGAACGTGGCTCAGAGCGAAATAATAAAAGTGGCCATAGGTAAAACCTGCATGGTTTTATTTAAAAATATTAGATGCCTCTCTGATGCGGTGACTGGACTGATGTCGGAACATTACTGAGGAAAAGGCCCTTGGCTGGGTGTTAGCCATAGGCATTTCTTGTCTGTGCAGCTGGTAAGCGCACATCTTACGGTGGTGGATTCACGGTGTCTGTCAAGCAAAAGTCACACCAATTTCTTTGAACTGTTCACACGTTGGTTTACTCACTTTATCATTTGATAAGGATTTTTTTATTGAAAGTTTGTTTTACCATCATTGGAACTTTTTACAGTCATTGAATTATTCACAGAGTTACCTATTTATATATTTTTTATTTGGGACTGTTTCTTTCGAGTTTTCACTTACTGATCATTCATTATCACGTTTTATAGGGTTAAGGGTTTAGAGCACAACCATATTTTGCTCCCATAACTGAAAAATTAATGCTCTGCTGATCCACCACTCAGTAGTGACCTCCAGCTCTGCTGATCCACCACTCAGTAGTGACCCCCAGCTCTGCTGATCCACCACTCAGTAGTGACCCCCAGCTCTGCTGATCCACCACTCAGTAGTGACCCCCAGCTCTGCTGATCCACCACTCAGTAGTGACCCCCAGCTCTGCTGATCCACCACTCAGTAGTGACCCCCAGCTCTGCTGATCCACCACTCAGTAGTGACCCCCAGCTCTGCTGATCCACCACTCAGTAGTGACCCCCAGCTCTGCTGAGCCCCCTCTCTGAACCCCGCTCACCACATGTAACATTTGCTAGTTTCTCGTGCTCAGGTCCCCAAGCTCTGCAGATCCTCTGCCGCTCAGTCCCATCTCTTCAGTCCTGGCTCACCTTCAGCTATAGCATTCTCATGTTGCACACCACGTGTGCCGTCTGCTAGTCTGGAGTCCGCTCCCCTTCCTGTTGCTCCACGCTGCACATCAAGTGTGATGTCTGCACCAGACACCCCCACAATATATAAACAAATGAACCAAACGTGACTGCTGATGACATCTTTCCTGTTACTTTACCTGTTCCTGTTATCTTTACTTGCTGGTTTCCTAGTGGTATCTATCTCATACCTGCAATACCCTACAAAAAGGGCAACGCTGAAAGAACGCCGAAAAAAACAAAACCACCTAAAAGCTGCAGGTGCTGTTAGCGAGTGTGGTCATAGACTTCTATGGAGGCTTTGGAGACGCTTTGAAGCACCAAGAAAGCGACATGGGGTATAATTTTTGAAGCAAAGAAAGCAACCAACAAACAGCAAACACAATAGAATGAACAGGACTGTAAGGTAACCATTTTTTTAGTGAGAGGTGCTTTAAAAAAAATGGTACATTTTGAAGCAAGTATAAACGAGCCCTTTGGGTTTAGATATGCTTTAAACAAATATTGTGCAACTACAAGAGCCATGTGTATTTTAAAATGTTTTTTATTGTTCTTGTGCCTTTCTGCAAGATTTGTACAGTAATCCAGCATGAATTACCTACTGCACTTTATTAAAGGAAAATCCTGAACAATGTCAAAGACCGGTCAGTGCTGCTCCCTCCCCTTGTGCAGGGTGACTGGTCTTGTGTCTGCCCCCTCCTGTAGTTTTCTGCAGGCTGCTTGTAGGAGGAGGACCTGCTGCAACGTTCCCATAGCGCTGTTCTGTTCTCTGCACAACCGGCAGTGATGATGTCCCAGCTACTTTTAAATCGGTCATATCTGAGCATTACATGACATTCAAAGCTTAACTCTAGAATTATATAGAAAACTAGCCTTGCAGTGGGGTTCCCACCGACCTGTAAGGGTTACATGCTAGTTTTTGTCTAGGGTACCAGTAAGAAGCACTTATTTTGAGGGGCGTGTCTAAGATGGCCATCTGAGAGGTCGCATATACCGGAGCTCTGCTGGCACAGGTTCAAAATCCTGTTTCCCCTGGGCACTGTGAGCGGAGGAGATCCAAGGCAGCCGTGGGTGAGGATCCGACTCTCACAAAGGGGAGGAAGTGAGATCCCCGTTCCCCCTGCCCGCTAGTGTGGAGGGCCATGCCACGAGGCACTATATCACACTGTCCCCGTCCAGCCTGCTGCCTAATGCACAATTCTCCCCTTACTTTATGGTAGAGAGAGCACACCGTGTCCCCCCCAAACCGAGTATCTCAGGAGCCCCACCACGCACCTTCATCCTGCGGCTTTTGAACTTCCGAGACAGAGATGAGCTACTTACTTTTGCCGCTAGAATACAGGGAGAAGTTCGGTACCAAAATGGCAAGCTGCTTATATTTCCTGATTATTCCATCGAAACACAAAAGCTCAGGAAGTCCTTTGACCAGGTGAAAGCAACACTACGGGCCCGCAATAATAAATATAACGTTTTGTTTCCTGCTCGCCTGAGGGTTCAAGACGGAGAGTCGGTTCGTTTCTTTACCTCTCCACGGGAGGCTTCAGCCTGGATAGACACCTTGCCATCCCACCGTTGACTGGTATGAAGGTGAGGTGTAATACCTCCGGTTACTTGATCGTGGACTGCCTTGTAGTGTGTGGCTCCCCCCCCCCCCTTTTTTTTTATCATTTCAGGATGACGACGGTTGGAGGGGGAGGCACGCCTTGGCTGCCACTGCTGTACCAGGAACATACAAAGTTTTACACTTTTAAGGTTTGTGCCCCTGCTTGCAGGAGTTTTATTTTTTTTGTTTTTCCTCAGCAGCATAATATGTACTATACCCCGTTTGCTTGGAAGAATGTATCCCTAAGTCATGATGACTCCATGACCCCCTGTTGCTGTTAACACCTGATTGAGACTTCCACAGGGTTTTGCCCAGGAACTGACCCTACATAGGCATCATCGTATGCTGCTGAGTGCCAGCATCTCTCAGACTCTGAAGCTGTTTTCTTTAGTGGACCGACACATCTGGCTCACGTCCCTCTAGGGTTGTCCTAATTGACTGGTTGTTCGGGGTTCATGCCCTCCATGATTGGGATAGGGGTGCAGGGAGGGGGGTGGGTTTGGTTGCGCCCCAAAGAATGGGGAGGGTTGGGGAAGTTTCATTGTTCTTTAATTGTTCGTTACTATGCAGTTAGTGTGGTACTTGCTGCCTTATTTGTTGTTGTAAGCCTTGAAATACGGAATTGTTTACTACAATCGCTGATGTTTGGTTTGTCCCATGGGGTACATATGCTGCCTAGCGTCTTTATTATACCGCGGGCAACCTGTGTAACCCGGACCCGAGTGCTGTTTTTTCTACATGGGACATTTGTAGACAAGTCAAAATAATCTCATGGAATGTTCGTGGCCTGAATGCGGCAGTGAAGAGGTCCCTGGTGTTTAAATTTCTTCAAAAACATAAGCCACATGTCTGCATACTGCAGGAAACGCACCTCCAGGGCTCCAAAATTAATGGGCTTCGGAAACCCTGTGGTCAGTGAACATTTCCATGCGACCCATTCCAATTACTCCCGTGGTGTAAGTATTCTAATACGAAAGGCCCTGCCTTTTCAAGTATTGGAGGTGCGCACTGACCCAGATGGGAGGTATATTATCCTGCACGTTAGCATATACAACAAAAAAATGGTTTTGGTGGGATTGTACTTGCCCCCTCCAGCTTCAGTCAGTATACTAAATAATATTATGAACATGGTTCTACGGTATGACACTCCATCTACTTCTGTTGGGGGACTTTAACATTGTTCCTTGCGCAGACCTGGATAGACTACAGGGGAAACCATGAGGTAACTTGGCATTGAAGCAGTGGGCCTCTACTTTTGTCTTGACAGATGTGTGGAGACATTTGCACCCAGAGACGAGAGAGTACACGTGCCATTCTGCCTCCTTTAAATCTCTATCACAAATAGCCTTTGCATCCTCTGACAGCCTTCGTTGGGTTACCGAAGTGAGCGTGCTCCCGCGAGGGGTGTCAGACCATGCCCCCCTTAACTTAACCCTCGCCCTGTCGGCCTCGCCTGCAACGAGGCTGTGGCGTCTGTCCAGGTTTTTGGCAATGGACGATCAGCTACAAGAACCTATCATGGAATCTGTGTGTAACTATTGGTCAATGAATGGGGATACTGAATCTCCTATTGTACAGTGGGACTCTTTTAAGGCATGGGTCAGAGGTGCGTATATATCCCGCATTGTGGCACTTCAGAGAGAGGGCACTCGCTCGTTGGAAGTTCTGGAGATTGAGGCGGCGGGTTTGGAGGCAGACTATGTCTCCTCTCCAACTCCGGACAGGTATCGGGTGTGGCAGAGGTCCCTGAGACAACTATCACTACTTCGTGTAGAGAATACGAAAAAGGCCCTCTTTTACTCCCAACAAAAAGTATTTGAGCATGGTGGAAAGAATGGCAGGTTACTGACATGGTTGGCAAAAAGCCAAAACCCCACAACACATATTGCTAGCGTCAGGGATGTAGATGGACATCTATTGGTTGCCCCAGACCTTATCAATCAGCGGTTTCTGCAATTCTTCGGGGGACTGTACGAGTCCAGAGTAGAATATTCAACCAATGAATTGACTGCTTTTTTGGACCTCGTCAAGTTTCCGATGCTGGATGAGGAGGACAGGGAACGCCTAGAGGCGGATATTTCCTTAGAGGAAATACAGTTGGCCATTGGGAATCTACAGGCGGGAAAAACCCCAGGCTCGGATGGCCTACCAGCTGAGTTTTACTCTAACTTCACTGAAATTGTAGCCCCTAAGCTAAAGAGCCTATTCGCAGACTTGTCTTTAGATGCTCTCCCAGAATCTATGGAAGAGGCAGTCATAGTGTTAATTCCCAAACCTGGCAAGGATGCCCGTGACTGTGCCTCGTACAGGCCTATTTCATTGTTGAATGTGGATGCAAAGATCCTGGCAAAAGTGCTAGCTCTTCGTCTATCCACTGTCATTGAGGATCTAATACATGTCGATCAAACGGATTCATACCGGGCAAAGGAACGGACATCAACTTGCGACACCTTTTCCTAAACCTTTCTATATCACACGATCACCAGGGCACAAGAGTCACTGCATCTCTGGACGCTGAGAAGGCGTTCGACTCGGTAGAGTGGGTGTATTTGTGGGAAGTACTGGAGAGATATGGGTTCGGCCCTAAGTACATCCGCTGGCTCAGGATGCTCTACCGAGCACCCAGGGCACAAATGATTGGCTGTCCGACGTGTTCGCTCTTTGTAGGGGTACGAGGCAGGGATGTTCTTTGTCTCCCTCCCTCTTCTCCCTGGCCCTGGAACCACTGGCAATTTTAATTAGGGAGTCACCTGCAGTTAGGGGCCTAACAGTGGGACAACTGGAGGAAAAAATATCCTTATATGCAGACGATGCCTTATTATACCTGAACGATGCTGGCCGTCGCTGGCAGCGGCCTTAAAACTTTTTGACACATTCTGTACTTTTTCAGGAATTCGGATCAACTGGTCCAAGTCTATCCTTTTGCCTATAGAGGACGGTGCGGCACAGGTGTCCCTGTCTTCTCCACTGCAGTGGGTTGAGGAATTTAGATACCTGGGGGTGCTAGTCACCAGACAGACGTCGGATTTTTTTGACCGCAACCTCCAACCACTACTGACTTCGCTTAAGGCATGCTGTGTGTCCTGGTCTGGGCTCCCGCTAAATTTGATAGGTCGAATTAACCTAGTCAAAATTATGCTTCTTCTACATTTTAACTACATTTTTCACAACTGCCCGATTTGGATCCCCTTGGCCTTTTTTAAAGAAATAGAAACTATACTCATCTCCTTCATTTGGAATGGAGCTTCCCCTTGTGTGGCAAAAACCACACTATATCTTCCTCTCAGGCTGGGTGGGCTGGCATTACCAAACTTCAGGGCCTATTTTTGGGCGGCGATGCTGGTGTCTGCATATTGGTGGTTCCAGGGTTCTAGAGCTAATGCGGCCATATGCCTAGAAGCGGCTTTTTTGGGATCTTTACTGGATCTCCGAAACGTAATCTAATCGGGGGCCGCGGGCATATCAGTTCTTACCAGGACCTACATACACTACATGGCGGGTCTGGAGGGCGGCCACACAACACTTCTCAGCTCCTACCCAGCTGTCCCCTGCTCAACCACTTTGGGACAACCCGGGGCTACCCCACTTTCGTACCATTCCAGACCCACAGCTATGGGCGAGATATGGGGTTAAAACACTTGGCGATGTTATGCCAACAGGCACCCTCCTGAGCTTTTCATTATTATCCCAGAAGTTCGGACTGCCTGGCTGGATGCAATTCGGGAATTCCAGTTGCAGCATGCCGCTAATGCTCAATTCCCCAGATCTCTGATCCTCAAGAGCAACTCAAGTGAGGAGCTTTTGACATCAGGAGATCTACACAAACCACTATCGGCCTTGTACGGCGCTCTGTTGTGCACTGACCTTCCCAGGATGGAGAAGCTGTGGGAGTATTGGAAGAGGGATATCCCATCACTGGATAGGGAGGACTGGGAGGATTGCTTGGAGTTGGGCCCAAAGCTTGTAATCTCATATCGGGATAAGCTGATACAGGTCAAATTTCTACATCGCGTATACTATACCCCTGAGAGGCTAAACAGAATCTTTCCGGAGCGAGACTCGGTATGCCCCCGCTGTAGAGTGCAGCAGGGTACTTACTTACATATGTTCTGGGAGTGCCCCTCGATATTACCATATTGGGAGGCGGTTTACGCCGAACTTAATACTAGAACACAACTTGCCTTAATACCCGCCCTCTCCCTTACTCTACTAGGAATCCATGAGGACGACCAGCGTCCTCACCATTTGAAGCTGCTTATATCGCACCTCCTGTACTATGCCAAAAAGGAAATACTGCTGAAATGGCTACCTCCTCTTAGACCAGAGGTGGCGGCATGGGAGGCGATGGTCAACGCAGCCCTGCCTCTATACAAAATTACTTACTCTAATAGGGGTTGCCATTGGAAGTTTGAGAAGGTTTGGGCTCCTTGGACCTTGACCTGAGCACATATTATATATTATATATGATTAAGGGTAGAGGGTCATCTGACCTCGACAGAATTGATGTCTCAAATATTCTTGTTATACTATGTGCTGTGTCATATACTTAGAAATCGCTAATCCTGTTAGGTTGTGAATATTGGTGGACTATATACACTCTTACAGTTCAAATTCAGTGTAATACTTACTATAAATGTAAGAGAGGGGCATTGAGGCCATCGTATGGTCCTCAGGGACTTTTAAAGGTGCTTGAGTCAAATGATATATCCAACATATCATAAAATCATATTTTATTAAACAATCTTATAAAAAGGAAACAGACATGATAAAGGGCAATATACAAAACAGAAAAAAAAGGGGGAGGATAACCCTTTGATACACAAATTAATACCACTTTCTCAACATGTTTCGCTTGCATAAGCTTCTTCAGGAGATATATTTGTGATATTAAGGTCAACTATAAAAAATAAAAAGAATATCCGTAAATAATACATATACATGTCTGCTGATACCTCATACAATCATGATATTAAAGTATAAACAATATACAAAATAAATCTAGTAATTAAATCTGCATATGTGTAGGCATTATATATTTAAAAAAAAAAAAAAAAAAAAAAAAAGAGAAAGAAAGGGGAGGGGGGAGGGGGGTTTTTTTGCATTATCATCATGTCCCCTACGGACAGTATTTAAGACTAAGGAGAAATTGCAGCGAAAACATTTTGAGTCCGAGGCCAGGGCATTGAGGGAACGTCTTAGAGCAAGGGGCTATGGCAACAAATGTTTAAAAAGAGCCTATCTTAGAGCGAAAAGAAACCAACGTAATCAACTAATCTACAGGCCTACAAAATCAAAATCGACCTCAGGCCTTAGAATGATTACTACCTTCTCTGGCCAGCATCGACAAATGCGGGAGTTGCTGCAAAAACACTGGTATTTGTTGATGGGAGACCCTAAGGTGTCCAAACACCCTAAAGAGTACCCTGAGATCACTTTTCGCAGATCCCGGTCAATTAAAGACCATCTAGTTCACAGTCACTATGTCCCACCATCTATAATGCAGATCAAAAACAAAGGCACTAGACCCTGCCATAAATGTGATTTTTGCAGATACATCTATTCATCTTGCAATATTACTCTTCCCAATGGTCAGTTATACAATCCTAAGTTCCTAGCTACATGTCAGTCCATAGGTGTAGTCTATATAATTCTATATAATGATATGCGAATGTAACGCATACTATGTGGGCAAAACCAAACGCCCCTTTTTCCATAGGATTAGAGACCATGTATCTTTAGTGTGTAAAAAGAGGATGGAGACCCCTATAAGCCGACATATGGGCCTCCATCATCATTTTATGATATGTTGGATATATCATTTGACTCAAGCACCTTTAAAAGTCCCGGAGGACCATACAATGGCCTCAATGCCCCTCTCTTACATTTAAAGTGAATACTTGGGATGTGGTGCTATTGAATTTTCCTCTTTTTCCGTAATTTTTCTGTAATACTTACTACATATGGCAAGAAGATACTCTGACATGTCGATCTATGTACATCTGTAATCTGTATTTTGCCTTCTTACTTTTTTCTCAATAAAGCACCACCGTTTGTTAAAAAAAAAGAAGCACTTATTTATCTTGCCTCTTTTTTACCTGGAAACCAGAGTTCACATCCAGGTTTCCTGTTTGTGGGCAGGACCTCGGCATCCTCACAATGCAGGACTTCTGGTCCTCCGTTGTATACATCATCTGCAAGCGGCAGGGTTGAAAACAGGCAGCATGGTACATATCACACAGGAGCAGTGGATAAGGTAAGAAAAAATGTGCTTTTTACTACCTTAGGCAAAACAAGCATTTAACCCGTGTAATATAGGTGAAGCCCCTCTGCAAGGGTATTTATTTTATTTCCCTTACTGCAGCTTTAAAGTCAGATGCTGAATAGTATACAGTCTTTTTAGTTTTCATGTGCTTTGAAGGTCATACGTCGGGCTTTCACCCTGGTTAGTATAGAAAATGCACAGGTAATTGATCACCTGCAAATCCTTCAAGCATGTTATGTGGGTGAGGCTGACAAAAGGCTTGAGAACTGGAACAGCAAGGGCACGTCTTAAATAATGAGCAACAATGTCACATTAGCCTTGCTTGTTATTTTTTTCTCTAAAACTGTCAGCTTAAACCAGGCAATGGCCTATCGATGAAAAAAAAAAAAAAAAAACAACACACAGTCTGCCACAGCTGAGCTTACCTGAAAATGCAGATTTCTGTTTTAAAGTGATATAAAAAAAAAAAAAAAAACTAGGGCTGTTACTGATTAAAATTTTCCTGTTCGATTAATCGATTTAAAAAAAATAAATAAATAAATAGATTAATCAACTAATTTCGATTAATTATAAACGCACATACAGATCCAACTACTTTTAGCTGATTTAGCACTGTTGTTATGGCAACGGCCGAAGCCAGACATAGCGGGGCACGGCTAGGACGTCACACGTCATAAACTCAGCCTCACCGTAGTCAGTGCCTGTGCCTGGATTACAGTCTGCGGGCATCTCCCGCTGTGTGTCTCGGAGCGGAGTGTGAAAACTTTGGCAGCGCTGTGAGAAAAGTCCTGCCCTCCTCCTAGATCAGCTCGTGTGATAGACAGAACACTGCGTCTATCACACGAGCTGATCTAGGTGGAGGGCGGGACTTTTCTCACAGCGCGGCCAAAGTTTTCACATTCAGCTCCGAGACACACAGCGGGAGATGCAAAAATGAACGAATAATTGAGGAATTAGATCGTTAATTTCCGCAGCCCAAAAAAAAACAAAAAAAAAAAAAAAAAAAAAAAACACACTCCTGGCTCCTCTTCTTCTCCGAGTACCCCCATAAGCCACTGGCTATGGGGGCACTCGTGTGTTCACTATCAAGGTCTGCTCTGTGTGTCCAGAAGACACATAAAACAGGGCTCAACCCTGCCCCTCACTCTCCCCACACTGGCTGCTCCTGACAGCAGGAGCCAATGGCCAATGTCAGCCAATGAGCAGGCAGAGAAGCTGCTCTTGTGCACATCATTGGATCGCAAATCAGGAGAGTTGCATACTGAAGGTTTTTATTTAAATTCGGCTTTTAGAACCACCACTTTAAAATGATGTATATAAAAAAAAAAAAAAAAAGTGTTAGGGGGGAATATTACATAAATACAAATGCAATTTTTGTTCCCAAAAATTAAAAATGTAAACATCACTTGTAATAGAAATGAGGATGACAGGTCCTCTTTATTGAAGGATCTGGGGTCAAAGAAACTCCAAATCTCTCATTTAACTATTTTTTAACCACTGCTGGTCCAGGGTGGAAGTAAACAAAGGACAGAGGCGATTGAAGACAATATAGTCTTGTACTGCCTCTGTGACCAGCTGGCCGCACTGTCTGATCGTTTCTCGGGTGCACCAGTGGAAATGGTAAGCCCGAGAAACACCGGTGAGCAATGGGAGGGGCAGGGGAGTCCCATTGCGCCACTTCTGAAAGTGTTCTAGTGGCTCGTGAGCCGCTTGGAGCACTTTTATGAGAAAGCCTGCCGCCGGCTAAAGAAAAAGTAACCATAGTTATGACTGATGGCTTTAGCCATAATCCCAGGTAAACCACTTGCAAACTGCAAAGTAGGTATACTTACTGCAGTTGGCAAGTGGATAATGTATGGATTTATGCAACAAAAGATTTGCTTCAATAGAATGGTAAGAAGCCCAAATCTGTGTTAACCACTAACAGAGTTATTGAAGTAGCCCGATTGTATAATCAGCACAACAGGTGCCAGATGGGCTGCACAGACAACCATGGATCCTATAGCTTAAAGTGATACTAAAGTCTCATTTTTTTTTTCTTTAAAAATAAACAAACATGTTATACTTACCTGCTTTGTGAAATGGTTTTGCACAGAGCAGACCCAATCCTCCTCTTCTCAGGTCCCACATCGGCGCTCCTGGGTCCTCCCTCCTGTCGAGTGCCCCCACAGCAAGCAGCTTGCTATGGGGGCAACCGAGCTGAGCCGCAACCCCGTGTGTAAACTCAGACACGGAGCCGCTGTTCAGCTCCGCCCTCCCTCTCTTCTGATTGACCAACTGACCGATTGACAGCAGCAGGAGGCAATGGCGCCGCTGCTGTGTCTCAGGAATCCCGGACGACCGAGGCACTCGTGCACATCACTGGATAGAGATGGGGCTCAGGTAAGTATTAGGGGGCTTTTTTTTATCTTAATGCATAGAATGCATTAAAATAAAAAAAAAAAAAACTGCCTTTACAACCACTTTAAGGAATTTCTGTAGACAACTCCTATGTCGGAATACCAGTTTTCCTTTGTAAGAGAAGTCTGGCTGTCATCCCCCCCCCCCCCCCCCCATTTCTCAAAGCTAGGTAAACTATAGGACAACAATTTTTGTGCTGATAATTTGTATGTCACAAATACAAATCTAATAATAGGAACAAGTATTACTTGGGTATAATCTTCACCCAGTGGGCTCAGTAAGTATAGGTGGGGGTCCAAGGGTAATTTAGAAAGGAAGGTATTATTAGTACCTTATTAAATCACTGTTTGCAAGCATCTAAAGTATTCAACCCAACTTTAGATAAAGGCAACCTACTACCAGACAGTTTTTAATGGTTTCCCAATTTCATCCAAAAAACTGTTAGGTTTTAAGTGCTGTAGAAGTGATCAGAAGGCTTTACAGCCACCCAAGTCACTTAACTACTTAAAAGCCTTGAGCGTGCTCATACATTGTAAAACAAGCCAATGGCTCCTGCAGCTGTCTCTCAGACAGTACATTTTAGTCGACTAAAATCTCCAGTACATTTCAGTAATTGCAATTTAGTTTTAGTCATAGTCATAGTCTTTTCACTAAAATGGCATTTTAGTTTTAGTCTCATTTTAGTCTTAGGACTAAAATGGTATTTTAGTTTTAGTCATATTTTAGTCGACTAAAATAGTATTCATTTAGTCGACTAAAATGTTTTAGTCGACTAAATTAACACTGCTCCTCATGCTCCATAACTTTCCTTCCTGAGCCATCCAGCCTACTCTAATCCTGCTTCATTTCAAACTTTGGCAATCCCTAGGTTTAACCTGTATAAGAGTGAAGTTGTGACCGATACCGGCGTGAAAATGTTTGCCGCCTTACCAGAATAGGTTCAAATTCCATCTTGGGAATACTTTCATCTCCAGATCACCCATTTCTTTATGACAACCATACGCATATACTCTTCCCTTACCAGCCTGTCCCTCTTTGAAGGTATGTGCAACTCCGACCTGCATGCTCCGAACATTATATCGCGTCCATATACCCATCTTACATCCCTATAGGCCAGTATGCCATCTTAAACTGCACAATGGTCTAGAGACCTTGGAGTTTAATCTGGAGGCGGAAGATTGGGATGATATTTGGGTGACCATTAAATCTTCCTCTCAAACCATTTTAACATGGGAAACAAATTATAAAAAGGCTTCATGCAATGGTTTTTGCTTAGTTATACCCGTGCGTTTCTATGCTTGTGGTCAAGAGGGCACGCACACACAGATCTGGTGGACTTGTCCTATCTCCCAGAGGTAAGGTGCCATTACAGGGGGTCCCCTACTTACAAACATCCGACTTACAAACGACTCCTACTTACAAACTGAGGGAGACAACAGGAAGTGAGAGGAAATCTACCACTAGGAAGGGAAATTCACTCCTGTAAGAGTTAATATGGGTAAAAGGTGTCTCCACTGATGCTTTATCACCTATCCTTATTTCCCTATTAACCCCAAATTTTCAAAATCCAATTGTCATTGGGACAGAAAGTGAGGTGAAATCTTCTGAACAGGGGCACAGACAGCAAAACAAATGTTACAGGGGTGATAACCCTTCCCTATGCTATCTACAAAACTTAAAAATAGATTTTTTGGCTGGAGCTACACTTAAAAAGTTTACCTGTTCCGACTTACAAACAGATTCAACTTAAGAACAAACCTACAGTCCCTATCTTGTTTGTAACCCGGGGACCCCCTGTATTGGGGTCTTACTAGGATGCAGTGCCCATTGCAAGAGGAGCCCATGCAATGTGGGTCTCTGTGCAGGTTCTCTCTCTTTGCACAAGAAGCCTGTACTGCCCAAAGTTTAGAAAGGGCAGAACTAAAAAATACATGGTGGTCACCAACCAGGTCACAGTTCTCCTGAACTTGCAGAGTATGGAGACCCTGGTACAGGACATCCTGGTTGGCGAGGTTAGGCCTGTGACCAAGACGCTTTGGGGGGGGGGGGGGGGGGTGGTTGGGAATTTACTAAAGCTGGTGCACACAGAATCTGGTGCAGCTGTGCATAGTAACCAATCAGCTTCTAAACTACAGCTTGTTCAATTAATCCTCAACAATAAAATCTGGAAACCAATTGGTTACTATGCACAACTGCACCAGATTCTGTGTGCACCAGTTTTAGTGAAACTCCCCCATTAGGTTATCTGCACCCATAGAGATACAAGGAGCAACAACTTTTGTCCACGTCCATTACCACCATCTGTGAAGCTGACGAACACAAGGTCGGAATGGTAAGAAATTTGGCAGACTCAGATAGTGGATTGTGACTTTCTCAGATTCTGGGAACCTATGGGGAAGAAGGGGGTCTGACTAGATGGGTAGAACAGACCTCCAACATTTAGAGGACATGATCACAAATGGAGTTTGATAAATAGTCTGCTTACCTAGCCCAAAATGGGAAGGTTGCCAGTACTGGCATGCCTTCCACTCACAGTACAAGCTTTTTCCCTACTCACAGCACAGTCGCTTCACCCTTCAGCATGTCACCTCATCCCATGTTGACAGACATTCCTCTCAGGCTTCAATACCTTGCCAACACCACATCTCTTCCAAACCATCCAAGCTCCCTCCCCACATACTATCTGCCATCATACCCTCCACACAACTCCCCTGCACATATATCTGGTGGTCACTGTACCTTCTGCACATACCATCCCGTCATTGTACCTTCTGCAAATACTATCAAATGTCATACCTTCTGCACTCCTGACCTGTACATTTTACCTAATATGAACAATTATTATTAGTAATATATCCAATCTTCAATTGCCACAGATTTAGATCGATCTATCTATCCACACACACACACACACACACACACAGTGGGGACGGAAAGTATTCAGACCCCCTTAAATTTTTCACTCTGTTATATTGCAGCCATTTGCTAAAATCATTTAAGTTCATTTTTTTTTCTCATTAATGTACACACAGCACCCCATATTGACAGAAAAACACAGAATTGTGGACATTTTTGCAGATTTATTAAAAAAGAAAAACTGAAATATCACATGGTCCTAATTATTCAGACCCTTTGCTGTGACACTCATATTTAACTCAGGTGCTGTCCATTTCTTCTGATCATCCTTGAGATGGTTCTACACCTTCCTTTGAGTCCAGCTGTGTTTGATTATACTGATTGGACTTGCTTAGGAAAGCCACACAACTGTCTATATAAGACCTTACAGCTCACAGTGCATGTCAGAGCAAATGAAAATCATGAGGTCAAAAGGAACTGCCTGAAGAGCTCAGAGACAGAATTGTGGCAAGGCACAGATCTGGCCAAGGTTACAAAAAAAATTTCTGCTGCACTTAAGGTTCCTAAGAGCACAGTGGCCTCCATAATCCCTAAATGGAAGATGTTTGGGACGACCAGAACCCTTCCTCGAGCTGGCCATCCGGCTAAACTGAGCTATCGGGGGAGAAGAGCCTTGGTGAGAGAGGTAAAGAAGAACCCAAAGATCACTATGGCTGAGCTCCACAGATGCAGTCGGGAGATGGGAGAAAGTTGTAGAAAGTCAACCATCACTGCAGCCCTCCACCGATCGGGACTTTATGGCAAAGTGGCCCGATGGAAGCCTCTCCTCAGTGCAAGACACATGAAAGCCCACATGGAGTTTGCTAAAAAAACACCCGAAGAACTCCAAGATGGTGAGAAATAAGATTCTCTGGTCTGATGAGACCAAGATAGAACTTTTTGGCCTTAATTCTAAGCGGTATGTGTGGAGAAAACCAGGCACTGCTCATCACCTGTCCAATACAGTCCCAACAGTGAAGCATGGTGGTGGCAGCATCATGCTGTGGGGGTGTTTTTCAGCTGCAGGGACAGGACGACTGGCTGCAATCGAGGGAAAGATGATTGTGACCAAGTACAGGGATATCCTGGACGAAAACCTTCTCGAGTGTTCAGGACCTCAGACTGGGCCAAAGGTTTACCTTCCAACAAGACAATGACCCTAAGCACGCAGCTAAAATAACGAAGGAGTGGCTTCACAACAACTCCGTGACTGTTCTTGAATGGCCCAGCCAGAGCCCTGACTTAAACCCAATTGAGCATCTCTGGAGAGACCTAAAAATGGCTGTCCACCAACGTTTACCGTCCAACCTGACAGAACTGGAGAGGATCTGCAAGGGAGGAATGGCAGAGGATCCTCAAATCCAAGTGTGAAAAACTTGTTGCATCTTTCCCAAAAAGACTCATGGCTGTATTAGATCAAAAGGGTGCTTCTACTAAATACTGAGCAAAGGGTCTGAATACTTAGGACCATGTGATATTTCAGTTTTTCTTTTTTAATAAAACTTAAAAAATGCCAACAATTCGGTGTTTTTCTGTCAATATGGGGTGCTGTGTGCACATTAATGAGGAAAAAAATGAACTTAAATGATTTTAGCAAATGGCTGCAATATAACAAAGTGAAAAATTTAAGGGGATCTGATCTCTCTCTATAATATATATATATATATATATATATATATATATATATATATATATATATATATATATATATATACACATACACATACACATACACATACACACATACACACACATATACACATAAACACACACACAGTGGGGATCAAAAGTTTGGGCACCCCAGGTAAAAATGTGTTTTAATGTGCAAAACGAAGCCAAGGAAAGATGGAAAATGGCATCAAATTACAGATTAGACATTCTTATAATATCTCAAAAAAAGTTAGATTTTATTTCCATCATTTATACTTTCAAAATTACAGAAAACAAAAAAATGGCGTCTGCAAAAGTTTGGGCACCCTGCAGAATTTATAGCATGCACTGCCCCCTTTGCAAAGCTGAGACCTGCCAGTGTCATGGATTGTTCTCAATCATCGTCTGGGAAGACCAGGTGATGTCAATCTCAAAGGTTTTAAATGGCCAGACTCATCTGACCTTGCCCCAACAATCAGCACCATGGGTTCTTCTAAGCAGTTGTCTAGAAAACTGAAACTGAAAATAGTTGACGCTCACAAAGCTGGAGAAGGCTATAAGAAGAAGCAAAGCGTTTTCAGATGTCAATATCCTCTGTTCGGAATGTAATTAAGAAATGGCAGTTATCAGGAACAGTGGAAGTTAAAGCAAGATCTGGAAGACTCTTCATGGAAGAGTCATCAGAAGAAAACCTCTTCTACGTCCTCACCACAAAAATCAGCGTTTGAACTTTGCAAATGAACATATAGACAAGCCTGAGGCATTTTGGAAACAAGTTCTGTGGACCAATGAGGTTAAAATAGAACTTTTTGGCCGGAATGAGCAAAGGTACGTTTGGAGAAGAAAGGGCACAGAATTTAATGAAAAGAACCTCTGTCCAACTGTTGAGCATGGGGATGGATCAATCATGCTTTGGGGTTGTATTGCAGCCAGTGGCACAGGGAACATTTCACGAGTAGAAGGAAAAATGGATTCAATAAAATTTCAGCAAATTTTGGATAGTAACTTGATGCCATCTGTGAAAAAGCTGAAGTTAAAGAGAGGATGGCTTCTACAAATGGATAATGATCCTAAACACACCTCAAAATCCACAGGGGATTACATCAAAAGGCGTAAACTGAAGGTTTTGCCATGGCCTTCACAATCTCCTGACCTCAACATTATTGAAAATCTATGGATAGACCTTAAAAGAGCAGTGCGTGACAGACAGCCCAGAAATCTCAAAGAACTGGAAGACTTTTGTAAGGAAGAATGGGCAAAGATACCTCAAACAAGAATTGAAAGACTCTTGGCTGGCTACAAAAAGCGTTTACAAGCTGTGATACTTGCCAAAGGGGGCAGTATAAGATATTAACTCTGCAGGGTGCCCAAACTTTTGCAGACGCCATTTTTTTTGTTTTTTGACATATTATAAGAATGTCTAATCTGTAATTTGATGCCATTTGTAGATTTTTCCATCTTTCCTTGGCTTCGTTATGCACATTTTTACCTGAGGTGCCCAAACTTTCGATCCCCACTGTGTGTGTGTATATATATATATATATATATATATATATATATATATATATATATATATATATATATATATATATATATATATATATATATATATATATATATATATATATATATACACCCACATATACATACACACACCCTCAAAGCATCACCCTCCAATTCCTCTTGTAGTGGATTGTAAGGTAACTCTGTTGTCTCCCTCTACTTTGTAAGTGCTGTGCCAACTGTTGGAACTATAGAAATCTAGTATAATAATATTATAATAAACCGCTTGCCATCATAAATAGGCTAGGCTTCAAAAGAGAAGGATAATAACCCCCATCCCTTCAAACACCACAAGTATACAAGATCTGTCAGTCTATTAACTGTAACAGGATCTCTCCAAGGAAGCCACCTTCAGTCACCGTTTTACTTATTTGTACCTTGTGAAATATTAACGTTCCCACTGAATTACACGACATCAGCCATTGGTGTCACTCTAACAAATACAAAGTCATTGTGAACACTTTACTAGAGGCTCAGAAGAATGACCAACACTTGTATCAAAGTTACTAAATAATGTAGCAAGCAAATTCATTCTGCAAGCCATTGTGCCCGTGGAATAATGAAGTGTCAGAAAATCTGAAGATAAATTTCATCAGATGAACGATCTGCTGATTTTCTGATCGTTAGTATGCTTCTTTTGACAGCCAATTTTTGGCAGACAAAAACTGGATGTGCAGGCTTAAAAATTTTTGTCTGAAGTGACCACAACCTCTGATTTTCTTTTCATGCTCAGAAATGAAAGAACACATACGTCACTTCTGACATTGAATTTTGTCTTCAGAAAATTTTCTGATGGTGAGAACCCTCTTCACTTTCAATTTGAGACTAGCATCAAACAAAAAACTGACAAAAATGTGTCCAATAATCTGACCGTGTGTACAAGGCTTTAGACCCCATCCATGCACACTATTAGATTTTCTGCAGATTTTCCAAAACCATATAATATGAGGTCAAAACTTAAGAGTTTCAGTTTGTATGCAATCAGGCAGGCCCTTGCACTACATGGTTTTGGTAAATCTGAAGACTAAAATCTGCAGAAAATCTAATAGTGTGTATGGGTCCTTAGTCATGAAAAGAAGCCTGTCTGGCTACTGCTAGTATATGACTAGTGTACTCTTCCACCTATAATTTAATATATAAAAACTGTATACAATTCCTTGCTACAACAATAATCAAGAACGCCTTAAAAATAATTACAATTCTGTCATACATAATCGTAAATGCATGGGTGCTATATAGCAATTAAACATCAATAAACATTATGACAAGTGGGAGGAAAGGCAGTGTGACAAAAAGTTCACGCATTATTGGGCAACAGCGTTTTGCACAGACGTTGCTTAAAAGCCACACAGTCCTGTTTAGTGGCAATTGCCTTTAAATGTATAGATAATAGGCAGTATTCATACCCCTTGAAATTTTCCACATTTTGTCATGTTACAACCAAATACGTAAAATGTATTTTATTGGGATTTTATGTGATAGACCAACACAAAGTGGCACAAAATTGTGAAGTGGAAGGAAAATGATAAAATGGTTGTCAAATTTTATTACAAATAAATATCTGAAAAAAGTGTGGTGGGCATTTGTATTCAACCCCCTTTACTCCGATACCCCTAACTAAAATCTAGTGGAACCAATTGCCTTCAGAAGTTACCTACTTAGTAAATAGAGCCCACCTGTGTGTAATTTAATCTCAGTATAAATACAGTTGAGTCTACCGGACAAAGTATGCCGTAAAGTCCGGTAGTGTGTACGCGGCATAAGGCTCCATGCACACTGGAGCGCATAAACGGCCGTTTTTTGGGAGTTTGGGTGTTTTTTTTTTTTAACAGCCCATAAACTCCCCTCTATGTTATCCTATGTGTACATGCACACATGGACATTTTTGGATGTTTATCAGCAGTGGAGTTTATGAGCTGTTTTCTGAACGCCATAAAATAGCTTTCAAGAGTAGTCTTTCTGACCACAAAAAATGCTACAAACGCTCATAAATGTCGATAAACGCTTAAAAACATTTTTGATCCATTGAAAAAAAAAAAAAAAAAACGCGGAAAAGCGCTAATAAACGCTATTGCAAAAACGTTAAAAAAAAAAAAAACTCACTGCAAAGCTACTGGCGTTTTTATAATGTTATTTTAACGTCCAGAGTGCATGGAGACCAGATGAGACCAAAATTGAACTTTTTGGCCTAAAAGCAAAATGCTATGGGTGGCAGAAAACTAACACTGCACATAACCATGAACACACCATCCCAACCATGAAACATGGAGGTGGCAGCATCATATTGTAGGAATGCTTTTCTTCAGCAGGGGCAGGGAAGCTGGTCAGAGTTGATGGAAGATGGATGGAGCCAAATACAGGGCAATCTTAGAAGAAAAACTGTTAGAGTCTGCAAAAGACTTGAGACAGGGTCGAAGGTTCACCTTCCAGCAGGACAACGACCCTAAACATACAGCCAGAGCTACAATGGAATGGTTTAGATCAAAGCATATTCATGTGTTAGAATGGCCCAGTCAAAGTCCAGATCTAAATCCAATTGAGAATCTGTGGCAAGACTTGAGATATGCTGTTTCCAGACGCTCTCCATCCAATATGACAGAGCTTGAGCTATTTTGCAAAGAAGAATGGGCAAAAATGTCACTCTAGATGTGCAAAGCTGGTAGAGACATCCCCAAAAAGACTTGCAGATGTAATTGCAGCAAAAGGTGGTTCTACAAAGTATTGACTTAGGGGGACTAAATACAAATGCATGCCACACTTTTCCCATTGAGCTGCTTTTATACTGTCCCCCACCTCATCTGCAAAGGTACTATAAGGCGGTATACACAAAGAAACTGTTCCCCGTTTGATGGGCAGTACCACCCACTGACCATGACTTATTCCAGGGATCGTGGCAGAGTCACAACTTCGTGTAATGCACGCGGTGTGAACTTGTAGGGGTTAACACATGTGGTGAGGAACATATCTAGTATCTCCTTGAATGCATGCGTTTACATTTTGGAAGAACCTCAGTTGCATCTGAGGGGTTGCATTTCTTGTATGGCTGTCACATGCTCACCTGCACATTGTGTACTAATGGCCATTACTGCCGTGCATTAAAAATGTCAGATCTCTCAAAAATATAAAAATGGCTTAAATTCTAGTTTTGCTTATACTATACAATTATATAATTAAGACTGCATTACTATAAAGTTCATCTTCTAAAACCTTTAACTAGTTCCACTGATGTATTCCATTTGTTTATACCATATTGCTCAGTCAACTCATACAAGATTTTTTTTAATTGTATTTTTTGCAATGTAATATGGCATAAGTATCCTTCTTTCTCTCTTAACCTCCCTGGCGGTATGATTATTTCGGATTTTAGGTGCTGAAAGCGGTACAATTATTTTGCATGGAAATTTGGTGTTTTATATTGTAGGTCTGTAAATCTTAACAATAACACACTTAAATCTGTCCAAACAAGAGTCTAGTAGATATCCCGGGTATGATAAAGTTTGAAACACAAAAACATAAATTATAATATAATAAATAAAAATAAATAATAAAAAAAATAAAAAAAAAATAGTAATAAAATAAATTTCCCCACAATTCACTATCGCTCAATTCTGCAAGTGTTCTAATTTACTATCGCTGTTTTCTAGCTGGTCTAAAGCCACTTTTGACGTAAAGGGACACTTTTTGGTTGCTAGGGACAATCTCCAGTTTCCAGGCAGAAAGAACAGTATATATAATATAAAATTGCATGCAGGGCATGGGACAAAGCACTGGGGACAAAAGGGATGTGAAATCATTTCATACAGTACTGTAATATTACAGTATACTGTATGTGTTATGATTTTTACTTTTTTTTTAATTTGCCGCCAGGCTCCGCCCCGTGCGTCGCACCGCTCGCAGGGAACGGAGCCTGGCACAGAGAGGCTTCGGAGGAGGACGGAGCCCTCGGACACTGCGGGTGACATCGCAGGATCCCGGGGACAAGGTAAGTAACGCCGCCCCAGGATCCTGCAATGCGATCCCGAGTGTGGCTTGGGGTTACCGCTAATGGAACTGAATTTTAACCCCGAGCCACACTCGGGAAAACCGCCAGGGAGGTTAAAAAAAAAAAAAAAATGAATAATAATAATAATACACCAGATTTCTCACTTTTGTCATTTCTGGTGTTGCTATAATGTACTTTCATCAATAGGACTGATGCTTCTAGATTGTTTCCTTAAAAGCCGGTGTGCCATATCACAAGTGATTGGCATCACTGGGCGGCCTGCGTACTATCCCCACAGTGTCCTGAACTGCATAACAGGCTTATTGTTATCCAGACTACGATGAGATATAGAACACTGTGGACTTTATCAAAGAAATAACAAATGCTACAGTCAGTCATTTTACCACTATGTGAAATGTATTCAAATATAAAAACAAATTACCCCTATTGAATGAGGACCACCAAATGAAGGACATGATAGATCTCAGAGCAGCCCACAGGTCAGTTTTTGTTTGGCAGCTTTTAAAAAGCCTTCCTCTGCCCAAATCACACACAGGGTTCATGAATAAGCCTCATAAATTTTCCATCATACTATACATATACAGCACATAAGCCATGTTTTTATTCAACTTGAATTTGCTTCTACAGATGTTCATGGTTCAGGCATTAGGCCTCATGCACACGAGACGCTGTTAAACGCGTGTTGAGAGGCAGTTGGACACTTTTCAACTGCCCCTGAACTCATTCAATGTTATCCTATGTGTCCATGTACACAGTCTCGTTTTTTGTGGCGTTTTTAGGCAGTTGCATTTAACCTTGTTTTTCCAGAAGCAAAAAAAATGGGTTCAGACGCAAAAGTTTTCCACGTTTCAGACGCCAAAGGCGGCTAAACGTCGGTGCCGCGTTTGCATTTATAAGTGTTTTTAAAGGAACATTTTACAATCCGAATTTGGGGCCCCCATATCTTGGGGCCACTTGGTGCTAGGAGCCCAAATTTGGTGTGCTAACACAGTTGGACTAACACTAGAACATATCCAAATTTGGGGTTCCTAGCACTAAATGGCCCTGAGATATGGGGCCCCAAAGTGAGGCGAAAATGTCATTCTCTGCTCTGCAGACGCTTCTAGATGCAAACGCGGTAAAACGCGGCATGCAAACGCGGCACAAAATCTTCTGAACAGGGGCACAGACAGCAAAAATAAATGTTACAGGGGTGTTAACTCTTCTCTATGCTATCCAAAAAATTAAAAAAAACTGTTTTGGGCTGGAGCTACACTTAAAGTTTTTTTTTTTTGTTGCCATCATTAAACACTTCCCGCCCCCCACATAGCAATATGACGTACGCAAAGTGGTTAAAATTATCCTGACTCGATGTCAGGATGCCCAGAAACCAAAGAAAAATATTTTTTCCCCAAAAGTTTTGGTCTTTTTTTTTTTTATTGGTAGCGCAAAAAAATAAAACCCCCAGTAGTGATCAAACCACCGAAAGAAAGCTCCATTTGTGGGGGGGGGGGAGATAAAAATTTTGTTTGGGTACAGCATCACATGATCGCACAATTGTCATTCAAAATGTGATGCGCTGAAAGCTGAAAATTGGTCTGGGCAGGAAGATTTATAAGTGCCCTGTATTGAAGTGGTTAAAAAGATGGACAAACTTGGCGTTTAGTGTAATTAAGCACCTACTAGTGCATAAAGACAGAGCAGTAAAAATATGCCTTCAGCCTTTCTCCCACCGGAAGCCTGGCGTCACTGCGGCATTAGGTTCTGACTGGGACGGTTAAAGAGAATACCTAGCTTCCCTTTCCCTCCCATCCAATGCTTCTTTGGTCGGAACTCCTTATCTGCTTTTGGGGGTTCTCTTTGGAGGACGAAAAAAAACTTCTTTTGAAAACTTTTTTGGCACATCTTGGAAGCAGCGTCTCCTCCCCAAGTCTTCATCCAGGCTGACCTTCTGGCTGCTACTGAGAGTACAGTGGTCTTAGCTGCGAACTTGACGGATTCCGTTGAGGCGTCGGTTATAAATCCTATTTGTTTGAACAGCATAGGAAATGATTTTAGTAGTTCTCCTCTTGGAGGTACCCGCGACCAGATGCTCTTTGTAGTTGTGTCAGCCAAAATTCCAGGTTCCTAGCCACATGTTGTGGCTAATGCTGGCTGTAGATTGGCCATTGCCGCATCCCAGGCCCATTTTAAGAGTGTCTGTTCTTCTGTCCATCGGGTCCTTTAAATGCCCCATGTCCTCAAAAGCTAAATCAGACTGCTTTGAGACTTCACACAGTGGTGTATCTAGTTTTGGATTTTTGTTCCATACGGCCTCTGGGTTCTTGTCAAAAGGAAACCTTTTAAGAGAATAAAAAGCAAAAGGATTTATCTGGCTCCGCCCATTCTTTCCCAATAAGGTCAGAGATTACGTTATGTACCGGACAGACTTTCTCCCCCCCCTCCAAGCCTTCATACATTCTATCACGTCTGGACATTTGCTCTTCTTCTTAGTTAAATTTCCAGAGTATCATATACTGTGCCTAACAAATTGGCCACCTCTTCCAGGGACAGTTTGTATTTTGCAGTCTTGTTAGCTACAGCCTGATCTTCATCCTGCTCTGAATCAGAAGATACAGGCCTAACTATTGCTGGGCTCTGCTCCCTGACTCTTCAGGGCTCCCCTGAGCTAGACATTGTAGGGCCTGGAGAAGAGGGTATTGCAGCTGCGTTACTGGTTGAGGCCGATGTGTTTACATCTGAAATTAGCTCTCTGGAGGGTTTTAAATGTTGAGGCCACCTCATCCTAAAATTAGCTGAGAAATTTAGCCAGGGGGGAGTCAGCTTCTGATTTGAGGAGGTTTACGTTGCACTGTTTGCACAAAGCTCTATTAGAGCTTGAAGAAAGCTTATTGCCAATTAAGGCACTTCTTGTGGCCTGACTTGTCCTCCCTGGATGCCTCTTGCCTGCAACACAGAAATGGGTAGGGGGTGTTAAGCTACCAAGCCTTCCCCATTTAAACACCTGTGCTGCACATCAGCCCACTGCTGCACCCTCCGGGACAGTGAGGAATCAACCACCAAGGGGTTTCCTAGTCCAGCCCTAGCCATCCACCACCATACATAGTACAAGAGTACCAGATAAAAAAAAAAAAATAAAAAAAGTCTGCCCAGCAGCCTACCTGTGCTTGGCTGGTGCCTGCCTCACCTGGAGTGTCCTGGGGATTCGCCTCCATGGTCCCCCCTCTCGCCTCCGGATCCCGCCGCTAGTCCGGTTATGCTGGATGCTGGTCGGGAGTTTGTATAAAAGTTTCCTAAGAACACCCGTGGGGATGGCACCAATACAAAGGGTGAGTATACACCAGGGAGGCGTTTACCCTTCTCTTCCCTCCGACTCAGATGAAAGTGACGAAGGAGGTAATAACTTCTAAACAAAGGGGGACAGGGAGAGTATTACCAGTGAGAGAGCAGAGAGCTTACAATGGTGACAGCGAATTAACAGGGATTATAGTTCACCATGTACCCTGGACTCTGGAGAGATGAATACTTTCTTAAATTCGATTCCCAAGGCATAGTCCTCATCTGTTTGCTAAGCAGCTGTGCAATATAGCTACAGAGCGAATTGGGAGGACATTTTACGAATCATAAAAGGAGGTGTCAGGAATAAGTGATGCTGATCTTATTATACGGGAGGCAGAGTTAGTGAAACCGGAAGAGTTGGGGGACCACAAAACTGGACACACCAGAGATGGCATTGGCAGAGTGTGAAAAATTGACAGAAAAAAATAGGGAAGATTTTTCCAGCAGCCTCTTGGAAAAAGGCGAGTTCAATGACACAGGAGAGTAAGGAGGAAGTGCACCAATCGGTTTAGAATTGCAGTCATTGAGACTGGGCAGGATCCAGATAGTCCAGCCCTGGCCTCAATGATTGTCACCATGTGGGGTACAGGTTTGACAAAAAAATCTGTTCAGGAAAAGTTAACTACCCATTATCCTGACTGTAAGACCATGGGCCTGCAAGCTCTGACCTCAATGGCATCCCATACCCAAAAGAATATGGATGACATGGAGGCGAGAAAGCCACAAAAAGGTGATGCTCTCCTACCTCCCACCCAAAGAAGCCCCACAGGGCGGAAAGGGGAGGGACAGAGGGAGATCAAGAGCTATGGGTGTGTGCTTTAATTGACAAAAACCTGGCCACATTGCTAGATTTTGCCGTGCACCCAGGAGGTTTGGCAAGGATGCGTGGGGAAAGAGGGACTGACAGGCAGAGGCCCCAGTATGGTCAGTGATATCTGAAACTGATGGTAATGATGCTTTTGTAAAAATGACTTTGGCAGAAATGCCCTATTATAATGAGCTCACATTCCTAACAGATACTGGGGCGTCAAAATCAATCCTCTGTTCCCACTGTACCCCACCTCTCCCCCACTCAAAATGATAGGACAGTGATTGGTTTGGATGGTTCTGTAACAACTCTAAAAGAAACTGCCCCTCTGAATGTGAGGATTGGAGATGTTACAGTGCAATCTACCTTTTTGCTGTCTGATAACGTGCCTTGTAACTTGCTGGGAAGAGATATCTTGTCAAAAACTACAGTGCACCATAAGTTACACTCTTGAGGGGGTCTTTGTTACCTTTCCACTGACTGAAATAGAGCAAGATGTGTGTGACAGTCTTCATGTTTTGGTGGGTGCCCCGCAAAACTCAAATTCATCACCAGCTTTGCTGGAGTTACCCGAGTCACTTTGGGCAGAGTCCAAGGAGGACATAGGCCACCTAAACGTGGCTCCGGTCAGCATAAAGGTTAAATCGAGATCCACCTTACGAAAATTACCTCAGTATCCTCTCTCCTATCAGCAACGTGAGGGTATCAGGGATCAAATAAGGATATACAGTTGCAATAAAAAGTACGTGAACCCTTTTGGAAGATATGGATTTCTGCACAAATTGGTCATAAAATTTGATCTGATCTTCATCTAAGTCACAACAATAGACAATCACAGTCTGCTTAAACTAATAACACACAAAGAATTAAATGTTACCATGTTTTTATTGAACACACCATGTAAACATTCACAGTGCAGGTGGAAAAAGTATGTGAACCCCTAGACTAATGAGATCTCCAAGAGCTAATTGGAGTGAGGTGTTAGCCAACTGAAGTCCAATCAATTAGATGAGATTGGAGGTGTTGGTTACAGCTGCCCTGCCCTATAAAAAACACACACCAGTTCTGGGTTTGCTTTTCACAAGAAGCATTGCCTGATGTGAATGATGCCTCGCACAAAAGAGCTCTCAGAAGACCTACGATTAAGAATTGTTGACTTGCATAAAGCTGGAAAGGGTTATAAAAGTATCTCCAAAAGCCTTGCTGTTCATCCGTCCATGGTAAGACAAATTGTCTATAAATGGAGAAAGTTCAGCACTGCTGCTACTCTCCCTAGGAGTGGGCGTCCTGTAAAGATGACTGCAAGAGCACAGCGCAGACTGCTCAATGAGGTGAAGAAAAATCCTAGAGTGCCAGCTAAAGGCTTACAAAAATCTCTGGCATATGCTAGCATCCCTGTTAGCGAATCTACAATACATAAAACACTAAACAAGTATAGATTTCATGGGAGGATACCACAGAGGAAGCCACTGCTGTCCAAAAAAAAAAAAAAAAAAAAAAACATTGCTGCACGTTTACAGTTTGCACAAGAGCACCTGGATGTTCCACAGCAGTACTGGCAAAATATTCTGTAGACAGATGAAACCAAAGTTGAGTTGTTTGGAAGAAACACACAAACACTGTGTGTGGAGAAAAAGTGGCCCAGCACACCAACATCAAAACCTCATCCCAACTGTGAAGTATGGTGGTGGGGGCATCATGGTTTGGGGCTGCTTTGCTGCGTCAGGGCCTGGACGGATTGCTATCATCGAAGGAAAAATGAAAACCCAAGTTTATCAAGACATTTTGCAGGAGAACTTAAGGCCATCTGTCCACCAGCTGAAGCTCAACAGAAGATGGGTGTTGCAACAGGACAACGACCCAAAGCATAGAAGTAAATCAACAACAGAATGGTTTAAACAGAAGAAAATACGCCTTCTAGAATGGCCCAGTCAGAGTCTTGACCTCAACCCGATTGAGATTCTGTGGCATGACCTCCATTAAGCGATTCACACCAGACATCCCAAGAATATTGCTGAACTGAAACAGTTCTGTAAAGAGGAATGGTCAAGAATTACTCCTGATTGTTGTGCACGTCTGATCTGCAACTACAGGAAATGTTTGGTTGAATTATTGCTGCCAAAGGAGGTTCAACCAGTTATTAAATCCAAGGGTTCACATACTTTTTCCACCTGCACTGTGAATGTTTACATGGTGTGTTCAATAAAAACATCTTAACATTTAATTCTTTGTGTGTTATTAGTTTAAGTAGACTGTGATTGTCTATTGTTGTGACTTAGATAAAGATCAGATCACATTTTATGACCAATTTGTGCAGAAATCCATATCATTCCAAAAGGGTTCACATACTTTTTATTGCAACTGTACTTAGAGAAGGGGGTGTTGTAGGAAGTGAGCTTCCCTTGCAACACACCTCTATATCCAGTGAGAAAGAAACCTACAGATAAGAAAGCTCCCGTTACGTACCGGGTGGTACATGACTTTCAAGCTATAAACAAACCCATTGTTCCAAATCCGTACACTCTCCTTTCGGGTATTCCCAGTGATGCCAGCTGTTTCACTGTTATTGACCTGACAAATGCTTATTTAAGCTTAAAGCTGGACGAACCATGCGTCTACCTGTTTAGTTTCACCTTTGATCAAAAACAATACACCTGGCTCCGCCTCCCTCAAGGCTTATCTATCTCTCTAAGCTGTTTTATTCAAACATTAAAGCAAGTGTTGGACCAATGGCAGGCGCCGCCAGGGGTAACACTGCTCCAGTATGTAGAGGACTTGTGCTTGGCGGCAGTGACCTGGGAAACATGTGAAATATCTTCTTTGAGTGTACTACATTTTTTGGCAGAGAGAAATTGTAAGGTGGCAAGAGATAAGCTACAGTGCTGCCAGGAAAAAGTTGGTTTTGCTGGGGCACTGTATCTTTAAGGGGGGGGGGTAAACCTCAGAAAGGAAAGCGGTAATACGCTCATACCCCCTCCTTAAGAATCAAAGGTCTCTAAGAGAATTTTTGGGTTTGGTTGGGTATTGCAGACAATGGATCCCCCATATGTGTCAAATAGCTAAACCATTGTATGCTTTGACCTCAGGGAAGGCTGGGCATTTTGCGTTGTCTGCTAAGGAGATACAGGCTGTGGAGGCATTGAAGGAAGCTATCATGACATCTCCAGCATTGGAGATGTCACAAGACACTTATTTGCTGCAAGGTTAACCAAGTATGAGCTGGCTTTGCTTACACCGAGTAATATTGTCATTGAGAGGTGTAATATTTTAACTCCAGCCACTTTGTTACCCATTCTGCCTACTCCAGTGGAGTGGGTGCATGACTTGTCACACAACTGAGGCCTACTATGAGCTCCCAGTGACGGTACAGGATACTGCCCTGGAGAACCCAGAGCTGGAACTGTTTGTAGTTGTTTCCAGGTATTACACTGAGAAAGGTTCTCCCATCTCTGGTTTGGCTGTGGTAAGTCAGGAGGAAGTCATTTTCCAGAGGGCTCTACCAAATCATTGTTCAGCCCAAGTGGCCAAGTTGGAGGCCTTGATAAAAGCATGTGAAATGGCAGAGGGGCAATCGGTGAATATACACACTGATTCTCAGTAGACCCACGGAGCCGTTCATGTGGCTCTCTGGAAAAGCAGAAAATTTCCTAACATCACAGGGCAAGCTGCAGTGGTTAAGGTGAAGGTTCACACCAAAGAGTCAGATGCTGTTGCTAACGGGCAGATGAGGCGGCTAAGGAAGCTGCCTTGCTTCCCCTGGTAATAAGCGATGATAGAGTGTATTTCTTGAAAGGGGACACGGACATTTAAACCCTACAACAATTGCAAAACACGGCATCTCGAGAGGTAATCAATAAGTGGGCAAATTGGGCAAAAATACAGCCGAGACAGGACTAAATTGGCTTCAAGGTTTGCCTATAGCTTTGTTTGCATTGAGAATTACACCAAAACAAAAACTTTCACTATTAAATATTATTTGGATCAGTACCAAAAGACAGGCTTGTACTATCCATAGGCTTTAGTAAAATCATACGGGTCACTCACTGAATATTTAAAGTGATACACAGGCATTTATATCAATTGCACAAGAAAATATAATCATCTCTTCCAGACTCAGATACCCTTGAAGGGACTCATGACCTGCAGCCAGGTGACTGGGTAATGGTGAGAAAGCATCAGAGGAGGGGTCTGGATCCCAGGTGGACAGGACCCTATCAGGTGCTACTCACTACTAGCAGCGAAGCTGGAAAACAGGGATACATGCTTCACACTGTAAGTGTGTACATGCTGCAATTGTATCTAAGCAGTAGGACCAGTTCTCCTGCCTAAGGATTCTGTGTCCTCAGCAAGACACTGCTCACAACGTGATCATATCTCTCTAGTCGTTACAGGAATACCTAACAAGGAGTTGTGCTGTGTTTGAGTACCCGATGATGGATCATGAGTGCCTGGAAAAAAGTTTTCTGCTGCTGAGGGTCGCATGGTGCATACTTGTGGGTAGTCAAACCTATCTGAATTACATGACGTGATCAGTACTCAATTCAGTCTCTAATTGTTGGGTGTGTTCTATGATTCCCCCAAGTGTGAGACATAAACCGATAGTAGCTTTAGCAGTTACAGATCCCAATTCATTTTATGCATTGTTAATGAAAGAGAGACAGCCAATAGTACCCTAGTTGAGAAGCCTTGGAAACAGGTGGGAGAAAAGGCGCTGTTGGCGCAGGGAATAATCGGGGAAAGGAATAGAACTAATCCTTAACCAATCCCACCCCCTTTCCTGACCTGCCGGGCTGTGTGCTCGCATAACGGTTTGGTATGGATTTTGGGGGGCTCCCATGCCGTTTTTTTCCGTGTGGGGGGTTCCCCTTAAAATTCATACCAGACCGAAGGGCCTGGTATGCTCCTGGAGGGGAAACCCATGCTGTTCCGTCAAGACCAGAGCACAAGTCGTGTGCCAAAGTCGGATCAGTTAAGCCGGCGATCCGACTTTGATCCTAATTCAGCCCATTGAATATCACTAAAGTTGGATCAAAGTCGGACCAAAGTAGTGCAGGGAGCATTTTCAAAGTCGGACCAGCTTGTGTCGGACCAGTTAAGAAGGCTCCCATAGGGAATCATTGATTTTCACACGTCATGCGATATGAGCTCCCAATGTCAGAGCATTTGTTGTACCAGTGTGAACCCGGCCTAAGCCCTACGTTCGCTGCCAAGAACTTTGAACTAGAACAATTAAGCTGTGTTGCTGGACCCAGTTTCCTACCCAGGGCTGAAGAGCCCTTAGAAGAGAATAAGGAGTCTGTTTATTCTGATGACTCACTTCAAATATTGGAAGAACAGACTTTGGGAAATGTGGATTGTGGGACATTCATATATACATTGGGCCCAGAAGATAGCGTTACAAGTGGGGATGGAGAATTTGGGGTGTGATCCCAATGCGATAAGAATAAATTTGGGGTGGTCTTAGGGGAATGTGCTGGAAGGCTTTGAAGCCACTCTGGTTAGAGGCAGCTGGTCATTGTCCTACTCCTCTCGGCATTATCATTCACTTAGGTGGTAATGACGTGGGGAGAAAATAGGAATTTTGGGATTGATTTCCTTGATAAAAAGGAGGAGATTTGAAGTGGATTTCTGAATATTTCCCTGACACCATTCTGGTCTTTTCCTCCATTGTTCTCAGACCATGTTGGGGTCGGGGAAGGGAAGGAGAATAAACAATGTTCAACAAAGGTTTTTGTGGAAGGAAAAGGGGGTATATGTACCAGAACTATTCTTTGGAAGGAGAACAGCTTGATCTCTTCCGAGATGATGGTGTTCACCTAAGTAATGAAGGGAATTGAATTTCTGTGTCCAGTTTGAGACAGATGGTGGAGTTTTGTCTGTTTATGGGGGATGTGAATTCTTAGAGCGTGGATGGTTGATGTGTGCAGTGGCTAAATGAAATTAAAGTTTTCTTGAGTGAATAGTTGATGACTCTGTCCCATTAATTCCAGCTCTTCAAGGGCAGCATTTACCCAGTTCACGAGTATGGCTACTCCAGCTCGTGGATGTCAGTAGAGGAGATGGAATGGACGGTGTCTCTATTTTAGGAAAAGTATTGTAACCTTCTTTTACACCAGAAAGTCTGTGAGTCAAGGACTTATATATCTTTGCATTTCCATACTTAAGATGGTAGATGTTTTGGAGGGTCTTTTTTATCTCATACGCCCTTGGTTCCTGTCACTTTCAGGCTGGCAGAAAAGGATGAAGATTCGTGATCGGCAATGATCAAGGGGGGGGTTTGAGAAAGACGTGTAGGGATGATTTATGTTCATGCTGAATCTATATATATTATATAATTTTTTTTTTTTTTTTTTAAATAAACAATTTAATTTGGAGCCAGTCTTGCTTTCAGGTATTTCCCTTTACACGACCTAGATGGAGTAAGTGTGGGGCTGGTGACCAACCATCAACGGGAGGACCCGACCGACCGGAGTGGGGGCTGAATATACCACCATCCGCCACTGCTTCTAAGTACCTTTTTCCTCATTGATATACAGCTGCCACATGACCCAGTTCATTCCCAGTCTGTCTGCAGGGAAACATACAAATTGAAAAGTGCTCAGGTTTGACCACATATTACATGGTTTTGGTAAATCTAAAAAGGAAAGTTGTACAATGTATGGCCAGCTTAAGAGTTTCATTGTAATCACATTATAGATTTGCATGTTTCATTGACCTTCCAATATGATGCTCATTATCCAGAATAGCAGGGATAAGGGCTTTCTAGAGTTGAAGTCATGTATTGTATCCATAGCTCCCACATGTCCCTGATTTTGAGGGACTGCCCCTGATTTGGAACAATGTCCCTTATTTTGGTCTGATCTATATAGATGTATATAAAATGCACTTTTTAATCAATCAAAAAGTGTTTTCCAGCGCTAAACCTTTTCATCTGATTTCTAAATTGCTGCATTTGTAAATTTCAAAAGCCAATATAAAAAGGAACAGTAGTGGTAAAAAAAAAACCCCACCCACACACACACCCACACACCAAAGCACTTGTGGGTTTAGCCCAACCTTTTTTTTTTGTACAATCCTCCTTTAAGGGGGCGTGGCAAGGGGTGTGTCCTATGCTTGCATACTTTTGCCGATAGGTGTCCCTCATTCCCATCTCAAAAGGGGGGGTATGAGTATCTAGTAAAAGTATCAAGTGTATTATAAGCGCCTTGCTCTGCAATAAATTATGTGTAATCAGTGATAACCTTCAGCAACCCATATCCTAGGTCTTTTCTGCAATGAAAGTTTCTTACTCCTCCTTCTTGCACAGATAAGTGTACATTCTCCGCATGCCTTTATGTTGGGATGAATCAACTGAGCAAGGGAACTACCTGTGCAGGAGGGTAGGGCGAGTATAGGCAGTTTTAGTTCTGCTTTAACCACTTGCTTTATGGGTACCTAAACCCCCCTCCCGCCCAGACCAATTTTCAGCTTTTAGCGCTGTCACTCTTTGAATGACAATTGCGCGGTCATACAACACTGTACCCAAATTAAATTTTTTATCATTTTTTTCCCACAAGTAGAGCTTTCTTTTGGTGGTAATTGATCACCTCTGGGTTTTTTTTGTTTTTTTTAACAAAAAATAAACACCCAAAAAGCAAAATAGTTTTAGATTTTGTTCATAAATTTTGCAAACAGGTAATTTTTCTCCTTCATTGGATGTACGCTGATGAGCACCGATAGGCAGCACTGATGGGCACTGGTAGGTGACACTGATTGGCACCACTTATGCACCGATTCGTGGCACTGTGTGGGCACTGGCAGGTGGCACTGGAAGATGGTATTGGTGGGCACAGATGAGGCGGCTTTGCCTCTCCCTCGTTGGGAACAATGTCCCTTGCACTGAAGCTGGTGACCGGCTTTTTTTCTCCTCACGCTGACAAAAAAAAAGGATTACCGATTTTCTGTTTACATCAGGTGATCAGCTGTCATTGGTTGACAGCTGATCACGGTGTAAGGGGCAGGGATCTGTGATCGCCCGAGTCTCATTGACTCAGTGATCACAGCGTGCGGGGAACGTGCAAAAGGCGAGGATGTCTATTGAGTGCGGGCGGCACTGCAGGGCATCGTTCTAGGGGAAGTATTTCATAATGAGCTAGTATGCGATGCATACTAGCTCATTGTGCCTTTGTCTTGCAGATTTATTTTTTTTGGAATTTTTTTTCGGAGGTTTACAACCTCTTAATGCACAGGAGGGCGGGAAGGTTCAGCGATCATGTGTGACCACCGATTGGCTGTCTTAATGGTAACGTGATCAGAAGCCAGTGCTGCTGGCTACCAATGTTTTCTTGGGGCAGAGAATCATTTTTGGCAGCTTGGTCTTTGTGCTGCTGTCCCTGGCATTGCCTTTAAAAGTTAACGTCCAGGGAGGTGGGAAGGATTGACAATCATGTGACCAATGTGATTGGCTGTCACATGATCAAAGGCCAGTCCTACCAGCTACCAGTGTTTTGGACATCGTTCTCCGCACAAACAATGCCAGACCAGCTTTTTGCTGCCGCACATTGGGTTACTGAGGGGTGAAAGGAGTTAAGGGTCCAAGAACCCCTGCACTATGTAACCAAAGCACATAAGAATACATAAACAAGTTTTAATTCACTCAAGGTCAAAACCATGCATAGTGCCAAGTTGTTCCTTCTCCCCAGCTTCATGTGACAGTGCTCCGGCCTGGTGATTGATAACTTTTTTTTTTTCTTCCCCATCACAGATACTTATATAGCGCCGTCAATTTACGCAACACTTTCCTGTATATTGTACATATACATCAGTCCCTGCCCTCAAGGAGCTTACAATCTAAAGGTCCCAAACGCACATTTATACATACACATACTAGGGCCAAGTTAAAAAAGGGGCCAATTCACCTACCAGCATGTCTTTGGAGGGTGGGAGGAAACCGGAGTACCCAGAGGAAACCAACGCAGGCACAGGGAGAACATGCAAACTCCAGGCAGGTAGTGTTGTGGTTGCGATTCAAAAAGACAACCCTAGTGCTGCCAGGTGGAAGTTCTAACCACTTAGCCACTGTGCTGCCCACCATGGAACACATTTTTTAGTAGGGCTCTGGCACCAGCAGATCAGGCCAGTGGCGTATCTAAGGTATGGCACATATGGCAAGTGCCATGGGCGCCATGTGAAAGGGGCGCATGATGGGGAAAAGTGAGAATGTTAAAACTGGTGTATTGCTCAGAAAAGCTGCGTCCCTGGTGTCGCCATTGCGCAAGCTGAGTGTGGGGGATGCGCGTGGTGTGCGTTGATTACGGTAAGGTGGACCAGCCTGCTGAGGTCGCTGGCGGTGTCAGGTGATCTGCGCTGTGTGTATGGAGCTGAGCATAGAAGATGCACGATAGCCCGCTGGCAATGTGACGAGCTGCTGTGATCTGTATTCCATGTTTCTCCCGGGATCCCCAGCTGGATGATGAAGAGCTAAGCTCCATCCCACCGCCCCACACTGCCATCTCTAAGAATGTCTCTCCATTCATCCGGGGGGTGCGCCCATGGCTAAAACTGCCCCCGATCTCTCCCTCACCCGTTCTCTGCCCATTGATCAGTGGCTATTGATCACAGAGCTCCAGCACTTGTACATCTGGAGCCATGTGGCTCTGCTACAGCCTCCGGCAGCGGCTGTTCTGTGATCCCAGCGGCTCCATCTCTAACGCTGCCACTAACTCGGACACCGAGCAGCCCCAGAGCTGTCAGTGCCTATAAGATTCGGGGACCTGAGGCATGGGGATCTGCACTGGACCCTGGCCGGATCACAGCAGCAGCTCAGGGATGGACAACCTCAATCTCGGGGGAAGCTGTGCAAAGTGGCCAGAGGGGAAAGTCCGGATGGGCTGCTTCTACTACTACAGAACTGGGGAGGCAGCGGCACCGGGGACAGCAAGGGCCAGCAGGTTCACCAGCAGCATCCTCTGCAGAAGGGATGGGACAAACTCTGACTGGAGGAGATGGAGGGCAAGAAAGTCAGCAAGAGCATAGATCGGGTACTGAAGGAGGAGAAGAGGGAGTACGCAAGTAGACCCTAGACTGCTCCTCCTAGGTAAGTGCCTCTCATTCCATTTCTAGACTTACATGGGGGGTAGGTGGCCGGCCATGCCCGCTGACACTGCCTGTCTGCTTTATGTTGTCCTTGACATTTTATGGTTAGCATCCTGGGCATGCCTCTGCATTCTACATGCTGGAGGGTGTCAGCTGCAAGAGGATCCCCCCACCCATAGGAGAGCAAGGAGAAGCAGGTACCCCCCCACCAATGTGTACCCCTATTTATATACTGGGCTTCACTCCTGCCCAGGACACTAGCTGCATGTAGTTAGCATGTTCCCCCTGTGGGGTTCCTCTCCCACGCCAAACACATGCAGGTAGGTGAATTGTACCCTGTGTACAGACTGGCAGTGTACATGGCTGATCACATTCTACACTGACCCTACAATTATAGAGGACCCTACACATATCTATGAATACTTCCATTCAGTCCTGTTCAGCTTTTGGCGGATTTTGGGCCAGCGCTCATCTTGGTCTATTTTTTTGACATGGGGGGTGGCATGCAGAATGTTATCACCCATGTACATTGCTGCTTCATACAGAGGGGGGACCATCACCTACCAACATGGCTTTGGAGTGTGCCAGGAAACTGGAGTACCTGGAGGATGCCCACACCTAGAGAACATGCAAACTCCATGCAGATAGCTTCCTGGCCCAGATTCAAACCAAGTGAGGCAAGTGCCAACCACTAACCTACTGTTCTCCCTATATACCTGTATATACTGACAGTATTATCTGAAAGTTGGGTTTCAAATGTTTTGACAGGGGCGCAGTTTCAGTGCTTGCCATAGGCACCATTTTCACTAGATATGCCTCTGGATCAGGCAACAGAGAATCATTCCTTAGGTAAAAAGGAATGAGCAGGGAACAGCATCAGTAGACCATATTAAAAAAAAAAAAATAATAATAATAAAGTGGAATCCTGGAACTAAGCTTAAAATATGGTTAAAGCCCTGCAATAAAGTTGATGGTACATAACCAATCCTGATGCATCAGAGCTGCAATTGTAGCAATCACTACTCAACTAAAAACTGCTGCTGTGCCAGAATAATATCTAAGAACTCGTGAACTTTACACAGCAGATATTACCTTGCATGGGCCAGAGAGTACAAAGGTCACAGGTATAGGTAACTACCACAGATTGCATTCAATGTGTATTCAAAAACATTCACAGAACTAGAAATTTTGAAACATTTCCCCCCCCTCCACAAAAAAATGAATACAGTACATACATTTAGACTAGAAGTTGCCAAGTAGGCCTTCCTAATGTCTGATAGAGACAATAAAAGGGCCATTTACTGATGTCCACTCTCCATTGTACAATGTAACGTGCAAATTCTGTTTAGCGTTACAGGAAAAAAAAAAAAAAAACACCCATTGATTGGACATGACGCCAGGTGACTAAACAGGTGATAACTAGGCTATCCCCTGGGCTTTTTCCCCCCTTCATTAAGACAGCATGATGCACCATACATAAAATGTACTTTTGCCAATGCCTGCTGTTTGATACGGTTGAATAAAATAATTAAAAAAAAAAAAAAAAAAGACTATACAAGATAAGATCTAGGAAAAAGACCTCTTCATTTGAATTACACAGGCCAATATAGAAAGAGCAAAATTACTGGGTGGGCTGCAATTGTGATACTGGTTTATTTATAATGTTCTGTTCCTAAAGCATTTTTGTGCAGCTTAGGCCCCTTTCACACTGCCGCGACTTGAAAGTCACGCGATTTCAGGGAATGCCTGTGTAAACTTGAGGTCTATGGTCCAACTTTGATGCCAGTTGAGGTCCAAAGTAGTACAGGGCCTACTTTAGTCGCACAGATACAAACGGCTATGATTGGGAATCATGGGGTACGACTTGTCATGCAACTCTGATGTCGCAGGAAAAGTCTTACAAGTGTGAAAGGGGTCTAACAGGGCATTGTGTATATCTCATTGGCATTGGGGTGATTATACTCCGGCAGATGCTTTTCTAATGCGTTGCGCCAGTCAAAACTGCATTTACTTGTGCGATGTGGGAACAAACGCAATTCCTGCGCGGGTTCCCGCATTGCACCCAAATCACCGGCGGTTCACACTGACATCTGCAAACCCCTGCGGGTGTCAATGTAAAAGGTAATGACACCCCCAGATTGGTCCGCAGATCGCAGTGCAAACTGTCAAATGGTGCAGGAATTGGATTGCATAGATGTGAACACCCATGCGATCCAAAAGAAAAAAAAAAAAAAAAAAAAAAGAAGGTGTCCTGCAACATTTGTGCGAATGCGATGCGATTTCAGTCATGTAGTTTGTATGGCTGAATATGCATCGCACAAACATTGCATGCGATCTGCACAGCAATGTGGTCAATGTGGTGCGAATTACAAGCGATATCTGTGATCGCATGCGTGTGAACCCAGCCTTAAAGGGGCATGGCAGCCCATTTTTATTTTTTTTTTTAATTCTTTAGTTTTACGTCATAAAGGAATCATCAAAGCCTGCAAGCTCCCACAAACAGTATGGGCAAGGAACATGGTACACATACTAAGATAAAGTCAACAGGAGAATCACCACAGATAGACCAACTTACTGAGTAAAGTGTTATCCACAAGAAAATTTTTTTTTTTTTGTATTAAAAGTCTATTAAAACAGTAGCTGTATAGCTCCCTTTGCCCAAGGACCTCTGATGACCTTAAATCCCATAGGGCTTCTTGACACATGCTTGTCCGTTTTCACGGACTCCGCTTGCTTGGCAGGGATCGCTCCATTGATCCCCACTGAGCAGGCAGATGACAAGTCAGACTCTGCTCACTGTGCAGGGACGGACCTGTCAGAGGATCCGCCTGTCCGTTTTCATCCAATCCGATAGACGGATGGAAAATAGGGTTTCCATCTGTCTGGATTTAGCGGATCGGATGACAGCGGACATGTCATCGCTGACATCCGTCGCTCCATAGGAGGTACATGGAGCATCCGTTCAGGTCCACCTGAAAAACTGACAGGCGGACCTGAACGCTCCGCATGTGTGAAAGAGCCCTTACAGTATAAACAAGAAAAGAGTATTAAAAAAAAAAAAAAAAAAAAAAAAAAAGGAGAAGGAGAGAAAGAGGAAAAGTAAAGAAGGAAGGAAAGAGCCTGATTATCAGTGCCAGCTACCAGCGCACATCAGTGAAAAGAGAAAAAATAAATAAAAATAAATAAAATAAAAAATTACCTGTTTGCAAACTTTTATAACAAACTGAACATTTTTATTATTTTTGGTCTTCTTTTATTTATTTAGCAAAAAATAAAAAAAACAAAACCCAGTGATGATTAAATACCACCAAAAGGAAGATATATTTGTGTGTGTGTGAAGGAAAAAAAAAAAAAAAAAGGAAGGATGAAAATTTTGTTTGGGTACAGTGTTGTATGACCGCACAATTGTCAAAGTGCGACAGCGCTGAAAGCCAAAAATTGGCCTGGGCAGGAAGGGGGTAAAAGTGCACGGTAGGCAAGTGGTCAAAGCTGAACTCTAGGCACAAAAATTTAAATAGGTACTAGCTAGAGCTGCACAATTAATCGTCAAGAATCGTTATCGCGATCTTGACTAAAGTGTTTCACAACTCTTTCTATGTAAAGAATTCTCTCTGCTTTTCTGAAGTCACAGCCATCAAAAGGAAGGAAAAAAAACGGGCAGTCTCCCAAGAATCAAAACATTCTTTATCAGTTGAACTTAAGTATAAACATTGTAACAATTTGTCAATGGAATAGACTTTGTGTGTAAGTGAAAAAAGTTTAACCACTTAAACCTTTTTCAGACATTTGTTGGTTTCACGTTAAAATCATTTTTTTTTTTTTTGCTAAAAAATTACTTAGAACACCCAAACATTATATAGATTTTTTTAGCGGACACCCTAGAGAATAAAATGGTGGTTGTTGCAATATTTTATGTCACATTGTATTTGCGTAGCGGTCTTTCAAATGCAATTTTTTTGGAAAAAAATTACTTTATTAAAATTAAAAAAAAAAAAAAACTAACCAGTAAAGTTAGCCCATTTTTTTTGGTATAATGTGAAAGATTTTACGTCACGAGAATCGTGATCCCTTTATTCTAAGCAAAAAAAAACGCGATTCTCATTTTGGCCAGAATCGTGCAGCTCTAGTACTAGCCCCCCTTCTGCTGAGGTCTGTCTACTTTATCAACTGCAAAACCGCATGACAAAAAATAGGCCCTGCAATGGCAATCAAATCACTAAAAGTTGAAACACATACAGTCTCTTTTTCCCCTATTATGAGGAAGATGTCCATGTAGTTGCCATTAATTACCTATGCAGTAAAACATTCCACAGCTTATCAGTTTCTAAAGAGAACCTTCTTACAAACACCGACATCCCATTGTCCTCTGTATAGTAATGGATGACAAGTTCCCTTCCTGCTGGATTGTACTTTTTTTTTTTTTTCTCTAATCCAGTAAATACAATGGCATTCTGTGAGCGTCCTTTGGCCACAGTGTGGAATGTCTATAGGCATGGGTAGCACATTGCTCACATTCACATGGCACCCACTGTCTCTGGATGGACTATATTGCACGTTTACATTATTAACATGCGGGTTATACAGGTTGTGGACGTTGTGCCTGCAAAGGAAGTTGTGCAATAAATTTGAGATAGTAATTAAAAGGAACGACCCAATCATTATAGGCATAGTGACTAAGGCAGTAAACCGTTCAGAGTCAAAGTACTGTATTTATCATACCTGTGAATCTGTCAGGGTGGATTTGATTTAAATCAATTCGATTCAAATCACTAGTAAAAAGGCTTGATTTAAATCAGGGATATGCAAATAGAGGACCTCCAGCTGTTGCAGAACTACCATTCCCATGAGACATAGCGAGACTCTGAGAGCCACAAGCATGACACCCAGAGGCAGAGGCATGATGGGACTTGTAGTTTAGCAACAGCTGGAGGTCCCCTAATTGCATATCCCCGATTTAAATCAACTCGTTTTAAATCATAATTTTTAAAGAGCAACTGTCACATCTGTCCCACAGCAGCTCCTCCTCTGATGCGCTGCTGACTCCACAACAGTCCCATTCACTTTAATGAATGTGACACAACAAGGTGAGGGTAGTGGCGGCAGCAGGTGAGTGGATGCCCGCTAACAGGCGCTGCCATGATGGATCTGAAATGACAGGTGCTCTTTAAAATGTAAGGACTCATTCTTGCTGGTAATTAGAATCTTTAATATTTGCAAACAAAATTAAGGTTTCCTATTAATAAGCTGTCAGGTTAGTAAAAACAGCGATATCAGAACAGATTTTAGGTTAATAACACATAGTTGGAGAACTACTCAAATTCTTTTATTTAATTAAAACAATAACATTGCCAGTGTATGTCATCTCATCTTGCAGAGCTTGAATTTATTGAATGAGTTTACCAAAAATGTAAAATATTCCAGAATATACAGCCTCATGACTAAACTTAATTTCATGCTGAATAAACTAAATTATTAATGCATCTTAAATAGAAAACTATCTTTAGATAGATTTTTTTTTTACTCTAAAAAAGTATTTTATTAAAATAAATTTTGATTTAAAAAAAAAAAAAAAAAAAAAAAAAAAAAAAAAAGATTTTTATCCACCCTGGAATCTGTACACCTTCACGGAAGATTATTGAGTAATCCTGGTGTACCCATTGTAGCCCTCATTCTTGAGTGCTGGGCGAGAGTACAGGCTGCCACGTATTAGAGGATATCTGCTTCTGTGCTGACCCACAGTCAATACCCTACAGCGTGCGATCACCAAACAGGGGAATAGTATGCACAGGAAAAATTTGCAACATTCAGATTGTATCTGTTTTATTGGGCCATTGTGCAGGTCAGCAATTTGCTTCACTAATATGCCATTTATGTTCCAACATTAGGCAATCTTTGAAAAGATATCTGCCTGGGAATAGCTTAAAGTGGTTGTTAACCCACTTCTACTAAATCATCTTAGCCCCTCTGTCCCATAATAATAATAATAATAATAATAATAATAATAAAAGTGTCCTTGTGTCATGGAAAAAAAAAAAAAAAAAAAATTAAAAATAAATTTAATATCTGCCGATCTGTACCTATATTAAAACTCTCTCAGCTCACAGCTCTAATGGGTGGGGCCGAGCCCTCCCGCTGATGTCAGCCGGGGAGGAGAGAGAGCCAAGAGTCAGCTGAGTGCTGGGGAGCCGCGCTCATATTAGGTACAGATTGGAAGAGTTTTTTTTTACATTATACAGACACAGGGACACTTATGGATTACAGGATTTAACCACTTAAGGACCGAGCCTCTTTTTGGACACTTGTTTTCAAGTTAAAATCTGTTTTGTTTTTTTTTGCTAGAAAATTACTTGGAACCCCCAAACATTATATAATTGTTTTTTTTCAGACACCCTAGAGAACAAAATGGTGGTCGTTATGTCCCTGCTCAGCTCCATGACATTGAATGGCAGAAGCGCCGTCAAACGTCTTTTCCACCCAATGATCTTGAAGGGTGTGTGTGTGTGTGTGTGTGTGTGTGTGTGTGTGTGTGTGTGTGTGTGTGTGTGTGTGTGTGTGTGTGTGTGTGTCTTTTTTTTTTTTTTTTTATATATTGTGAAGGATAATGTTACACCGAGTAAATTGATACCCAACATGTCATGCTTCAAAATTGCGCCAGCTCGTGGAATGGCAACAAACTTAAAAATATCCATAGGCGACGTTTAAAAATTTCTACAGGTTACCAGTTTTGAGTTACAGAGAAGGTCTCATGCTAGAATTATTGCTCTCCCTCTAATGATCGCGGCGATGTGTGATTTGAACACAGTTTCATATGCGGGTACGACTTACGTATGTGTTCGCTTCTGCGTGCGAGCTCGATGGGATGGGGCACTTTAAATTTTCTTTTCCTTATTTTTACACTGTTCTTTTAAAAATACACTTTTGGGATACTTTTATTCCTATTACGAGAAACGTAAACATCCCCTGTAATAGGAAAAAAAACAAAAAAAAAAAAACAAAAAAAAAGCAGAAGCGCATGACAGGACCTTACACAAAAAAAAAAAAAAAAAAAAATTTATATATATATATATATATATATATATATATATATATATATATATATATATATATATATATATATATATATATATATATATATATACACACACATACATATACACCCTTCAAGATCATTGGGTGGAAAAGACGTTTGACGGCGCTTCTGCCATTCAATGTCATGTAGCTGAGCAGGGACCATTTTTTTTCCCTTACTCGGCTCCATGTCTCAGAGGAGAGAGGATGTGATCATCTCAGCCTCTACCAACGGCTTCGGTAAGTGGCGGAGACGACCTGAGCGGCCCTCTCCCGCCCCCAATAAAAGTGATCTCGTGGCAAAACCACTAAGGAGGACACTTTTACCTTAAAGCGCACCTCCCGCCGTTGTTGAAAATCCAGGGGTTATGGCAGTTATAGAAGTTATGAGAGCAGGAGGAGGGGGGCATGGGCACAAGCAGGGAGGGGAGGACAACAGAGGAGACACAGGAGAGGAGAGCTGCGGATCACAGAGGCATGTACTCTGACCACGGTGATAAGCAGCAGCCCTGCTTATCGTGGTCAGTTTACAGGAGGGGGAGGGAGGGCATAGCTAGGCAGGATAAGCCAGGTATTACAAGTGATACAGGGGGCCAAATTACACAGTACAAGCACTGTGCTGTATAACATGCTTTAAAAGGAACAGGATCTGTTTTTATGGGGTGTTAAATGCTTTAAAATCACTTGCAGACTGCATCAAAGCTCTTGTGATGCCTTGAGATTTCACTTCAGGCCCAGTCACAGTTTGCTGTGAAAGGTATGGTGCACTATGGTGTTACTCATTCTGAACCAGCACACCATAACCATGTTGCACATTTTAGATCCCCACAACACACAGATGTGAGCCTGAAGGTGCAGATACTTTTATTTATTTAGTTTGGAGATGCAATGCCAGACTATTCAAAATAAATGGGCTGCCTTAGGGCTTATGCACAGGATTGCAAGAGTGCCATAAAGCATGCATGAACATACAAATTCTACAGAAAATCTTTTTTGGCAGCCACAGCTCCTGTGTACAGCCACCCATAGAGAGCAATTACAGGATACAGATATGTGTGCATATACCTGGAACAAAGGAGGGGGTTATTTACTAAAAAAGGAGAGTACATAATCTGGTGCAACTCTGCACAGAAATCAATCAGCTTCCAGGTTTTTATTGCCAAAGCTCAATTAAAGCGACGTTCCACCCAAAAGTGGAACTTCCGCTCGTTGTACTCCTTCCCCCCTCCGGTGCCACATTTGGCACCTTTCGGGGGGGGGGGGGGGGTCTTTCACAGGTATTCTGTCCCCACTTCTGGGAGCCTCAGCCACAGGTATCTGCGTCATCGCTGGGGTACCCTCCTCTTCCCCCGGGCCAGTAGGAGAGAGGAGCAGAGCCTCGCATATGCGCAGTAGGGTTCCTGGCGTGAAGCCGTAAGGCTACACTGCCGGGTTCCCTTACTCGCAATGGAGGCGGCACGCACCCGACAGCTGATGGAAACATCAGCTGCGGTGCTGACATCACTGGACTCCAGGACAGGTAAGTGTCCGATTATTAAAAGTCAGCAGCTGCAGTATGTACAGGCTTTAATTTTTGCAGTGGTGGGTGGACCTCCGCTTTAAACAAGCTGACGTTGGAAATCTAACAGCATTAGATTCTGAATGCGTTAGTTTTAGTAAATCTCCCCCACAATGTCTACATCCAGGGTTGTATGACAGTGCCCATGCTCACACAAGTACCAGTGTGTAATCACCTACTGTCATATCCTGTAATTGCACAGGCACGGACATAAAACCCTGAACACAATGTCTGCATCCAGAGTTGTATATCTCTGCGCATGTTTAAGTACTGGCTAAGAGCTGCAAGATTCTGGATAAAAAAAAAAAAAAAAAAAGAGAATCACCATTCTTTTGCTTAGAAGATCGCGATTCTTGTGGCCCAACATCATCTTTCACATTTATACAAAAAAAATAAATAATAAAATAGGTCTAACTTTACTGTCTAGTTTTTTTTTTGTGTGTTTTATTCATTAAAGTGTATTTTTTCCCCAAAAAAGGCTTTTAAAAAAACACCGCTACGTAAATACAGTGTGACACAAAATATTGCAACGACCGCCATTTTATTCTTTATTCTAAAAAATTACTAGAGCTGGGCGATGCTCTCCAAAAAAAAAAAAAAAAAAAAAAAAAAAAAAAACACCCCCTCGAGATTCAAATTTTTTTTTGATGGACACCGCGCCGGTCCTGAGGAGCTGAGGGCAGGAGTTTAGGCGAGACCACGGCTTCGGCCTAATCCGCAGCGTCCAGCCTAGCGGACTAGGCCGAAGCCGCGGCCTCACTTAAAAACTCCTGTCTGCAGCTCCTCAGGACCTGCGCGGTGTCAGCGCCGGTCCTGGTGAAAAAAAAAAATAAATAAAAAAATAAAAATCAATTCAAATCGATTTTTTTCCCCAGCCCTACTATCTATACACACACACTCTCTATCTCACAACAGTGAGTACACCCCTCACATTTTTGTAAATAGACCCCTTTCACACTGAGCCGCCCCATTTGTCAGCAGTAAAGTATCTTTAGCCCCACTTTACCGTCATTTTAGCGGCGCTACTCGGCCGCTAGCGGGGCGGTTTTAAAAGGGGTTAAATCCGCCCGCAAAACGCCGCAGTAGCAGCGCTTTGCTGGTGGTGTAGCAGCGCTGCCCCATTGTTTTCAATGGGGAGAAGAAGAGGTGTATTCACCGCTCCTCCACCGCTGCAAAGAAGCTGCTGGCAGGACTTTTTGTGACACCCTACCAGCACAGCGCCCCAGTGTGAAAGCACTTGGGCTTTCACACTGGGTTTGCAGCTGAGGCTTTTTTCAGGCACTTTACAGGCGTTATTTTTAGCGCTGTAGCGCCTGAAAAACACCTCAGTGTGAAAGGGGTCTTAAGAAGTTACACTTTGCTACAATGTAAAGTAGTGAGTGTACAGTTTATATAAAAGTGTAAATCTGCTGTCCCCTCAATAACTCACACAGCCATTAATGTCTAAACCGCTGGCAACAAAAAGTGAGTACACCCCCAAGGCCCCTTTCACACTTGTACGATTTGGGACTGCAAAGTAGCATGACAAGTCGTTCCCCACGATTTCCAATGACAACCATTCATATTAGTACGACTTGCACTACTTTGGTCCAACTTTGATGCGAGTTACACAGGCATTCCCTGAAATTGTGGCAAAATTGCGGCCGTGGAATTGATGTAAAATCGAACTTTAAAGTCAAAGTAGTGTGAAAGGGACCTTAGTGAAAATGTCCAAATTGGGCCCAAAGTGTCAATATTTTGTGTGACCACCATTATTTTCCAGAATTGCCTTAACCCTCTTGGGCATGGAGTTCACCAGAGCTTCACAGGTTGCCACTGGAGTCCTCTTCCACTCCTCCATGATGACATCACGGAGCTGGTGGATGTTGGAGACCTTGCACTCCTCCACCTTCCATTTGAGGATGCCCCACAGATGCTCAAAAGGGTTTAGGTCTAGAGACATGCTTGGCCAGTCCATCACCTTTACCCTCAGCTTCTTTAGCAAGGCAGTGATCGTCTCAGTGAGGTGTGTTTGGGGTCGTTATGTTGGAATACTGCCCTGCGGCCCAGTCTCTGAAGGGGGGGGGGGGGGGGGAATCATGCTCGGCTTCAGTATTTCTTGTGCATCATCCTTAGAAGAGGCTTCCTTCTGGGATGACAGCCATGCAGACCAATTTGATGCAGTGTGCGGCGTATGGTCTGAGCACTGACAGGCTGATCCCCCACCCCTTCAACCTCTGAAGCAATGCTGGCAGCACTCATACATCTATTTCCCAAAGACAACCTCTGGATATGACGCTGAGCATGCGCACTCAACGTCTTTGGTCGACCATGGCGAGGTCTGTTCTGAGTGGAACCTGTCCTGTTAAACCACTGTATGGTCTTGGCCACCGTGCTGCAGCTCAGTTTGAGGGTCTTGGCAATCTTCTTATAGCCTAGGCCATCTTTATGTAGAGCAACAATTCTTTTTTTCTGATCCTCAGAGAGTTCTTTGCCATGTTGAACTTCCAGTATGAGAGAGTGATGACACCAAATTTAACACACCTGCTCCCCCTTCACACCTGAGACCTTGTAACACTAATAAGTCACATGACACCAGGGAGGGAAAATGGCTAATTGGGCCCAATTTGGGCATTTTCACTTAGGGGTGTACTCACTTTTGTTGCCAGCGTTTAAGACATTATTGGCTGTGATTTGAGTTATTTTGATGGGACAGCAAATTTACACTGTTATACAAGCTGTACACTCACTACTTTACATTGTAGCAAAGTGTCGTTTCTTCAGTGCTGTCACATGAAAAGATATAATAAAACATTTACAAAAATATGAGCGGTGTACTCACTTTTGTGAGTGTGTGTGTTTATTTAGTTTGGGGGGGGGTCCAAGTTATTTACTAGCAAAAAAGTACTAATTTTTAACTTGTAAGCAACAAGTGGGAAAAAAAAAAAAAAAAAAAAAAAAGGGGGGGGGGGGTTTAGCCCCCTTTTACACAAGCTTTCCAAATCAGATTCGCCAGTCAGTTTTTCAGGCAAACCTGATCGGAGCCTCCATTCACTCCTATGGAGCAGCAGGTGTCAGAGGTGACATGTCTGCTGACACCCCCTGCTATCCGATCCTGTCCATGAAATCCTCACAGATGGTGACCCCATTTTCCATCCGTCTGGCAGATCGGATAGAAATGGACAGGTGGTCCGATCTCATCGCTCCATAGAGCAGAGCAGAACTTTGACAGGTCAGTCTCTGCACAGTGAGCTGGAAGAGGAGAAACAGCAGTACACTGGTCTTCCCAGTGAAAGGCTGGGCTCAGCACAACTAGAAAACTGATCATGCTGTGCTCTCATGCCTAGTGTGGTTGGTTTTTGATAGGAAAGCCGAGGTACTGGCAGGAACACCAGGGATTTCACATAAGGAAAGGAAAACAAAGAGGGCAGGATACTTTCTCATAGGAGTACATGGTACAGCAGGCACATATCAGAAGCAGAACATTCTGGGTTTACATATTCTTTAACAGCTACAACTTTTGTACTGGAAAGCAATCTATTCATCCAACGAAAGACTCCCCAACAGATTGCTTTCGGCATATATGAGTCTTTTTCTGCTGAGTAGTATGCACCAATAAGCTTCATACTATTCATTAGCGTAGATACCTCAGGACTACAAGTCCCATCACTCCTGTGTGCTTAACTTTGAGAATTCAACTGCTGATGTGAGGATCTGAGCCCGGTAGTCCTCCCCAGGAGTGTGCAAGCAAAGGAGACTTCCAGCAGGGCTCCATAGGAACCTGCAAGAATAAGGAGCCACCCTGTACATAGAACATGAGGCCAGCTCACCGGAAACTAGCATAAACTGGAGCAAAGTAAAACAGAAAAAGCATACATTGTAATTCTCATGGTCTGCAGTAGACATTGCAAGAAAAAAAAAAAAAAAGTCTTTAATACAACTTTAACATAGTGAGCCTCAAGGCACAAAAGTGTGTGTGGACACAAACCACAGTGCAAAGGTTCTTAAAGATTTGTCAATTAGCATGATAGCAACAAGTTTTGTAGATTACATAGCTAGTAGTTAGGTTGAAAAAAAAAAAAAATAGATAGAGATTATATAGATATATTTTATATAAATAACAATATCATATACCCACATATATGATCCAGAGGAAGTAAAAAAAAAAAAAAAACCCCAGCAAAGCCTGATCCAATTTGCTCCAGCAGGGAAAAAAAAAAATCCTTCTTGATCCGAGAGGTAATGGGATATTCACAAACAGAGCTTTCCTTTGGTGGTATTTGATCACCTCTGCGGCTTTTATTTTTTCCTTTTTGAGAACTGGTGCCCAAAACTGAACTGCATATTCCAGATGAAGTATTTACTAATGATTTGTACAGGGGCAAAATTATATATCTCTCTCTGGAGTCCATACCTCTCTTAATACAAGAAAGGACTTTGCTTGCTTTGGAAACCGCGGCTTGGCATTGCATGCTATTATTGAGCTAATGATCTACCAAAACCCCCAGATCCTTCTCCACTATGGACCCCCCCCAGTTGTACTCCCCCTAGTATGTATGAAGCATGCATATTCTTAGCCCCCAAGTGCATAACTTTACATTTATCAACATTAAACCTCATCTGCCACATAGATGCCCAATTACAGAGTGCATTGAGGTCGGCTTGTAAATTGGAGACATCCTGTAAGGACGTTATTCCACTGCATAGCTTGGTGTCATCTGCAAATATTCTTCTTTTTTTTTTTTTGTGTTGAAAAATCAACTTATTTTTGAACACAAACTAACTTCAAGTGGTTGTAAACCCTTTACAGACCACTTTTTACTACAGGTAAACCTATAGCAAGGCTTACCTGTAGCTACCCTGGATATCTCCTAAATCTGGATGGTTTGGGAGATATCCCCTATATAAGCATGTGTTAACACCATCACATGCGCAATGAAGCAACGGCACGTATGTGCCGTTGCTTCAGCTGGTGTGCCGTTACCGGCAGCTCCCGCGTGCATGTGATGTCATCGCGGCTCTGGCCAATCACAGCGCCGGAGCCCGCGATACCTGGAAATAACTGCAGGAGAGAGGTCGTAGGCCAAGGTAGTGTGCCGGCACCACTACGGGGGCTTCGATCTAAGGTGAGTATTTCATAATGAGGTAGTATGCATACTAGCTCATTATGCCTTTGCCTTGCAGGTTTTGTTTTTTGGGTTTTTTTTTTAGTTAGGTGGGTTTACAACCACTTTCGCCATGTGATTTTCAGATGCTACATCTGCTACTAAAAAGTGAAAAATCCCCAGAATTGAGCATCTGTGCAGAAAAAAAAAAAAACACCAAGCAAAGTTTCACATTAAAGCAGAACTTCACCCAAAAAAGGGAAGTTCTACTTTCATGCTCCCCCTCCTCCTCTTCTACTTTTGGAGGGTTTTTTTTTTGTTTGTTTTTTTGTTTTGTTTTTTGGGGGGGGGGGGGGGTGGTAACTGGTTTTGACAAGTACACGCTCCCACTTCTGCCCAATCGTCTAATCGATCCAAGTGGAAGACTGCCCCCCCAGCCTCTGTACACAGCCCATCACAGGTCCCATTCACGGAATCTCAAACTTTTTGCCAAGGGTTCTTCCTAGGTAAAAAGATTGAGAAAGGCTGCTTTAAGCTAATCATCATCATCATCCCTAACTGTTCCACTCCATGTGATCACTCAATATACCAGCTAAAATGATACACCTTTACACCCTAATCGTTTATTGTAATTATTCCAGAATGACTCAAATAATTGCCAATGGAGTAATCTGTGACCAAACTGGTTTCCAGCTCTACAAGTAAATATGCTGATGGTAAAATATTTAGCGCATACATTATTGTCTGTGACATTTCTACTTTGATGTACTAGATGGAAAAAAAAAAAAAGAGTATACCTCTGAATCGTATTGGGCCCTCCCAGGTTACTAGAAATAGAAGAATGGACTGGAATAATGACATTAATTTCTATAGAACAAATCAAACCAAATAGTTGTGCTCAACACGGATTTTAGTATTTTTTTTTTTTTATGTTCTTCTATGTGTGCCCAATAGGCTTTGTTTTGTACTTTATATTTAAAACGCTTAAGAAAAAAAATAAATAAATAAATAAAAAAAGAAAAAAAAAGTCATCAGACCAGAAGAAAGGACTGTCACATTGTGGAGATTTCCAGACACAACAGTGCAGTCAATACAGCGGTGCCATTCACTCCAACACACCAGTAACACGTTATTGTTCCACATCTGACACAATGAAAGTCTTGTGATCAGATGATGCGCCAACTTCTACTACCATCACATTGGATGAAATCAGACAAATGTATCAAGGCGAGATCCAGAAGAAAAGCCTAACATTAAAACAACTTTTAGGTCTCATTTACACTTGTGTCACCTTCTGCAAGCGATAGGTTTTCAGAGGGCATTTGACAGGCAGCTGGGAGACACAACATCACCTTCTGCTCTAACCCTGTAAACCCACACCATTGCACCGCAACCGCCGGCATTGCAGCTTGGCTCTATTCATTTCAATGGGTCACATTCGGTGGGGGTACTGCTAGCAAAATCACCAACAGGGGGTGTTATGTTTGTCGCAGCAGGTGCACAATCCCCTCCAGCCATCATTAGATTTAGCGGCTCAACCACTTGTATTTACTGCCCTGCGGATACATATGTCAAATAGGTCTAGAGCCCATTCACACCAGCCCCATTATGAACAGAGACAAGGCAATTTACCTTATGTGTAACATACTGCATTGGTGTTTGTCAAAAGTGTTAGGACAGGTTGCATTTGAATGCAGTGTGTTGCGACACAGTACACCACAGTGCAATGTACTGTGATGGATAAAAGTTGAATGAGATGTAAGGATTGTAATAGTTCAATTAAAAAAAACAGCAACAACGAGATTTGTAGAAGCAACCTGATGCAATGTTACAACACAACACACACCAGTGGGTGCAGGTTATACAAAGCATAAAACGCACACCTGATGTTAAATAAGGGAATTTTCTGATGACGTTACCAGGAAGTCTTTATCTTCAGTCATATGGTTGATTAGGGCTCTACACCATCAATAAAAAAGGTATAAACTAGCACCAGGGACCACAAGTGTTGCAATCCACCATGGACATAAAGGGACCCCTATGAGTTACATTAACATACATCTTCATGCATTGTGGTGTGCTGCCTTAGAGACAAGGGCCATCATTGCACACCTCTGAATCTGCTCATTTTCTGGCTGCTGACCCATTGGCTTCAAACCTTCTGACCCACAACGATTACACGTATCAGGAAGGTCAAGAGCATTTTTCTGGATCCTTTTGTTGGGTCAGACTAAAAGTATCAGAGGGTCACTGTGACAGCCAGGTAACTAGCATTATCAGAAAGAAGTCTACAATGGCTTCCATGTTCCTCTAATGACAGTTTGCTTTAAATGTCCCAATGACAACACCCACCACTTTGCACCTAACTTCCCGGGTCTGCCCTTCAGCCATCTCAGTAGGAAGAACTTTAAAGTTGACCATACATGCTTCAAAAAAAATGTATCTTTTTTCCAATCGGCCTCTATCAAAATAAATAATCGATCTATAATTACAACCCAATTGATCAATATGCCACATGTGGGGGAAGTGGATTTTGATCAATATTTGGAAGATATGATTGCACATTGACCCCAACTCTGTTATCACCATGCAATCTCATAACCCGATTGAAATACAATTCATGACCAAAGCAACCCAGTGCTGCCAATCGATGCAAAACGTTGTATAATTTTCCACCCTTGCCGATCGACTTCAATCAAAAATGGTTCCAAATCAATTGGAATGGAAGTTATGGCTACCTGAGTGTTTGCAGATGTGCTGACTTTGATCAAATCACACATCGACCAGATAATAAAATTAAAGAGTATATAGCTACCATAAGGCTGGCCACAGATTTTTCTCATTCAGCCATGCAAAACAGTGTGAATGGAGGAATCTCCACTGCAGCTATTGCATTCCGACAGCTGGCACCCACAGCAATCAGGACACCTAAACAGCGACTGCACCAGATCAGACGCAATCACTGGTTGGCCAACAATTTTCAGATTAAAAGGATGTCAGGAGGACCGGTGCAAACAAGGCCACCCATGGCTCAAAGTTCAACTGGTCCATAAAGATGTGGCCAGAACATCTCTACAGGACTGTTTCCACTAAGAATGCAGCAGAATGTCTGAGACTCCAAAGGAGAGATAGGGAGATCTCACCATTGAAGTCCTTGAAAGATAAAAAGATCCTGGACACCAATTCAGCTCACCAGCCCCAACCCAATTCTGGATTGTCATCATGTGGAGTGACCCTTTAAAGTGGAAGTCCAGGGTGGATCTAACTAAAGCCGGCCATAGACAAATCCGGCAAGACCAGCAGGATCCATCGATCGACTTCAGTACAACCAGCCTGTTTTTTTTTTTTTTTGATCACTGCTTGTGGCGGTCATTGTATTCTGACATCTAAGAAACCTCTCGCTATCAGAATACAAAGGTGCAGCAAGAGGGATTTCCCCATCTATGCCGACTGCGTTATTCAAGGAAAGAAAATAGCACGATCCCCCCCCCCCCCCCCCATCAACTGTATAATGTATGGCTTGCTTAAGCCTAAAACTGCCCCCCACAACCTTTTAACTCCTATTCTAACTAACCTGTAGAAGGAAGCTTCTTATACTTCCCTATTTTGGGGGCTTCAGGGGAGAGGAGGGACAGCCAACAATGGATGGCCTATGGGCGGCGTCACCACCCAGTTATTCCATCCATTGTCAGCACTCTTTCCTCCTCCCTGAAGCCGACTGCTGAGGAGATCATGTGACCAGACTGGAGCACTCTGGGAATAGGCAAGTATATGCAGCTTCCTATTACAGGGTAGCTAGAAGCATGGTTGGAACTGTTAAGAATAATTAGTTCTGGACTATAATTTCACTTTAAAGTGGTTCAAAAATGTAAGGGTTTTTTTTTTTCCACCTTAATGAGTTTTCTGTGCTGAGTTGCACTCGCGTGTGAATGGACACACAGCGCGGCTCAGGAGCGAGCCTGAACGAGTGCCCCATAGCAACTGGCTCACTATGGGGGAGGAGCCAGGAGCACTGACAGGGGACCCAAGAAGTGGAGGATCGGGGCCACTCTGTGCAAAACCATTAAACAGAGCAGGCAAGTATGAAATGTTAATTACTGTATTAAAAAAACAAAATCCTTTAAAATCACTTTAAGCCTCAAACCTATTAAAAGCTGCTAGTAAGAGGCTATGTGATTAAAGGGCGATATCTGGAGATCAACAGAGTGGTTGTAAAGGCAGACGTTTTTGTATCTTTATGCATCAAGATAAAAAGGCCTTCTGTGTGCAGCCCCCTAATACTTACCTGAGCTCATCTCTTAGTCCGTTAGCCAATGAGGGGAGAGGGGGCGGAGCCCAACCACAGCTCCATGTCTGAATGAATACACAGAGCTGTGCCTCGGCTTGGGTGCCCCCATGACAAGCTGCTTACTGTGGGGGCAGGAGGGACCAGGAGAGCTGAAAAGGGACCTGAGAAGAGGAGGATCTAGGTTGCTCTGTGCAAAACCACTGCATAGAGCAGGTAAATATGTTTGTTATTTTTATTGAAGAATAAAAAATAAATAAAAAGACTTTACAATCACTTTGAGGAATACATGAAAGTAAGTCAAGAGAGCCAAAAATCACCCAACACTATGTAAAATCTCTAAGTCACTTTCAGGGTTACTCTGACCATACAATCTTCATACAAGCGACTTTAGATTTACCAAAAGTTATGTATTAAGAGGACCTACCCAATCTATCTGACCATTTTCCAACCATGCAAGCCCTTGCACTACATAGTTTGTGGTAGATCTAAAATGAGATTGTACCCTATGTGGTGACCCTTATAGTGCCCTTACGTGGTTTGAAGCTTTTTTTTTTTTTTTTTTTTTTATTATTTTTTTTTTTTATTATTTTTTTTCCAACAAATCAATTGCATGATTTGAATAAAATAATAAAATCTGCAAGCAAATAGCCACTCGATTGGCCAGAATAGCAAAATGATTGTTTTGCATTGATTGTCAGCACTGACATACTTTGTTCATGAATACAATCATATTTTGAGATTGCATAGTAACAGAGAGGCAATCAATAGCTGGCAATCATAAATTATGATCCTATTTGAACTATCAACTGAAATCCACTTCCTATAGTAACAGAATGATCAGAAAGAAATTGATAATTAATCAAAGCATGTACTGTATGGCCACTGTTGGGCTGATTATATACTATACAATCTGATTGTACAAGATCTACCATCAACTATGTAGTGCAGGAGCCTACAACTCTAAAGAAGCCTGGGAACTGCAAATTGTACAATCAGATTGTATAGTGTATGGCCAGCCTGGGGTCCCCTATGACATGAGCAGCAATGATGGTCATCCGATGCCTAGCAGTGTCATCCCTCCTATATAGTATACAAAGCCCCGGCTGGGTTCGGTGATTTCTCTCCTATGGAAAGTATCGCCAGGACTTTCTGCCACCGATCAGTCTACAACTTACCGAAGAAGGAAGGCAGATGGGACACGGTGTCCAGGAAACTACACGTATCGATCTGCTTGTCGGCAGGTAAAGCCTTGAACTGGTGCTGGAGGAGTAAAGCCATTGTGGGGCTCCTGTACACTGATCACCGGTAAGTTCCCCTCTTCCCCTCCAAACACGGAACTGTACAACTCAACTCTCTCCCCATGCAGCTGACTGCCGGGGGCGGAGCGTTCAACACGCGTCCTGTCCAATCTGCAAAGGCCGTCTCGGTCTATAGGACCCGTGTGCTGCGGGAACGCCAATCATCTCGGCCACGCCAGGAAGATGGAACGCTTTCTGGCCAATCACAGGAGAGCGACAGCAGCCTGGCCAATAGGCGTGCCGTTCTACCGTACAGCACTGACAGCTATCAAGAAAGTGAATTAATAATAAAGTCTAAGATGAGAGAGAGGTTCGCTTATCAATTATTTACCACGACTTTCCACAGACTTTACAAGCTGTCCTTTGCAGGGTCAGGCATTGAACTTTAAAGCTGAACTCCACACAGGCCCTTTCATTTAAAGCTGAACTCCAGGCACAGGACCTTTCCTTTATTTTTATTTTATTTATTTATTTCAGGTACTTATATAGCGCCGTCAATTTGCGCAGCGCTTTACATATACATTGTACATTCACATCAGTCCCTACCCTCAAGGAGCTTACAATCTAAGGTCCCTAACTCACATTCATACATACTAGGGACAATTTTAGACAGGATCCAATTAACCTACCAGCATGTCTTTGGAGTGTGGGAGGAAACCGGAGTACCCGGAGGAAACCCACGCAGACACAGGGAGAACATGCAAACTCCAGGCAGGTAGTGTCCTGGTTGGGATTACGAACCAGTGACCCTTCTTACTGCTAGGCGAGAGTGCTACCCACTACACCACTGTGCCGCCCAACCTTTAAAGCTGAATCCCAGGCACAGGACTTTCCCTTTAAAGCTGAACTCCAGGCATTGGACCTTTCCTTTAAATATCAACCCCAGTCACAGGACCTTTCCTTTAATGTTGAATTCCAAGCACAGGACCTTTCCTTTAATGTTGAATTCCAAGCACAGGACCTTTCCTTTAAAGCTGAACCCCAGGCACAGGACCTTTCATTTAAAGCTGAACTCCAGGCACAGGACCTTTCATTTAAAGCTGAACTCCAGGCACAGGACCTTTCCTTTAAAGCTGAACTCCAGGCACAGGACCTTTCCTTTAAAGCTGAACTCCAGGCACAGGACCTTTCCTTTAAAGCTGAACTCCGGGCACAGGACCTTTCCTTTAAAGCTGAACGCCAGGCACAGGACGTTTCATGTAAACCTGAACTCCAGACACAGGATCTTTCCATTAAAGCTGAACCCCAGGCACAGGACCTTTCCTTTAAAGCTGAACTCCAGGCACAGGACCTTTCCTTTAAAGCTGAATCCCAGGCACAGGCCCTTTCCTTTAAAGCTGAATCCCAGGCACATGACTTTCCCTTTAAAGCTGAACTCCAGGCATTGGACCTTTCCTTTAAAGCTCAACCCCAGGCACTGGATCTTTCCATTAAAGCTGAACTTCAGGCACAGGATCTTTCCATTAAAGCTGAACTCCAGGCATTGGACCTTTCCTTTAAAGCTCAACCCCAGGCACAGGATCTTTCCATTAAAGCTGAACCCCAGGCACAGGTTCTTTCCATTAAAGCTGAACTCCAGGCATTGGACCTTTCCTTTCAAGCTCAACCCCAGGCACGGGACCTTTCCATTAAAGCTGAACCCCAGGCATAGGACCTTTCCATTAAAGCTGAACCCCAGGCACAGGACCTTTCCATTAAAGCTGAACCCCAGGCATAGGACCTTTCCATTAAAGCTGAACCACAGGCATAGGACCTTTCCATTAAAGATGAACCCCAGGCATAGGACCTTTCCATTAAAGCTGAACCACAGGCATAGGACCTTTCCATTAAAGCTCAACCCCAGGCACAGGACCTTTCCTTTCAAGCTGAACTCCAGGCACAGGATCTTTCCATTAAAGCTGAACTCCAGACACAGGGCCAGATATTGCTTTGTAAAATTAGCAGTGGTATCATAACTGTCATGTACACAGACTATACAGAGAGCATAGCAGTGGGAGGGGCCCACCATGTTTGATCATTACAGGAAATGACCAAGTCATGAAGAACAACTGGCACACAGGTTGGAGTCAATGACACTATGTAAGCGCCAAATGCCATTGTAAACCTAGATGATACCTTATAAAAGTAGTAGTGACATTATCACTGTGCTGTACATGCATACCTGGGAACTTTGGCAATCTCTAATTCCAGAGAATATGGGCAGAGTAGAGAGTGGAGCAGTGGGATAAATTGCTCCGAATGGTAGGTGTGCCCATATGCTGTAGGGAATAGGATAGAGATCACTGTACCCCTGTGTATCCATGGGTAGGGAATAGGATGGAGATCACTGTACCCCTTTATATCCATGGATAGGGAGTAGGATGGAGATCACTGTACCTCTGTATATCCATGGATAGGGGGTAGGATGGAAATCACTGTACCCCTGTATATCCATGGATAGGGGGTAGGATGGAGATCACTGTACCCCTGTATATCCATGGATAGGGGGTAGGATGGAGATCACTGTACCCCTGTGTATCCATGGATAGGGAGTAGGATGGAGATCACTGTAGCCCTGTGGATCCATGGACGGGGAATCAGATGGAGAGCACTGTACAACTGTGTATCCATGGATGGGGAGTAGGATGGAGATCACTGAACCCCTGTGGATCCATGAATAGGGAGTAGGATGGAGATCACTGTACCCCTGTGTATCCATGGCTAGAGAGTAGGATGAGTATCACTGTACCCCTGTATATCCATGGATGGGGAGTAGGATGGAGATCACTGTATCCCTGTGGATCCATGAATGGGGAATAAGATGGAGATCACTGTACAACTGTGTCTCCATGTATGGGGAATAAGATGGAGATCACTGTACAACTGTGTATCCATGGATGGGGAGTAGGATGGAGATCACTGTATCCCTGTGGATCCATGAATGGGGAATAGGATGGAGATCACTGTACAACTGTGTCTCCATGTATGGGGAATAAGATGGAGATCACTGTACAACTGTGTATCCATGGATGGGGAGTAGGATGGAGATCACTGAACCCCTGTGTATCCATGGATAGAGAGTAGGATGATTATCACTGTACCCCTATATATCCATGGATGGGTAGTAGGACTGAGATCACTGTACCCCTGTGTATCAATGGATATAGAGTAGGATGGAGATCATTGTACCCCTGTGTATTCATGGATGGGGAGTAGGATGGAGATCACTTTACCCCTGTATATCCATGGATGGGGAGTAGGATGGGGATAATTGTAACCCTGTGTGTCCATGGATGGGCAGTGAGGTAAAGATTACTGTACCCCTGTGCATTCATAGAAATAGGGTATAGATCACTGTAGTCCAGCTCCATCCAGCAGTCACCATGCAGCATGCTTCCTAAATACAACCCCCCACCCCCATGCTGCTATTGGATTATTTTCTCCTTCCCTAGAGGTTGGTGGACCTACTAACGTGTGGTGACCTCTGGTTTCTCCTCTCCTCAGTGTGGTTTTATCTTGCCCCCTGCCTGCTGTCACCTGATGGGCTTGTTCACTAGTAGTAGACTGTCTTCTTTGGGGCTCCTCTGAGAGCCTCTGCCACCTTCTGCCCCTCCAACCCATCTCCCCCTAGGTACCACAAGGTCAAAGTTTTAATAGGCATCAGATAGGCAGCATGTGTGACTCCGGAGACTGATTTCATGAATGCATTTTTATTAACATGTCCCGACAGGCCAGTCAAGCCTGGAGATTTTGTCAGATGAAGCAATAATCTGTCAGCCAGATTGAAGTTCTGGCACTGTCTGGTCAACTCCAGCAAGTTCTGGAGGTATGCATAGATAGTATATGCAGAGAGCAGAGCTGTGTGGGCGAACCAGCAGGTCCTCCCTCTACAGGCTGCCTGTGCTCCATCAGATTAGGCGACCCCTCAGATCTGGTAATGGAAGTGATGTTACCAGTAAAAATTGCTTACTGCGCATGCGCAATGCGTTCCAGCATGGCCGCTATGCGTTTCAATAGGTTTCCTATTGTGACAGAACACGAAGGCGGCAGCAGCCATCTTGTTACACCCAGGCAAGTCTGGAATTTCACACTTGTTTTAGCAGTACTTAAGTCAGCTTATATAGTCAAATATAGTATTGTAAATCTGTGATAGCGTTTTCATGTTAAATTTGAAAACCAGCGGCAAGGCTGCAGTCAGAATGTGCCGACGGACATCTTGGTACACCCCACACTGCTTACCGCCAAACTGATAATCATAAGGGTCCAAGGACATTTTTATACACCCTCAGTCCATCGCATTGATATACTGTACTTAACTATATGTAAGCTCCGTTTACTGCTAAAATAAGTGTGATTTCCAAAAGTTGTCTGGGTGTAACAAGATGTCTGTTGTCGCCTATGTGTTCTGTCACATTAGAAAGATCTATTGGAGCGCATAGCAGGCATGCTGGAACGCATTGCGCATGCATAGTAAGGCTCCATTCACACTAGCGCGTTTTTTGATGCATTTTGCATTTTGCAGAAATGCATGGGAATTTTTTAACATGGGATCCTATGGAACATGTTCACATCAATGCCTTTTTGTACCTCTGCGTTTTTGGAAAGGGTCGGGGACTTTTTTTCATGCAAAAAGCAGCGTTTTGCATGTAATGGATTTCAATGGACAAGCATCAAAAACGCAAGTGCACCGTTTTTGCAGCGTTTTTGGTGCGTTTTTGGTGCGTTTTTGCCGTTTTTTTTTTTTTTTTTTTTTTTTTTGTAATTTTTTTTAAGACTGTAAAAAAAATGAAAAAAAAAAAAAAAAAAAAAAAACGCAAAACGCAAATCGCGGCAAAAACGCGGCAAAAACGCTACAAAAACGCGGCTCAAAAACGTGGCAAGCATGAAAAAAAACCTCCAAAAACGCTCAAAAGCAACATGCATAGGTGTGAATCGAGCTCGATTCACACCTATGCATGTTGCTTTTGAGCGTTTTTGGAGGTTTTTTTTCATGCTTGCCACGTTTTTGAGCCGCGTTTTTGCCGCGTTTTTGCCGCGATTTGCGTTTTGCGTTTTTTTTTTTTTTTTTTTTTTTTTCATTTTTTTTTACAGTCTTACAAAAAAATTACAAAAAAAAAAAAAAAAAAAAAACGGCAAAAACGCACCAAAAACGCACCAAAAACGCTGCAAAAACGCTGCACTTGCGTTTTTGATGCTTGTCCATTGAAAACCATTACATGCAAAACGCTGCTTTTTGCATGAAAAAAAGTCCCCGACCCTTTCCAAAAACGCAGAGATACAAAAAAGCATTGATGTGAACATGTTCCATAGGAACCCATGTTAAAAAATTCCCGTGCATTTCTGCAAAATGCAAAATGCATCAAAAAACGCGCTAGTGTGAATGGGGCCTAAGAAGATTTTGTTAGTAACATCACTTCCATTACCAGATCTGACGGGTCGTCTAATCTGATGGAACACCTGGAGGGGTGGAGACAAGACCATTCACCCTACACAAGAAGAGAGAGCAACAGTGACCAGCCCGTAATACAGGAAGCACATGTACAGAGGCAAAGATTCACACTAGATTACTATGCAGATTTAGAAGACATACACAAAGCACACCAAGATTCAAGTAATAATACACGTCAAGTAATAATACATGTCTCTTCTAGTTAGAAAACATTTGCTTATCCTGGAGTTTAGCTTAATTTAGGTTACTTGTTATGAAAATACACACAAGGCTCAATTCACAAGGCTATAATGATCTTTATTTTCTAATTACAGAAATAACAACCAATGAGAGCTGCAAGTAATAGTCATAGGGTTGAAAACAACATTTATGAAAAATTACACTTAGGTTATCTCAATGAATTTAACCTCCAATATAGCAATCGTGAGAATTTATTTGTTGTATTTGATCATTACAAGAAATAACTGAGTTATGTAGGGAATAGGGATGGGCCGAACTGACCCCTTTTCGGTTCACACCAGAACTTTCGAACACTGCGAAAGTTTGGACCCAAATATCGAACTCCATTAGTCAATGGGACCCGAACGTCAAAAATCAGAAGTGCCCATTTTGAAGGCTTATATGCAAGTAATTGGGCTTACAATGGTTATAGGGGTCTGGGTCCTGCCCTGATGGACATGTATCAATAAAAAAAAAAGTTTGTGAAAAACAAATTTTTAAATGAGCAGTGATTTTTTTATTTTTAAAGTGAAAGCATATAAATGAAAAATTCCGTCCAATATAGTGCCTGGGGGGGTCCCTTTAGCCTACTTGTAAAGTGGCAGATCTGTACCATGTCTAGAATCTGCTGCAGCAATAATTCCATTTATAAAGCCAAAAAAAAAGACATTTTCCCTGCAAGCTGCCTTTATTTTGCTCAGCAACAGCTGGGGAGCCAGTGTGTATGATGAGGGCCACAATGTAGTGCACTGGGAACAAGATTAGAGATTTTTTTGGATACATTTTGGTGTCACTTTGACTTTGGATAGAAGTAACAGGTGCAGAAAAATTAGTCTTTGGGTGTCGGTGGCGCCTTCACAGCATAACCCTATAGAGGTACTCTTGATGAAAGCAAGAATTGGCCTTGCTGTAAAAAATTGCAACTATATGCACCTGTCAAACATTTGCAGAAAAATTACTCTTTGAGTGCCGGGGCGCCTTCCTACCATAACCCTATAGAGGTGCTCTTGATGAAGGCAAAAGAAATTGCAATGATATGCACCTGTCAAACAGGTGCTGACATATTGGTCTTTGGGTGTTAATTGTGCCCATTAAACCTATACCAAAAACATTCTTCTAGATGAAATGATTGGACACCCTTAAAGCTAGGCAGCCTCTAAGTCCTGCAGAGATTCCATATTCCAAAAAGACTTAATCAGTGACATCGGCATCAGGGGCTTCATAGCTGGTAATCCAGGACTAATTCATTTTTATAAAAGTCAAACGGTCTACGGAGTCTGTGGACAGACGCGTTCTATGATCAGTAACGAAACCTCCTGCAGCACTGAATGCCCATTCTGAAAGCACGCTGGATGCAGGGCAGCCCAACAACTCAATAGCATACTTGGAAAGTTCTGGCCAGTGGTTTAGTCTCTTGACCCAGTAAGTCAGTGGATCGTCAGCTGGAAAGCTCTTCATCTCAGTTTTGGCCCCGAGGTAATCGTCCACCATGTGATACAGACGCTGTCGATGGGATGTGGTAACGCATTGTAGAGTGTGCCCCCCAAATATGTTCTTGTATATTGTAATAGAACCTGACCAGGTTTTTTGGGCTGGAGCACCCCTCCCCCTCCTCATTACCTCTTATTTAGTGGCCACCAGTGTATAGGATGTATCCCCTTCAGTTCTCCCACATAGAGGAGTTCAGCTCCCATGGTTGAGACAAAGGATCTTCTATTCTATTACTAGAGTAGGACCCACTAATTCGGGGTACTTTGTCGCAGTAAGTGGGCTTAGCACTATATGACCATATAGTGTGACCAAACCCCCGTATTTTTTGAATATGTTCAGGTGTTTTTTAACTAGCCTTGCAGGAAATGTCATTCTTGTATGTGTGCGCTGTAAAATATTTTGTACGGGATGTGGAAACTGACAGCCCTGGGCGGTGAGGACTAAAAAAATTCTGAAATGCCTCACTTAGGCAGACGCCTTCTCCAACGCTCCTCTCTTGACCAACAAAAGACTCAAAACTACGTTTTCCACGCCACTGTAACCTACTGGAGTCAGGAAAAACGTTCAATAAAATCCTCTTTAACGTGTCCTCAAGAGATTTTATCTTCTGCAACTCTCTGTGGGGAGGGGGTGAGTTCTGAGACCTTCCCATTATAACGGTGGTCAAGGAGGGTTGCCAACAAGTAATCATCCTTCTCCTTTATGCCACGTATTCTTGGGTCCTTTCGCAGGCTTTGAAGCATGAGGTTGCCCGTGCGCCTCAAATTTGCCGAGGCTTGAGAAACAGACTCCTCGGGGTCACTCAGGATGACAGCATCTGGAACTTCCTCCTCCCAGCCACGTACTTCTTCGAAGCCTGTGAAAGTGCCAGAATCCTCCTCCTCCTCTCTTCTCTCCTCCTGTGTGTTCTGTGACATAGGAATGATGGTGTCTGGATAAAGCCTTGAGAGGAAAGAAGACCTCCTCTTTCTCCTGCTGCTCTGCCTCCAGTGCCCTGTTCATAATGGCACGCAGAGTCTGCTCCAGCAGGAACACAGCAGGGATTGTGTCACTGATGCATGCACTCTCACGGCTCACCATCCTTGTGGCCTCCTCAAATGATGACAATACAGTGCATGCATCCTTAATGATCAGCCATTGGCGTGGGGAAAAAATGCAGAGGCGTCCTGAGCCTGTCATTGTGCCGTAATCGAACAGGTACTCGTTGACGGCCCTCTGCTGCATGTATAGCCGCTGCAGCATTGACAAAGTCGAGTTCCACCTGGTGGGCATGTCACAAATCAGGCAGTTTATGGGCAGGTGGATTTCCTGCTGAATTTCAGCCAACCAAGCACTGTCTGTGTATGACCATCTGAAATGGCTACAGACTTTTATGGCCAGCTTTAGCACATCTTGCAACCCATGGTACATATTGAGGAAACGCTGCACCACCAAACTGAGAACATGTGCAGGCTTGGCACATGTGTCAACTTTCCCTGTCTAAGGGCGGACAGGAGGTTTGAGCCATTATCGCACACCACCATTCCTGGCTCCAGCTGGCATGGTGTGAACCACCTCTGGGCCTCTCCCTGCAGAGCTGCAAGAATCTCTGCTCCGGTGTGGTTCCTGTCCCCTAAACACACCAGCTGAAGCACTGCATGGCACCTTTTAGAGGAGGAGGGGGTAGAGTTCACATGTCTGGCATCATCACCACCAGCTGTATGGAGACATGTGGGCACAACAAGCAGCATTCTTTCGAGTTGCAAGCAGCGTTACCCAGTGTGCTGTGAACAAAATATATCGTCCCTGCCCATGCTTGCTGGACCACGTGTCAGCAGTAAGGTGGATTTTATGGCTGACTGCCTTATCCAACGATGCCAGAACATTCCCTTCCACGTGATGGTAGAGCGATGGAACGGCCTTATGTGAAAAGTAGTAGCGACTGGGAACCTGCCATTGTGGTACAGCACATTGTGGGAATTCACGGAAGGGGGCAGAATCCACCAGGCTGAAAGGCAGAAGTTGGAGAGCCAACAGCTTTGACAAGCTTGCATTTAGACGCTGGGCATGTGGGTGGCAGGGACTGTATTTTTTTTTTCTGCTGCAGCAGATGGGGCAGAGAAATTTGCCAGCTACAGTCTACAGCTGGTGGTATGCTACTGGCAGATATGCTGCTAGGACTTGGGACACCCTGGGCTATACCATCATCCCTGTCAGTGGAGGCTGCTGAGAGGAAATGACTCGGTAGAGCAGGGGCAAACTGATGTGGGTAAGGAGGAGGAGGAGAAGGAGGAGGGACAGATTTGTGCCCCTTTTGTGTGGCTTTTAGGTGCTCTTGCCAACGGGCTGAGTGGGAACATGAATGCCAATTTGTCTACCAGTGTTCCTCCCTCTCTCTAGGCTCATGTTCCTGTCATCCTCAACCTCAGAACCAACATCTGAATCCAGTAATGGCTGGGCATCATCAAGGAGCAAGTGGCTGATGCTGTGGTCAAATAGCTCAGTTGACCCCTCAATGGCTGATGTTGGGGCTATGGCAGGAATAGATGTGATCAAAGAGGCTGGTTTGTCCACTCTGGCAACTGCAGGGGACTGCACACATGTCTCTGCTTGCGTGACAGAGGATGAGGAGGGTGAGGAAGGTTTAGTACGCCAGTCCACCACCTCCTCTGCATGCTGTGGCTGGATAGCACGGGAAAACTCACTAAACAGAGGAAATGATGCCCTGCCTGGGGACTGACCACCTCGCTAACCTTTGTCTGTGGACACATTTGTTGCTGGCCTCCTTACAGTGCCAAGGGAACGTCTGCCTCTCCTTGTTGTCCTCCCAGACATTATTGGGAGGGAAGGGGCGTTGCTTATATGCAAATATAAAGAAGAAGTTGAAATCTGTACGTAGATGCACTTTAATCAATGTAAAGAGGTGTTTGGTGTACTTTAAGTACTCACACTACACAGATACACTATAATATACTGCTATATAATGCACCAAATATACTGTGACGCACAGAACTATATAGCGTTAAACTGGCAGTCACGCACCCAGAACTATATGGTGTTAAACTGGCAGTAACGCACACAGAACTATATGGCGTTAAACTGGAAGTAACGCACACAGAAGTAAATAGTGTTAAACTGGCAGTAACGCACACAGAACTATATGGCGTTAAACTGGCAATAATGCACACAAAACTATATGGCGTTAAACTGGCAGTAACTCACACAAAACTATATGGTGTAAAACTGGCAGTAACGCACACAAAACTATATGGCGTTAAACTGGCAGTAACGCACACAGAAGTAAATGGCGTTAAACTGGCAGTAACGCAATTAAATAGATGGTGTTCAACCGTCACTACACAGACGCTATCTGAACTGTCCCTACTCTAGCTATACACTAATGTAAAGATTACTGACAACCCTCATTACACTACACTGAAACTATATGAGCTGTTCCTACTCTACACTAATGTATGTATGAATGACACGGTCTCACTACACTACAGTGAATCTATCTGAGCTGTCCCTAGTCTAGCTGCACACTATGCAAAGCTGAATGATGGTCATCCTCACTACACTCACACTATCCCTAGACTGACACTTAACTAATATTCTACACTGACAATTGAAGCAAAATAGCACAGTATAGCACACTAACTGATAGCACTGAACAGAGCCCTGTTCTATCTCTTTCCACGCCAAAATCACACTGAAAATGTCTGCGATTAAAAGAATACTTTTATACTGTGGGGCGGGAATGAGCCATGATTGGATAAAGTCATGATGACAGTATCCAATCATGACTCTGACAGTGCTCTGTGTCCTGATTGGCTGAATCTTTCACTGCTTCAGCCAATCAGGGCTTGCAATGCACTGTTCAGTGCCGCAATGCATTGTGGTCGGTTCGGGGGCCAAACAAATGGTCGAATGACCCGTTTGTTCGGATGTTCGCCGAACGACCGAACAGCAAAAGTTCGGCCCGAACTTATGCTCGGGCCGAACCGTTCGCCCATCCTTAGTAGGGAATGAAGAACAACTGGCACAAAGGTTGGAATCAATGACAGGCTGTGGCTGTATGCATACAGCACCCCTGAGAAAAAAAAAAAAAAAAGCTCTTACTTACAATGATATAAAAATAACAATTAAAAAAAAAACATACAAAATGTACAATATGAGGCCTTGCATGGCTTACATTCTTTCTAGACTAGTCTAACTAAAATACAAAGATTAACCCTTTCAATTCACCCACCCCCTCTCCCCGATGCTATCAAACAGCGGAGGCCGGTCCATAAGGGGCGCAGGGGTGCTGCCCCCCTAATCTCCATGTGCCGCCTCTTAATCTCCATGCGGGGTTTCTATGAGTTTTTTTTTTTTATAAGCACATGATTAGAGACTGAGGCTCTAATTGGCTTCAAAAAGGTTGGGTTCGGGGCGCAGTGAACCCACCCACTTGTGACATTAGGGAATCAATATTCGCTATTGTCTTCTGGCTTCTCCTCTCGGCCAATTAGGACAGGAGGTGGATCTTAAGACAGGATTAGCTGGGAGGAGAAGCCGAGGAAGCCACGACCTGGATAGGGTAAGTGCGGACCTGGCGGGGGGGTTTGTTTGATGCCCTCCCCAAAAAATGGAGGATCAGCTGTCACTCCTATCAAAACGGAAGACCCCAAAACACAAAAGCTGGGATGGTACATTTTCAAACTGACCCCTTAACCTCTTGCCGCCCGAAGGAGCCGAAAGACGGCTACAACGTGGGCCTAAATTGCCGGGAGGGCGTTCATGTATGTCCTCCCGTGCATGCGATGCCTGCACTCCCTTGCGGGGTGCGCGTGGCTCGCTCTGTGATCAGCGAGTCCATGAGACCCAGCTAATCACAGATTGGAGTAAGGGGCTGATTCCGGCCCCTTACCACGATGTAAACAGAGACGGTAATCTGCTTTTTTTCTCCTCATTCTGACATCGTGAGGAAAACAAAAAGAGCCGATTACTGTCTGAAGTGAATGGGAAATCGGTCCTGCACACTCCAGACCTACTGCTGCTAGGCAGTGCCCATCAGTGCCACCTACCATTGCCCACCAGTGCCACCTAGCAGTGCATATCAGCACTGCTAAGCAATGCCCACCAGTGCCACCTATCAGTGCCCATTAGTGCTGCCAATCTGTGCCCATCAGTGCACCTATCAGTGCTGCCTATCAGTGTCACCTACCAGTGCCTATCAGTGCAGCCTCATCAGTGCCGCCTTATCAGTGCCACCTATCAGTGACCACCAGTGCCACCTTATCAGTGCCTATCAGTGCTGCCTATCAGTGCCCATCATTGCAGATTAACAGTGCCATCAGTGCAGCCTAACAGTGCACTGAAGGAAAAAAAAAACAGTTTGCAAAATTTTTTTTCTTCAAAATTTCCGGCCGTTTGTTGTTTTTTTTGCCAACCCCCCCAAATGACCCCATTTTGGAAAGTAGACACTCCACGCTATTTGCTGAGAGGCATGTTGAGTCCATGGAATATTTTATATTTTGACACAAGTTGCTGGAAAGTGACAATTTTTTTTTTTTTTTTGCACAAAGTTGTCACTAAATGATATATTGCTCACACAGGCCATGGGCATATGAGGAATTGCACCCCAAAATACATTTAGCTGCTTCTCCTGAGTATGGGGATACCACATATGTGGGACTTTTTGGAAGCCTAGCCGCGTACGGGGCCTCGAAAACCAATCACCGCCTTCAGGATTTCTAAGGGTGTAAATGTTTGATTTCACTTCTCACTACCTATCACAGTTTCGGAGGCCATGGAATGCCCAGGTGGCGCAACCCCCCCCCCCATGACCCCATTTTGGAAAGTAGACACCCCAAGCTATTTGCTGAGAGGCATGGTGAGTATTTTGCAGCTCTCATTTGTTTTTGAAAATGAAGAAAGACAAGAAAAACCTTTTTTTTTTTCTTTTTTCAATTTTCAAAACTTTGTGACAAAAAGTGAGGTCTGCAAAATACTCACTATACCTCTCAGCATATAGCTTGGGGTGTCTACTTTCCAAAATAGGGTCATTTGGGGGGGGGTTGTGCCACCTGGGCATTCCATGGCCTCCGAAACTGTGATAGGCAGTCAAGAGTGAAATCAAAAATTTACGCCCTTAGAAAGCCTGAAGGTGGTGCTTGGTTTTCGGGGTCCCGTACGCGGCTAGGCTCCAAAAAAGTCTCACACATGTGGTATCCCCGTACTCAGGAGAAGCAACAGAATTTATTTTGGGGTGTAATTTCACATATTCCCATGGCATGTTTGAGCAATATATCATTTAGTGACAACTTTGTGCAAAAAAAAATAAATTTGTCTTTTTCCCGCACAATATAAAATATTCCATGGACTGGACATGCCTCTCAGCAAATAGCTTGGGGTGTCTACTTTCCAAAATGGGGTCATTTTGGGGGGTTTTGAAGTGTCCTGGCATTTTATGCACAACATTTAGAAGCTTATGTCACACATCACCCACTCTTCTAACCACTTGAAGACAAAGCCCTTTCTGACACTTTTTGTTTACATGAAAAAATTATTTTTTTTTGCAAGAAAATTACTTTGAACCCCCAAACATTATATATTTTTTAAAGCAAATGCCCTACAGATTAAAATGGTGGGTGTTTCATTTTTTTTTTCACACAGTATTTGCGCAGCGATTTTTCAAGCGCATTTTTTGGGGAAAAAACACACTTTTTTAAATTTTAATGCACTAAAACACACTATATTGCCCAAATGTTTGATGAAATAAAAAAGATGATCTTAGGCCGAGTACATGGATACCAAACATGACATGCTTTATAACAACAAAATAAATACATTTTTAAAAGCCTTTAAAAGCCTTTACAGGTTACCACTTTAGATTTACAGAGGAGGTCTACTGCTAAAATTACTGCCCTCGATCTGACCTTCGCGGTGATACCTCACATGCATGGTGCAATTGCTGTTTACATTTGACGCCAGACCGACGCTTGCGTTCGCCTTAGCACGAGAGCAGGGGGGACAGGGGTGCTTTTTTTTTTCTTTATTATTTTTTTGCTTTTTTATCTTATTTTTAAACTGTTCCTTTCTTTTTTTTTTTTTAATCATTTTTATTGTTATCTCAGGTAATGTAAATATCCCTTATGATAGCAATAGGTAGTGACAGGTACTCTTTTTTGAAAAAATTGGGGTCTATTAGACCCTAGATCTCTCCTCTGCCCTCAAAGCATCTGACCACACCAAGTTCGGTGTGATAAAATGCTTTCCCAATTTCCCAATGGCGCTGTTTACATCCAGCGAAATCTAAGTCATGAAATGCTCGTAGCTTCCGGTTTCTTAGGCCATAGAGATGTTTGGAGCCACTCTGGTCTCTGATCAGCTCTATGGTCAGCTGGCTGAATCACCGGCTGCATTCTCAGGTTCCCTGTTGAGACAGGAGAACCAGAGAAATACACGGAAGACGGTGGGGGGGCATTCCCTCCCACTGCTTGGAAAAGCAGTCTAGAGGCTAATTAGCCACTAGGATTGCTTTTACATGAAAGCCAACCGCTGGCTAAAAAGAATGATACCAAGATGATACCTAAACCTGCAGGCATCATTCTGGTATAACCACTCAAAGTCGTGAATGGCGTACCTGAAGACAAAAAAATGGTTAGCAATAAAACACAGTAAACGGTAAAGTATAAAAAATTGCATACCTGAAAAGCAAACGTGATAAAACATAATAACAATAAAACATTGCAGAATAGAATACAGTAAAAAAGAGCAGAACAATAGAGAGAGAACAATGAAACGACAACTATTATTTTTTATTTTATATATATATATATTTTTTTACACTTTTTTTTGTAACTAACTTTTATAACTGTAACCGGTTCCAGGTTCGGGTCTCTCAAAATGCGATGGCATCTTGGGAGACCCTGTGAAAGTGTGCCTAGTCTGTGCAATGCTGTACCCTGCGCTAATACTCAACTAGTGAATGGTAGCGTTCAAAACATTCACCAATGCAAAGACCAGGATTGTCAGGACAGGAGGGACAATAATAGCGGGTGTCACGCCTATATCCGCGCTTGCTGCAGACACGACATCTTTTTTGGGGGGGGTTGTTGGGTAGGGGTACTCGGGAGGACATAAAGAAAATGCCTCTCATGCAGCCGACTGCATTTGGTTGGGGATGTGAATGGGGGAAGTACGGGCGCTGCAGAAGTGGTGGGTTCCCAATTAGGATTGGCGAATGCAGCAGGAAGGGCATTATGGGCACGACGGACCTGTGTTTGTCTTCTTGGTGGCAGCGGGACACTACTTGTGCTTGCCACCTCACCAGCTTGAACTGCACTTATGGGACTCGCCACGTCACCAAGTGTTACTGCAGTGCTGGTTTGACTACGACCGGGGTGTACTAGGCCGCTGATGCTTGCCAGTTCACCAAAACGCTACCAAAAAAACTGTTAGCGATCGCAGTGATGAGGCCTGACTCTGCGAACACTGCAGTTATGTGTTTAGTGTTTTGTAAGTGACAGTGATCGATCGATACTGCACCTGGGTGGGCTGGGCTGGGCCGGGCGGAGGGGCAAAACACAGGTGCTAGCAGGTATCTGGGCTGATCCCGCTAACGCTGCATTTTTGGGAACCCTAAACTGCTGGGGATGCTAGTATAGATCTGATCAGATCAGATATTGATCTGTTCAGATACTACACCACTAAGGGAGGTCTACGGTGCGTGCGTGGGTGTTAGCGGTACTGGCGCTAACCTGACGCTGCTTGGGGCTAGTGTTTGCCAGTTCACCAAAACGCTACCAAAAAAACTGTTAGCGATTGCAGGGATCAGGCCTGACTCTGCGAACGCTGCAGTTATGCGTTTAGTGTTTTGTAAGTGACAGTGATCAATCGATACTGCACTTGGGTGGGCTGGGCTGGGCCGGGTGGAGGGGCAAAACGCAGGTGCTAGCAGGTATCTGGGCTGATCCCACTAACACTGCGTTTTTGGGAACCCTAAACTGCTGGGGACGCTAGTATAAATCTGATCGGATCAGATATTGATCCGTTCAGATACTATACCACTAAGGGAGGTGTACGGTGCGTGCGTGGGTGTTAGCGGTACTGGCGCTAACCTGACGCTGCCTGGGGCTGGTGCTTGGCAGTTCACCAAAATGCTACCAAAAAAACTGTTAGCGATCGCAGGGATCAGGCCTGACTCTGCGAACGCTGCAGTTATGCGTTTAGTGTTTTATAAGTGACAGTGATCGATCGATACTGCACTTGGGTGGGCTGGGCTGGGCCAGGCGGAGGAGCAAAACGCAGGTGCTAGCAGGTATCTGGGCTGATCCCGCTAACACTGCGTTTTTGGGAACCCTAAACTGCTGGGGATGCTAGTATAGATCTGATCGGATCAGATATTGATCCGTTCAGATACTATACCACTAAGGGAGGCGTATGCTGCGTGCGTGGGTGTTAGCGGTACTGGCGCTAATCTGACGCTGCCTGGGGCGACGCATATCACCGCCGGGCGATCAGGGGGCTAAACCTTTATTCAGTAATAAACGGCGGGTGCCCTGACACTATAAAAAAATAAACAAACTAACCAGCGTCACCCGTAACACTTATACGGTGATCAGTGGTGAAAGGGTTAACTAGGGGGCAATCAAGGGGTTAAAACATTTATTAGATAGTATATGGGGGTCCCTGACGCTATAATACGCTGACGGCGAACCTAAATATTTACCTCCCTAACTAGCGTCACCAGTGACACTAATACAGCGATCAGAAAAATGATCGCTTAGTGACACTGGCAACGGGGGGTGATCAAGGGGTTAAAACTTTATTAGGGGGGTTAGGGGGGTATCCTAGACCTAAAGGGGGCTAACCCTAACTGCCCTAACACACTAACTGTCACAAACTGACACCAATGCAGTAATCAGAAAAAAAAAAAACTGCTTGGTGTCAGTGTAACGGGGGGGGGGAGTGATCGGGGGGCGATCAGCAGGGGATCGGGGGTGTAATGTGTGCCTGGCATGTTCTACTGAGTGTGTGTGTGTTTTACACTCACAGTGATGTCTTCTCTCCTCGGCGCCGGAACGGAAAATACCGAGCCGAGGAGAGATGACATCATTTCCTTTGCTGCTGTTTAGCATACAGTAGCAAAGGAAGATTCTCATTGGCTGGGAGCGATCGCTAGGGGGGGCCACAAACGGATGGTCTCCCCCTCACCTTTCATCGCTCCCAGACCAAAGCCGACCGCCTCGGGCACCGGGGGGGGTCCTGTGCCATTCTGCCGACGTATATCTTCGGCGCTTTTCGGCTGCTAGCGGGGCGCTTTTAACCCCAAAGAAGGGGTTAAAAACACCCATGTTGCGGAGCTTACGAAGCGCCGCCCATTCATTTCAATGTGTATGACAAAAAAACTGGCGCTGAAATGAATACTAACAAAAGTGACGATAAAATGAAAACTGTTGCAGCTGCTGCAGGAAAAGTGCTAAAACTTCAACATGTGATATACGAATATATGCGTCGCTAGCAACTACATAATAAATTGATAATAATACACTTGATGTGTGTCTGTGAATGAACACAATAAAAACAATGATGGCACCCTCAATGTGTGCGTATGAAAAAAACGCAATAAACACATGAAATTAACAAAAAATAAATGGCAAAATAACAGTGTAACAGTACCACGTGATGAAAATGTTGTTTGATGAGTAAGGTCTCCCTAAAGGGAATCCATATACCCTATTTAGGACTTTTTTTTACTCACATCATATCACTTTTCATAGTAGTTGCTAGCGCCGCATATATTCGTATATCATATTCATTCCAATGGGCAGGGGCGTTTTGGAGCTCCCATATCGCCCCAAAGATGCTGCTTGCAGGACTTTTTTTAACGTCCCGTAAGCGCACCGCCCCAGTGTGAAAGCACTCAGGCTTTCACATTCAGGCGGCATGGGAGTCAATCTTCAGGCGCTTTAGAGGCGCTATTTCTAGCGCTAAAACACTTGAAAACTGCTTCAGTGTGAAAGGGCTCTAAGAGTATGACACATCGAACGATCTTTTTGATCTTTCAAGTGTTTTACCAATTTGACAGTAAATCTATCAATAATCCGATTGCATATAAAAAAAAAACTGAGCTGGCATAATGTGTGATTTATTTGTCAGAGTAATATAGTGGCCATGCACACTTCAGTTTCTGTCTAATCAATCTCTCTCTCGATAGGAATAATCGATCTATTCCGTACAACCCATTCGGTCGTTGTGCCACACACAGAAAATTGGATTCTGATCAACAATTGGGACATACTATTGCAAACTATTAATGTTTTCACCATGCAATCTCATAACCTCAAAAACTGAAATATGATCAAATTCATGACCAAATCCTGTCAGTGCTGCCGATCGATTCAAAAACAGTTGATCATTTTCTGCCCTGGCCAACTCACTTTGAGTCTAAATTGATCAGAAGTGAAGTTATGCCTATTCACTTGGTTGCTGATTCAATTATTTGAATTGCACATCAATTGGACAATAAAATTGAAGTCACCATAAGTTGTTGTAAAGACGGAAACAAAAGTATAAAGTATGTCAGCCGAGTGCACTGTACTGGAAGTAATGTGGATGTGATGGATCCTTCTCTACATACACAGAACCCTCAGAACTGTCACCCTGCAAAGTCCTGGATCTCAGAACGATCGAATTACAATGTACACGACGTTCTATTCTCCAACTGTCACTCTCCAGCCCTGACCCGCCCATAACCGCGCCACAGCCGTCTCCATGGCAACCACAGACACCGGAACAGGAAGTGCTCAGCAGATGAAGGCTTTGAATCCGTTAATAGGAAGGCTGGGAGCAGAGCGGTAAGGAATAATATAGGAATGTACGTTGGTCTTGTGTTCTCTTGTCCTGTCCAGATATGTGTCTTGGAATTCATACCTTCCCATAAATGTCAGACAGCACGTGTATACAGTGTACACCTATCCCATGGTGTGTGCATTATGGCAGCCTTGCAGTGTAATACACAACATGACAAAAATCTCTGTATTAGTCCAGGCTGATCTACAATATCCTGAACCTGGTCAATCAATTCTCATCGTCCGTGAACACAAAGCTTAGGAAGTGTTCCCATTACATGAATTTGTATAGTCAGTAACATCAGTGTGTCTCATTTAGGCTCTGATAACACCTATGCAGGTGCGACAGAACAAGTGATTTTAGTGTGTCACCCCTACATCTGATCATTTATTTTAGATAGGCTGCCCTACATGTGAAAATTGCACAAAAAAGTGCATTGCCCTTTTTGCATGCATGAAGGTAAAAAAAAAAAAAAAAAAACCTCCTCTGTGCAGCAGCTTTAGAGCAGTGGTTCTCAACCTGGGGGTTGGATGATGATTTGCCAGGGGTCACCGAATCCTGGGCTGTTCCTGAAGCCCGCTCCGCTCTCCCAGCCTTTTTACGGCCGACCAGCAGGGCTGTCCCTGGAGCCCACGGCCGCCCACTCAGCCTCTTCACAGCCACCCATTCAGTTCACAGCAAGGCTGGGGGGCAGAGACTAGAGGTCAGCTGACTGGTGAGGAGTGTGAAGTGGGAGGGGCTGGAGGAGACCCTATCTCCTGATTTCAACATAGGTGTCACTGCTACGAGACACCACAAAGTCAGAGACACAGTGGGGGTTATTTACGAAAGGCAAATCCACTTTGCACTACAAGTGCAGGCCCTGTAAATCTGAGGGGTAGATCTGAAATGAGGGGAAGCTCTGCTGATTTTATTATCCAATCATGTTGAAGCTAAAATGCTGTTTTTTTATTTTCCTTGCATGTCCCCCTCGGATCTACAGCGACTGCACTTCCAAGTGCACTCTCAGTGCAATTTCAAGTGTACTTTGCACTTGTAATGCAAAGTGGATTTGCCTTTAGTTAATAACCCCCAGTGAGTAACACTCCCTGTGATTATAGTTGCAATTAAAAGTCCCCACTACAGTTCTCAGATCAGCAGATGACCTTCATCAAGAGCACCTAAGTTGGCTGATCAGAACTCCCCCCCCCCCCAGCGCTGCCACTCATCTCTCCCCCCCAGCGCTGCCACTCATCTCTCCCCCCCAGCGCTGCCACTCATCTCTCCCCCCCAGCGCTGCCACTCATCTCTCCCCCCCAGCGCTGCCACTCACCCCCCCCCCCAAGCGCTGCCACTCATCCCCCCCAGCGCTGCCACTCATCCCCCCCCGCCAGCGCTGCCACTCATCCCCCTCAGCGCTGCCACTCATCCCCCCCTCAGCGCTGCCACTCATCCCCCCCCCAGCGCTGCCACTCATTCCCCCCCCCCCAGCGCTGCCACTCATCCCCCCCCCCCCCAGCGCTGCCACTCATCTTCCCCCCCAGCGCTGCCACTCATCTCCCCCCCCCAGCGCTGCCACTCATCTCCCCCCCCCCAGCGCTGCCACTCATCTCCCCCCCCCCCCAGCGCTGCCACTCATCTCCCCCCCCCAGCGCTGCCACTCATCTCCCCCCCCCAGCGCTGCCACTCATCTCCCCCCCCCCCCCAGCGCTGCCACTCATCTCCCCCCCCCAGCGCTGCCACTCATCTCCCCCCCCAGCGCTGCCACTCATCTCCCCCCCCAGCGCTGCCACTCATCTCCCCCCCCCAGCGCTGCCACTCATCTCCCCCCCCCCAGCGCTGCCACTCATCTCCCCCCCCAGCGCTGCCACTCATCCCCCCCCCCCAGCGCTGCCACTCATCTCCCCCCCCCCAGCGCTGCCACTCAGCCCCCCCCCCCACCCCCAGCGCTGCCACTCATCTCCCTATGGAGATGGCTAGAGAGAGGGATGGGGGGGGGGACAAGAAATTAGGATAGAGAGAGATAAAAGGGAAAGAAAGGAGAACAAAGAATGAGTGGTACATTCTAAAATGTACCATAAGGGGTTTTAATACTGTACGAGTGGAAGGGACTCAGGGAGCGCTATATGTCCGTGGGTTAGGGGCGCAAATTACTTGTCTTGCCTTGGGTGCTGACAACCCACACTACGAAAATAATTTTACTGTTACGGGTCCCACAACTTGTGAAATTTTATCAAGAGGTGACGGCACTAGAAAGGTTGAGAACCACTGCTTTAGAAAAACTTTAAAGCGGAGGTTCACAAAAAAATTGAACCTGCGCTTTTCGGAACCCTCCCCCCCTCCGGTATCACATTTGGCACCTTTCAGGGGGGAGGGGGTGCAGATACCTGTATAATACAGGTATTTGCGCCCATTTCCGGGAATAGACTCACAGGTCCCGGGAGATAGCGGGGACCAGTTAGGACGCGCAGCGCGACTCGCGCATGCGCAGTAGGGAACAGGGAAGTGAAGCCGCGACGCTTCACTTCCTGATTCCCTCACCGAGGATGGCAGCGGCAGCAGCCGAGGGATGCTTCGGCTGCCGACATCGTGGGCACCCTGGACAGGTAAGTGTCCATTTAAAAGTCAGCAGCTACAGTGTTTGTAGCTGCTGGCTTTTATTTTTATTTTTTTCTTTTAGGTGGACCTCCTCTTTAAGCTGCATGTATACACAGGTGATTGTTATTCAAAGATGCTGCTGGCTTCTCTGAGAGACACAAAGTAGGAGACGCTATCCCAGAACAATCACAAAGATCACATTGTAACAAAACAAAACCAAAGATGCCTCAGCTGGTGTGTGGCTGGATGCAATCTGGCCAAAAGGATACAAATGTTTCTAGTGCTAGAAATGCAGTCGGCTGCAGTGAGGCAAACACAGACCCATACAGAATTGCTATTACTAAAAACTGGGGTTGACATAAAACTAACCGTGTTTATTTATCTTTTATAAATATATGTTTTTAGTAGCATTTCTATTTCATCATCATTTTTATGTGTGTTGTTTTTATTGTGTCTTAGTAGAACATGGATATACCTTCATGAAGAAGATTTTTCAAATAGTACTGATACCACTGAGAGTTGGATAGCATACAGGGTATAAACCAGGGATCTTCAAACTTTCTGAACAAAGGGCCAGTTTACTGTTTTTTTCTAATTTTGGTGGGGGGTCAGACTGTGGCCAGCAGGAGTAGAAAATGCCCCAGCGTCTTTGGAATTAAAAAACGTCTTGGTGGTTAATGGGATATAAAAATTACATAGCGCCTGTTTTCATAGGAGGGGGAAAAGTACCCCATCATTGGTATTAGTGGGAGGAGTGCTACCTAATCATTGGTATTAATGGGAGGGATAGTACCCCATCGTTCATGTCAGTGGATGGAATAATGTCCCATTAGTGTCAGTGGGAGGAATAGTACTCCATTATTGGTATCAGTGGGAAGAATGGTGCCCTATATTTGGTGACAGTGGGAGAAATGGTGCCCCATTGTTGGTGTCATTGGGAGAAATAGTGCCCCAATGTTGGTATCAGTGGGAGGAATGGTGACCTTTTGTTGGTGTCAGTGGGAGGAATGGTGCCCCCATTGTTAGTGTCAGTGGGAGGAATGGTGCCCCATTGCTGGTGTCAGTGGGAGGAATGGTGCCCCATTGCTGGTGTCAGTGGGAGGAATGGTGCCCCATTATTGGTGTCTGTGGGAGGAATGGTGCCCCATCGGTGTCAGTGGCAGAAATAGTGCCCCAATGTTGGTATCAGTGGGAGGAATGGTGCCCCGTCCTTGGTGTCAGTGGGAGAAATAGTGCCCCGTCCTTGGTGTCAGTGGGAGAAATAGTGCCCCAATGTTGGTATCAGTGGGAGGAATGGTGCCCCATTATTGGTGTCAGTGGGAGGAATGGTGCCCCCATTGTTAGTGTCAGTGGGAGGAATAGTGCCCCATTATTGGTGTCAGTGGGAGGAATGGTGCCCCGTCGTTGGTGTCAGTGGGAGGAATGGTGCCCTATTGCTGGTGTCAGTGGGAGGAATGGTGCCCCATTATTGGTGTCTGTGGGAGGAATGGTGCCCCGTCGGTGTCAGTGGCAGAAATAGTGCCCCAATGTTGGTATCAGTGGGAGGAATAGTACACAACCTGTGGTGTCAGTGGGAGGAATAGCGTTCCATCATTTATATCAGTGGGAAGAATTATGCCCCACTGTTGATGTCAGTGGAAAGAATAGTGCCTCATTGTTGGTGTCAGTGGAAGGAATAGTGCCCCAGGTTCCAGATAAAGGCAAGAAAAGGGCCACATCTGACTTGGGAGCCATAGTTTGGAGACCATTGATATACACCATTAGAACAGATAGCCCTCAAATAGATTTGGATGCCTATTGAGGAAGAAGAGTTGATTCATTGGGCTTGACCGTCTGTTGTTCTCTGTTGAGAAATTAAAGATAGGTGATGCTACAAAACACAGCCTGGAATGGTCAGGTAAAATTCATTTCTGAAGTCACATTACTTGCAAATTGAAGATCAAACACTTTTCCACAAGAAGATATGTCTGTAAGTGGCTCATTACAGGCTCCACTGGAAATCTCTGTTGCTGGTTTGGCTCGTTGTACTCTGGTAAATTATTCAGAAAAACAAATTAATCGCTGCACTCCAGGCTGCAAGGTGAAATCTGTCAGATGTGATCCCCTGCTGTTATCTAATGAATAAGAAAATTTGGTGTAGTACAGAGTGCAGTGAATCTTTTCTTTTTTGGACTCTTGCTCATGGTTGTCTAACTTATATTGGCCAATAAAATAATGGATGTCTTTTTTTTTTAAATGATCAGATGGCACTGCCGACACTACCTTCAAACATGTACAGTCGCAGCAGGGTTCTGGAGAAACAGATTGTACGCCACAGGGAGCAAGAAGCTCGTTTTCGTAATGAGTGGGACATGGCCAATCGGTATTTTAAACAGTCAGATGTGTGTAGCAGCAAACAGGCTCAGTGGAGTTCACGTATTTCCTATGAACAGAGGTAATGCATTTCACTTTTTCCCATTTTTATTAAATTCCATAGCATACATTATACAAGATGTTACTTCCAAGGCCTATTGCACATTGGACTTTTAGCCCCTGTGTTTGCAGTCCTGGCATTCTAGTGCACTTGTGAGACAGGTGTAGCATCTCACAAGGGGGGCTGAATCCTGTACCGAGTGGTATTCATATTGGTGCCCTATGCATTCAGGGACATATTCCCAGAACCCATATATTCTATTTTTTGGGCATAAATCCTTACACATAAAAGGCCTTGACCGTGAGTATCACTAGATATCACTTGTCTCAAGGAGAATGGAGCATGCATCCAACATCTGCCCACACACACCGCTGTTCGCTGAGCGCTTCAGGGAGAGACAGAGCGGGCCCCCTCTGTTGTGGATGCCTACATTTGTACCCTTGAGACTAGCGGGAGGGCTATTGGCCCATCATTATCAACAAAGTGGCATCAGGTTCTGCAGTGTTCAGCTTTGCCTTAGAAGGGGTCTGGGGGGGGGGGGGGGGGGGGGGGGCGACATCAGCAAAAAAAAAAATGCTATTTATAAGAGCATGCATGTGTTTGAGCTTTGAGGTGCACACCCTAATGCAATAGGCTGTGCACACCTATGCCCTGTCCCTTTGGTGAATAAGGACAAGGTAGGTGAATGAATACATGGATATAGGGGAATCGATCCATCATGACACTACAAACTACAGCAGCAGCATGTAGGCCCATCATTACAAGGTAAGCCAAACAAAACAGGGAAAATAACTACACTAATATCTAGTTAAAATAACAAAATCATTTGAAAGTGTACAATGCATTTAAAGTGGAATTCTAGGCAAATCCTAACTACTCTTAAAAATGTTCCATTCCCCTCCTAACACCTATTCTGACTAACCTGTGTAAGAGAGATCTGTATACTTATTTTCAGGCTGCTCCAGTCTGGTCACATGATCCAGCCCCCTGTGTCAGCCACTGGCGGCTGCGGGGGAGAGGAGGGACTGCAGAAAACAGATGGGTCATAGTAAGTCTATGGGTGAAATCACCACTCCCAGGCATTACCTGTCATTGTTGAGTGCTCTCTTCTCCGCTGCAGCCAGCGCTGGCAGACACAGGAAGATCACGTGACTGGACCGAAGCAAATTACTGCTTTCCTTTTTGCATGCTGAAAAATCCTACCTAGCTTTTCTCATCTATGTAATGTTAAAGCTGAATTCAACCTATGCAAAAAAAAAAAAAAAATGTAAAATGGGCCTTATGAGTTTTTAACCATAATGTGGTTTAGTAATGTAGTATGGATGGCAGACTTACCTAACAAGCCATCTACTCCAGCCCTGGGTTGTCATTGCTGTTTGCACTGCTCAAATAAAGACTGTACCACAATGTTCTTGAATAATGGGCCTGTTTTCTTTTTTTTCCTAGTATGAATGCTTACCACCGTGAGAAACAGAGAGAAGAGAAAAGGAAGAACCTGGAACGCCGGAGAGATGAGCTTCGTAAAATGTTACAGGAAGAGAGAAACATGTTGGAAGCAGAATTGAAGGAGCTTTCTCAGAATAGGCAGCCTGACCTCAACAGCATGAGGGAACGAGCAGAAGTGCTAAGGTCTGCACGGGAGGAGCGTAGGAAAAAGGTTTGCTCAAAATGGGATTGAGCTAATAAAAGGTCTACCATTGCTGACCTTGAAAAGATGCTAGTTGCCTGGCTATTATTCTGCTCCACCATTTTATACCATTTTGGTCACTGACCCAGAATTAGCATGAAGATTTGGAAAGTCTGGCAGATGTTTCACTCAGTATAAGTCCTTATCGACATATATATTCCAGGCCACTGACTCAAAGAGTTAAAGGAGAAGTGTGGCCAAACTCTTTTGGCCATACTTCTACTGTTGGTCACAGTAGTGCACTTAGTTCTGCACTCCAGTGACCCAGATTCAGCCGATCCAGGCTCTGCAGGGATCTTGACAATGTCGGTATACACCCAGATTCCTGACCGTTAGCGGGCTCAGCCTCTCAGCACACCAATGAAAGCCTGAGTCATCTGGTTCAAGCCCACTCCACAGTCCGGAGTTCCGGTGAGCGCTGTACGGGCAGAGCACAGATTGGTGACTGACAGTCACTGCTCTGTGCTTAGAGCCGTCCCGAGAACGGAGCGATCAGCGGTCTTTGATCGCTCAGTTCTTGGTGCAGAGCCGGCGGTGAACAGATACAGCATCAAACCAATGCTGTAGCCACTTCTCTTTTAAAGTGAAAGGATTAACATAGGAGATATTCTACTAGTGGTTTTAGAAGCTAGGTCAGCATTGGAAGCCTCTGTGTTTCTCTCATAAATTGTTTCCTTTAACAATTTGTTGGTACACTCCTAAGATAACTTTCTTTGTTTCTAATTGTTGTTCGTTTTAATCATGTGTCATTCTTTTACCACAAGCTTGCTGAGGAGATGCTGTATGAGCAGTGGAAGACTAACAATCCGAAACTACGTGAGGTAAACCTTATCAAGTTCATGGTTTTGATTATCTGTACACAACAATAATACTCCAGATTCATTTTATCTCTTTTGCCAATGTTATAATAGAGAATGGACAGCTTGCAATAATAAAAAAAAAAAAAAAAGACCTCTATGATAACACTTAGGGGTCTATTTATAAAAAAATTGCTGGACTAATGCCCCAAGCATTCATCCTGCCATCACAAATAATCGCTGTCATTTGCCTAATATGTTTGTTGTCTATGATCGGCAGCTCCTAGTGGCTAGAAGATGGAGTTGATGATCCTAGGAAATAAACGGCAAAATTAGGCAAATTAAGGTAATTATTCATAATGGCTGGGCAAATGCTTGTCACATTCATCCAAATATTTTTTTTCTAAATATACTCCAAAATGATTTCTGTGACAGGCAGCTGCAAAATATGTAGAGTGAGGTGAACAAGTCAGTAAATTTATTTTTGACATGCCAGATATTGAAGCACATTGGGTCTCAGCACCAATATCTTGATGGTGGTATTTTAAGTGCTTTCTGCAGCAAGAGCAAGTGTAAATCCTGCAGCCATCAGTAATTGTCACTAAAATTGAAGGTGTTCAAAGCACATTACTCTCCTTTAGCCTTAACACTTAAAGTGGTTGTAAACCTCAGACATGTAATATGAACAAAACATATGCCTCTATAGTGTGTACTTGTCTCAATCCAGAGCACTAAGTGTCATTTCTGTCTGCTGTTTCATTCCTCTGCTATCGGCATGAAATACTTCTGACAAGTTTTCCTGACACCAAAAGAAAATTGGTGACAGGAGAGGGACCTTCAGCAGATTGACAGCCTCAACTCTGTTCCTGTGTGCTCTGTGTAGGGAGTGTGTCCCTACCTTCCAATCAGCTCTCAGAGCTCTCCTCACTGAACTCTGCAGAGTGCAATTTCAGCTCTCCGCACCCTTTTTCGGAACTCTCAGACAAGCTTTATATAACTTTTGAATGGATGTAGAGAAGAGAAGACTGCAGATAGAAAGGTACAAATTATGTAGGAAGATTTGTTTCAACTTTTGTTCAGTGAATGAGATCATACCTGCCTGATCCTGCCAGGAAGCTGATACTTCACACGGCTAATCACAAGCAGTGAGACATTTCCCGATCTGTGCAGCTGTGGACAAAGAAATGTCTCACTGCCTGTGATTAGTGGTATGCAGTGTTGGCTTCCTGGTGGGAATCGGGCAGGTGGGATCCCAAACACGCCCAAGCCCATTCCTACTGGGTATATGTAAGGGTTTACAAACACTTTAACTTTAACTAGATTAAAATACACATCTGGTTCCCCTGACAACTGCCCTTCCCATTTGGAAATATTTACCTTCCCTTTGTTACCCAAAGCTTCATTAAGCTTAATGTTGGTAGCTAAGAGAAGAAGTACTGTCTAAGCCCTGAGCTGTGACTTGGAGCCTACATAGGGTTGAGTTATTTTTCTTTATCCTTTTGTGACATCGTTGGATGCCTGAACAGCCAATCATCATGCTGTCATGTGGGAGAAATGCAAGTGAATCGCATTCTCCCCATACCTACAAGTACTGAGTATATCTGGTCAATATTCACTGCCAGTGAAGTAGTAAAGAGAAGGTGAGTGTGTGCAGCTACAGAGGGTTGCAGTTAATTGAACTTAGGCTGCATTCAAACCTGAGTGTTTTGAAGCTTGAAGACACTCAACAAGCAAAATCCCATTCACTTCAATGGCCCCTGTTTGCATTTTGAGCGTGAAGAAGGTCCATTGAAGTGAATGGGATTTTGCTTGTTGAGCATCTTCGAGCTTCGAGCTACAAAACGCCCAGGTTTGAATGCAGCCTTATTGCTTTGCCCTACGTTTGCCATTCGTATTTATGTTGTGAAAGTTTATAATAACGATAAACCTGAAGTTGCATTTTTCGTTATTTTATGTTTATTATTCTGGTAAGGATGCCATTTTGGAAAATAGTAATATGCATTTTATAGAAATGATCTTGCTTTTATAGATTGTGTAGCCCCATCACCAGGGTGTAAGTATTTTTGATGTGTTATGGAGCATGGTCCATACATTTTAATTGTAAATAATTCAGAACATTATGATGAAGATCATCGATCTTGATTGAATTAATATTGTTTTCTCTAAAGGTGGAATCCAGTATGCATAAGAAGTATGTAGTCGATGCTTGGGGAGAACAGATCACAGAGAAAAATCAGGTAATTCCTCAGTCCTAACTAAAAGATTCTTAGACAGATATGTAAAAAAGATTGAGCTCCAGGTGCTGATCACAGAAAAAAAACACAAAATGCAATGGGGGTTATTTACTAAAGGAAAATCCACTTTGCACTGAAAGTGCACTTGGAAGTAATGTCGCTGTAGATCCGAGGGGGACATGCAAGGAAAATAAAAAACAGCATTTTAGCTTGCACATGATTGGATGATAAAATCAGCAGAGCTTCGCACTTTTAGTGCACATTCAAGTGCACTTGCAGTGCAAAGTGGATTTGCCTTTCGTAAATAACCCCCAATATGTGCCCAGCTGAACTGTGCTGCTGTATAAAGCTGGGGATCGGATGCAGAAATGCTGAAGACAAATGGGGCTGACAGCGCTCAGGAACTGAGCTGAAATTAATGGGTGATGGCTACAATAAACCAAATGTATACTCAGAAGAGTTGCTGGTGATTTATTTCAAAGATTAAAACAGTACAGGCTTGGAATGCCAATGTTACCAGACTGTCTGTAAGGCTGGTTCAGGCACTAATGGATCACTAAGACCTACCGGGACAACCAACCGAGGAACACCGACCATGGAAGCAATGGCATGCAAGCTGCAGTATGTAGTGTTTTGGGCCAGTCCCGCTGGTATAAAAAGATGGTATCACCAACACTGGCGTTATGGATGGAGCTAAGCTACGACTATGTCCAAAGGAGAAGCTCCGTGGTAAGCAGCGAGGAGGGGGGGCGTCACCGAAACTGAGGTATCCGGGAAGGAACCAGCCGCGGCCAGCATGGAGCAGAGCGAACAGTCACGGCAACAGGGACGCTCTGCTCCATGCTGGCCGTGGCTGTTTCCTTCCCGGATACCTCAGTTCTGGCTTGTCTTCGGTGACGCCCCCCTCCTCGCCGCTTGCCAAAGAGCTTCTCCTTTGGACATAGTCGGCTGCTTAGCTCCATCCATAAGGCCATTGTTAGTGATACCATCTTTCTATGATGGCGGGACCGGCTCAACACACCACACACTGCAGCTTGCATGCCATGACTTTCATGGTCGGTGTTCCTCGGTTTTTTGTCCCAGTAGGTCTTAGTGATCCATTAATGCCTGAACCAGCCTCACATCTGGTGTGGTAACGTTGTCATTCCAAGCCTATACTGTTATAATCCTTGAAATAAATTGCCAGCAACTCTTCTGAGTATACATTTGGTTTATTGCAGCCATCACCTATTCATTTCAGCTCAGTTCCTGAGCACTGTCAGCCCTATTTGTCTTAGACTGATATGTGCTGCTTATAAGTAGGTTTCAATGCTATTTTCATTGTAATTATATAAAAGAGGAATATGTGTATTAAAGTTAGAACTTTTTTATTTTTTTAGCTTTATGGCATGGGAAAGGTTTATGACCCCAGTCTGTGTCTTACTGGAGATATTTTCTTTCACTTCCTGTTCCAGAGACACAACAGGAAGTGAGGGGAAAACTCATCCCATTCTCTGCTGGGGTAATTCCCCTTAGCTCTATTCTAGTGATGACTGTCCAATTCAGGCTCCTTCCTCTTTTCCTCCACCACCTTCCAGTACAGAAATTGAGAGTGAATCACTTCAATGAGGACACAGACAACAATACAAATCTGACAGCAGTCTTAACACTCTCCCACTCTCCACTTCATCAAAAACTAATAAAAAAAAATGTTTTGTTTTGGAGTTATACTTTAAGGCTGATGTACAGTAGCTTCAAACCGGGATGTATATTAAAGTTGTAATCCGTTTTGTTAAAATAAGCATTTTATTTGCTAGGAAAAACTAGAAGAGAGAGAAGAAAAGAAGAGATTTGAAAACCAGTATGAACTTGCCCGGCGTGAAGCTCTAGAGAATATGAAACGAGAGGAGGAGAGACGGCGCCAGGCAGAGAGGGAGCAAGCTGAAGTCCTGCGGCAGCAAATGGAGGAGCTCAAACTGAGGGAACTAGAGGTAAGGAGCATCCTAGTAAAGAGTATGTTTTAGCAAAATGGATAAAAAAACATATTTAGCACATGTTGGAAATACATGCACTTATTTTATCTATTTAAACACGAAGCAAGTTCAGAAAAATAACTGATGTGCTAGTAATAAAGTGTGTTCCTACCTTTCTCTTCGATATAACAACATTGTATTTTTGGCTCTGAATTCTGAAGCATCGTGTGTCAGCCCTGCCTGATTAATTTCTGATGGATTACAAAGAACACAGACCTCTCCTCATCTCCTCCTCTCTAAAACCCCTACTTATACACCGGCAGTGAGCACAGGAAGTTATTAGCTCACAAGGTTTCTGGCAAAATCAACCGGTATTTTTTTACACTTCTCAAACCAATATAGCAAAGCATTTTCAATGGGTTATTAAAAGGACCAAAATCGAGCAAATAAGAAAAGTTTGTTTGGGTTTACATACACATAAATGTTGAAAAATGTGATGTGCGTCTCAGCATTCTTGCAAAAGTGACGAATAATATCTGTAATGTCTGTTTCTATCTGTTGCGTTTGCACTTTGAATGATATATGCTCATTGGACCAGAAATGTTCAAGAACAATAGAGAACATAGCCTAACACTATAGGCTAAGAACATTCAACCAGACGAAAAAGTAATGAGGAAAACCTCTGCACTGTAAGCTAAGTGTATGGAGTTCCCTGTGCTCACCACTGACAGTGGAATGAATCTGTTACTGCAGGAGGAACTGCTATACTGTACAGAATTGTACAATAATACAAAGATAGAACTCCATTGTTTACCTTAGGTGAACTGTAATGGGTTTCAGTCCCATAAAGCTGTCAAACAATAGAGATCTTTCATCTAGTGACCAAATATGTTTTCTGTTTAGGCTGAGTTCACACTGATGTGGTCTGCTGCATCGCATGTCATTTTTACAGGGATCGCACTGGATTCCTCTACAAATGACACGGATATTCAGTGCAGTGCGACTTCAGCCATACATTATGTCTACACCAAAAACGTGGAGGATCCTTTTTTTTTTTTGTCCGCACCGGAATCGGCCTGAACACCCATGTGATCTGATTCCACCGTTCGTACTGTGTTCTGCGAACTGATTTGGGGGTGTCATTAACTTTATATTGACACCCGCAGGGGCAGAGCACAGTGAGAACTACCTGCTATTCTGATGCGGTGTGGGGACCGTACAGGAATCGCCACGGTTCCCGCACCACATCAGTGTTAACCGAGCCTTAAATCAATAATTTACACTTGAACAGCACATTTATATAACCTACAGTATATACATACATTTTTTTTGTCCCATTTGCACAAAACAAATGCACATGCACTTTCACTGGGTAATATTATTCAACTAATTGGTTTATAGTGCAGAGGTCTCCCTTATGTTATTTGCTCTTTTGGTTTAATTTTTTTTAGCCTATAGTGTTAAGCTATTTTCTCTATTGTTTGAACGTTCTTTAATGTTTCTGGTCGAATGCCCCTAAGGCTATTTTCTCTTAGGTCAAATGACAGTTAACGTGACATTTGCCTTGAAGATGACAATTAGAATCTGATTTTTTTACACATATTACAAAATTTTGGTTATTATTCCTGACAAATAATGAGGCAATAGTTAATAGTAAAACTGCAGTGTTTCATCTACAAAACAGCTGCTGCTTCACAGGTTTACAGTCATTGTGTGTAGGTAGCATTAATTTGTGTTGCGTTAATGGAAAGTGTGCATGGGGCTTCTAGTAACAACTTGTAAACATGTAACTAGAAATAATTAGTGCTGGGTAAGCTATGTGTGACTGGGCTTTATTCTGGGGGGTTGATTTCTCTGGGGCTTTGTGCACAGTTCTCACTGGTGTCTATGTGACACTATTTTTTGTGGTAATGAATTCTTTGAATACAATCTGGGCTAACATATTGAAAATACAGGCAGAGTTCACATGAACAATGTTATTATCAAGCCATTTTGGACCTAATATGACAATAATAATTTACTTTTCTCTACAGCAGTCAAAGAAATACAGACTGTGAGTGGATAGTAAGTAAATAGCAGCTCACCGGTGAGGTCTTCTCTGTGTTAACTTCCCTAATCAGCAATATCCATTTGTTAGATTCACAGGGAGAACTTTACAGCAGTTAGTCTGTGACTTATAATGAGACTGCATCATTTGCACGCAACAACTGTACAGTATATACACCATAGGCTCATGCACACTGCATCTCAAAGAAGCTGCTCTTAGGCTCCATGCACACTGGGCTTAAAAAAGTCTGTTCTCTTTGGAGTAAAAAACCTCCATATAGAGCATTTTTTTGTACAAAGTTTAGATGAGTTTAGGAGAGTTTTACGTTTTTTTTCTGCCAGTGAGCTCCAATCAGAAACACGAATGCGAAGGTTTTTTTTTTTCCTGCCTCTGATTGTTGTTCTCAAAAAATGCCTGTAAATGACCTAATGTGCATGGACACATTGGATAACATTGAGTTGCCTCTACAGGCAGAACACAAAACTCCTGCAAAAGCAACCATTTTTAAGCCAGTGTGCAAGGAGCCTATGAGGGGAGTGTCTGTGCTAAAAAAAAACCTCAAATAGACCCCTTCCACACTGAGGCATTTTTCAGACGCTTTAACGTTAAAAAAAGCACCCGTAAAGCGCCTGAAAGAAGCCTCATCTGCAATCCCAATGTAAAAAGCCCAAATGCTTTCACGCTGAGGCGCTGCCTCAAAAAAAGTCCTGCAAGCAGCTTCTTTGCAGCGATTTCGTGTTTTTGCCACCAGGCTGGGTTCTCCGATGGCCGGAGCCCTTTCACACTGCCAGCGCCCGAAAAACGCCCCAGTGTGAAAGGGGTCTTGAGCGGCGCTTTACCAGCGTTTTTCGGGTGCTGGCAGTGTGAAAGGGCTCGGGCTTTCACATTGGGATTGCAGATGAGGCTTCTTTCAGGCGCTTTACTGGCGCTTCTTTTAACTCTAAAGCGCCTGAAAAACGCCCTAGTGTGAAAGGGGTCTTAAGCTGCGCTTTACCAGTGTTTTTCGGGTGCTGGCAGTGTGAAAGGGCTCGGGCTTTCACATTGGGATTGCAGATGAGGCTTCTTTCAGGCGCTTTACTGGCGCTTCTTTTAACGCTAAAGCGCCTGAAAAACGCCCTAGTGTGAAAGGGGTCTTAAGCGGTGCTTTACCAGTGTTTTTCGGGTGCTGGCAGTGTGAAAGGGCTCGGGCTTTCACATTGGGATAGCAGATGAGGCTTCTTTCAGGCGCTTTACTGGCGCTTCTTTTAACGCTAAAGCGCCTGAAAAACGCCCCAGTGTGAAAGGGGTCATAAGCTCAATAAAAATGTGCAAAAGAGCACAAAAAAAAGCACAAGCTTCTTCAAGCTTTTAGGCAGAGAAAAAAAGCTCAAATGCCTGTAAAAGCAGCTTTTTTTTTTTTTTTTTTTTTTTTTTGGAGCTGTAGTGTGTATGAGCCCTAAATGTCAGCTTCCTAAATTAAGAAGACTAAAGCTAAACCTCAGTCTGCATTGAACAGTCTTTTGAATCCATTTAGCTTCTGGATATCGCTGCATTTTATCCTGGTATTATTTTTGTGCAGCTGCCTGTCCTACTAGTTAGACATTAATGGGTGTGTGTTGAGTTATTTTGAGGGGACAGCAAATTTACACTGTTATACAAACTGTACACTCACTACTTTACATTGTAGCAAAGTGTCATTTCTTCAGTGTTATCATATCATATAATAACATATTTACAAAAATGTGAGGGGTGTACTCACTTTTGTGAGATATTGTATGGTGCTGTGTAAAAATTGTCAGGGCTATATAAATATCTGTAATAAATAATAAGCCAGTAAATTAGCATGTTACATTTTTGATGTGTTACCCCTTTAACACAGCACAGATTGTTTTGAGACAGTTTATTATGAAACATCCTATTACAAATATACAAACCAGAACTGCACAGAAAGCTCCAGCATCATGTAGACACAGATAAACTCCAAGACAAGATCTTACTTTGGCGAAAACACTGTTCAAATTCAATCTGGTTCCTCATGAACTGACCAAAATTGGCTCTGTGGGTGACCCTTTCGGCACCTTCCTGCCCCACATCCTTCGATTAAAGAATCGAAGGAGCTGGGAGGAAAATTGTCAGCCAAACAGCAACTGCATTAAATTAGATGCACTATTTGGATATTCTGACAGTCGGTGACGCTGACTTTCAGAATACAATAGCGGGAGATTTATCCATTCGCACTGTATAGCATGGATGGATGGAGGAATCTGCTAGCTCGCAGGCTGAATGAAAAAGTCTGAGTGTGCCTAGCTATAGTTACATATAACTCGGGCTGGACAAGGAAGGGCAGATATCTTCCTGAGAAAGGGAGGCAGAGAGGTATCTGCCTGTCCCCGAGGAAGTTGGTGAACTACCAGCAAACTATTTTATTCTGCAATATTGCAAGGATTGTATCCTCTTGGGATAGGATTCTGTGCAACCTCCCTCTCCTGCTTTCTTGTGTGTGAGGAAGTGTGAGGCAGGCTTGGAATGAGGAAGATGCTAAAGCTGGGGAACACCTTTATCCTCTGAACCTCTGATAAAGTAGGTCCTGACAGTACTGAGTACTGAGAGTACTGACAGGTATAGCTAGCAGGACAGGCAGCTGCACAAATATAATACCAGAATAAAATGCAGCGATATCCAGAAGCTAAATGGATTCCAAAGAACGTTCATTGCAGACTGAAGTTTAGCTTCTAAGGTCCCTAACTTTCACATTCATACATATGCATGCCAGGGCTAATTAACCTACCAGCGTGTCTTTTCAGTGTGGGAGTACCTGGAGGAAAAACACACAGGCATAGGGAGCTTGGAGCAAACTCCAGGCAAATGGCTGGGATTCAAACCGATGACCCTAGGCGGAAGTGCCAACCACTTAGCCACTGTGCCGTCCAGACTGCCAGATTAGTAAGGTTATTTTAGATCTAGTGCCTTACTGTCTGGGCAATATCTGAATCATTTTTACATCTGACCGTCTTTTTGAACACAGGATTTTTTTCTTTTTTTTTTTTTTCCAGAAGAATTTCTACAATATCTGTTTTCATTTGTGCCAGATTATAACATGCTTCTATTTTTTTTACATAGGCTCAGAATCTAAAGAAGGAACAGGAGGATTTACTAAGACAGCAGTGGGAAGTGGAGAAGCTGCAGGAGGAAAGGAGGAAGACTGAAGAAAGGCAGAAAAAAACAGAGCTTGGGTATGGAAAAAGAAATATAAATTTATACGATTTTCGGTGCAGTAAAAATTTTGAATGGCTGATTGACCCGAGTATTCAGAGTAAGGTAATATTGTGGTACTAACTATTACAGTCAAGGATCAGTATAGGCTTTCTAGGTGTCCTTTGGTCATTCATGTGTGAACAGTTGCTGCTTTTTATTTTCAAAATATTTTTAAGATTTACATATTTCAATATATTTTATAGAGTTGACAGGCAGGTTCAGTTTACTTGATAGCATGTTTAAAGTTAGGAATAAGAAATACAGTACTATTTATTTTATTGGTACTTATATACTGACCATAATATTTTAAAGTTGTTGTAAAGGCACAAGGTTTTTACCTTCATGAATTCTATGCATGAAGGTATAAAACCTGTGTGCAGCAGCCCCCTCTCGATCCATTGATGTCCACGGGAACTTTGACTCTCTGCCACTCGCACTCCTGATTGGCTTTTGGCAGCAGCCGGAGCAATGGGCTCCTGCTGCTGTCAGCCATAGCCAGTGAGCCAATCAGGAGATGGGGGGGGGGGGCGGGGAGAGCCACGGCTCAGCGTGTGAATGGACACACAGAGCTGTTGCTCGGGAGCATGCCTGCTTGGGTGCCCCCAGAGCAAGCTGCTTGCTGTGGAGTCACCCGGCAGGAAAGAGGGGACAGGAGTGTCAGCTGGGACCCGAGAAGAAGAGGATCTGGGCTCCTCTGTGCAAAACCATTGCAAAGAGCAGATAAGTATAACATGTTTATTATTTTAATGTAAAAAAACAAGGGTTTATTAACACTTTAGGTGATGCGTAAGACTGAAACTAAAATCCAGACACCGTGTGGATGTGTGCTACCTTGAACTTGGGAGTCCCTGGCCCCTTCCCCCTCCCTCCCCTTCTTTTTCATTTTCACCAGTTTTCTATACTTTTTTTTTTTTTTTTTTTGCTCTATATTTATAATTTGTGTACATTAGCCCACACTCTGGGGTTGATTTACTAAAGGCAAATCCACTCTGCACTACAAGTGCACTCACTGTAAATCTGAGGGGAAGATCTGAAATGAGGGGAAGCTCTGCTGATTTTATCATCCAATCATGTACAAGCAAAAATGCTGTTTTTTTATTTTGCTTGCATGTCCCCCTCAGATCTACAGCAACTACACTTTCAAGTGCACTTGCAGTGCTCTTGTAGTGCAAAGCAGATTTGCCTTTTAGTAATTAAACCCCTCTATGTGCTGCCTTCTCTGAGCTTTATTGTTTGTTACATTATATGCTGCTCCAAGTGTTAAAGCTCATGTTGCTAACTACTTGAATACTCACATTTGTTAACACGTAAAGCCTTTAAAAAAAAAAAAAAACCCTGGAAGGTAAAGGCAGAATGTGCTAGTATGCATTGCACAGGTGACATCACCGACTGCTGCTCCCTAAAATATCTCTTAAACTGTGTACATTTAGAAGATACTCATTTACCTACAGGTAAGTTTTATTATAAGCTTACCTGTAGGTAAAAATAGAAATAATGCCTTTACTACCACTTTAACTTGTTATGAGAGTTTATAGGAATGGGCTATCGAATTGTCTTGTAGGTTGACTATACACTGTTTAATCTTCCAATAAAAATAATGATCAAGAAACTAAAGGCCAGAATAACTCTTCATTATATGATATTTATTTCTTAGTCATTTCTTGAGTCGTCAGTATACAGCTCAGATGAAGAGAAGAGCCCAGATGATACAAGAAGAACTGGTAAGACATATACTTTATATAATTATAAATGAAACAAGCTCAACCTTTAAGCTTTGTATCTTGCCTGCACAGTCAGTGGCTGTATAACGGCTTGGACCCAGCTTTTCAGCAAGCTGAACTAATAGGATTAGCCAAGGAAAGGCCTGCATTATAGAGCTCACTAAGTATTTATGGTGTAGCATAACCATTGTAAAGCAGTTGAGGTATTATATGGCATGAAGTAACTATAGACAGCATTTTGTAAAAAATATAATTTCTTTATTAAAAGTAAACTCCATAAATGATCTGTTTTTTACATTTACATTGGGCCTGCTTGGTTACATGTAATTATCCATGTGTTCCATCCAGAGGGCCATTGGGGATGCTGAAATTGTAACTGTAACTACTGTAATAGCCTATGATACATTTCAGTCAGCGCTGTCCTGCTCTCGGTGCTCCTGGAGCCACTCGCTGTCTTCACGATTCACACAGGAAGTTACTTGCACCTCTACCTCCACCATTCAGCAAATATCTTGTATTTCCTTAAATGAATACGAGATTTTCTCAGTAGCCCCTTGGACGTGAAAGATGAATAATTATGTAGCCAAACTGTCCCTGTTTAAAAAACAGAATTTCTGGAGTTCAACTTTAAATTATATATTGATAAAAAGAAGCCTCTCAATAGCAATAGCTTAAAAATCTTTACAAAGGCTCAAAGAAAAATGGTGTTCATTATGATATCCTTAACATGTATTAACATAAGTACTCCATATGCTTTTGTTCATTCGGCATGTTTCTTGGAACAAAGTCAGACTTCTCAAGCATACCTATGCAGATTAGAGAAACCTTTTTATAAAGAAACAAAGACAAATATATAAGTACATCTTTTGTACAAACATTCTGTGAAACTTAATTACCTGCAGTAACACATATAGACCTCGTCATATGGACCACATCAATATATGAGTACCATAACACAATAACCATAAAACATATGTAGTCATTTAGTCGCCTGTTCTCTAGGCATGGTGTCGGGATGAGAAGCAATTGTGGAAGGGAGGTAAGGGTATGATGGTAAAATATCAACCATGGAGGCTGCTACCCTTGTTGATCAAGGGGGACCAGAGTTGAGGCTACAGTTGGGATTGTTGTGCTTTTGTTTTTTATGCTGTGTGCTTTTTGAGCCAGGGAATAGCAAAAGGATCTGCTTTGTATTTTTCTAAGACTAATAAAAACAACTTTGGAAAAAAATATATATATATCGATCATGGAGAACTGTAGTTGTAATGACCCCCCCCCCCATCTCCAATGGAAAATATAACCCGATTAAGAGCTGCCAAATGTGCCACTTGCACTTTTATGCAGTTGGGTAGAAAGTGCCATTTGATTATGTGCGTTTTGTAACGTGACCATATCTTTGATTGTAGAATTTGTTCTGTCATTGCAGGAAATGGACATGAAAATCCTCTCTGCTCTGATAAGTAAGGAGGATGAAGAACAACGTCTGCAATCGGCTAGAAGGGAGCAAGCTGCAGCTGATGCAGCATGGATGAAACGTGTTATTGAGGAGCAGCTTCGTCTGGAGAGACAGCGGGAGGCGGAGATAGATACTATGTTTAGGTGAACCTGAACAATTCCTTCCACAGTCTGAAACCAATTGCAAACACTTGCTTTATTCTTGCAAAATTATTATTCTCGGCAGTAAAATTAAGAATGATAGATTCGTTTTTGGCATGAGAAAATAATGCTCTGATCTTAAACCTTGATCAAATACAGTGACCACAACAACCCCCAACTTAAGCCCACCTCCAGGCAAATATTATTTAGAATACATATGCAGATAAAAGCTCTTGACTTTCTTTACTGATCTGCATTGCTTTTTCCAGGTCAGTGACCTAAAATATTAAGGCCATAAGGTCAGCATAACAGCCAGTCAATAAGGATTTTTTAGCAGGTGATCAGAAGTGGCAGCCTTTGCCTGACATGACTTTGTCTCACATACTTTAAAGGTGTCTGCTGACTTCTAATTTCTATAATGCTTGTTAAAAACATTCCAGTCTGTTTTTACAACCTTGTTTAAATTTACAAACAGCTTTATAGTTCAAAGGCCTGCCTGATGGGATATAAAATAAAATGATTATATAGGCAGGCCTCACACTGCATAGTTGTTGGTAAATCTAAAAGAGACTGTCCAGTCAGATTGGAATGTGTGTAGCCAACATTAATAATTAATGAGCTCCTAGTTATCTGTACGTGAAACTATAGACTGGCTCTGACCATTACCATCCCAGAGCAAAGACAAGGTGAATATCCTTGTGTCCTAAGGCATCAGGTCACACCAACATGCTGCATTGGTGTGTGCTGAAAAAAAAAAAATAGGAAGTCCATTTTTGCTCTGTACACTGCGTTCTGATGCTGTATGAGTCACAGTGCATGTTAGGAATGCATTTCACCACAGAGCAAGTTCAAACTACATACCAGCGCATGCATGCTATGTGAACGAGTCCTGAATTTTTACCGCCCCGGGAAATATAGTAACTTAAACTCGCCCACTTTGGGGGAGTTGATTGAAAAGATGACGAGCCTACATCTGTAATCTATAGGTAAGTGACAGATCCTCAGGCATACATCATTTCATGTAAAACATTTACAGTATTAAAACTATCCTCTAACACTGAATGCAGTGCAAGGCATTCTCAAGCAGCTGTGACCTCCTCAATCCATGTAAAAGCTCTGACAGCTCGACATAATTATAAAGTAATCCTCTCACGTTGTCTGTTCTGTACTCACTGATACTTAAATGTCATTAGAGCTATATTTATCAGTGATTCGTGTCTTGGTTACTGTAGTAACAAACATTAAGCCTTTTGTTATGTGTATTCTTCAGGCTATAACATTTAACAAAAAGGTTAGTATTGAGACATGCAATATACTTTAAATATAGTTACTATTTCAAACCTGCACCACAAGGTAACATTTAGTGAACAGAAGCTTCAATTTGATTGGATGCTGTGGCTTCTAACCTAGAGCTGAGGAGCAGATATCTTCACAAGGATGACAAGTGTGGAGATATTTCCATGTTTACAGGGAAGAAAATGTTCATATGAACCGCACATCTCTGCAAACTCCAGGTAAGAAAGTGTAAAAGTCTCAGCCTGGGCTCCAGCCAAGCCACGCCTCCAGTGTGAATGAAACACATTGGGGATATGGCCTGGCTGGAGCCAAGGCTGAGGCTGTTACACTTTCTTACCTGGGGTTTGCAGAGATGTGCGGTTCATATGATCATCTTCTTCCCTGTACATTGCTCTCTGAAGCTGGGACGAGCTTCACCCTAGCCTGCACTCATGGTGGTCGGCTTTATTGATTGGGATTCCTATAGCCTGAGAGGCATCTACAATTTTGGTTTGGGATATTTCCATGTGCTCATGCAACTTTAGTGAATGCTGAGCTCTGCCATGTTACTTGTCTGACTTTGACAGAGGCACAGTGCTTTGAAACGTGAAGGCTACATTCAGATGACCAATATGTCAGCCAGGGGCAGCCGATTCTTGATGATGGTTGTAAATGCTGCTTGCAACAAGCAGGTGCTGTCAGCGGTGTCTATCAGATTTGTACTCTGTAGGTGCTGCTGTTTGCATGCAATTATATGTTATATATGCAGTCAGTTTGTGCCCAGGGTTAGTGTTTTTTGCCGCATACAAACTGGCTGCAGATGATCTCTGTGTCCAGAGGTGGCATTTAGAGATGGGGAAATCTCTGCTCTAATATAAAATATGTCAGTCTTCCTTAGAGTTCTCCATAATATAAAATAAATTAAAAATACTGTACATAAGACCCCTTTCACACTGGACCGCTTTGCAGGCACTACAGCGCTAAAAATAGCGCCTGCAAAGCGCCCTGAAAGAGCCGCTGCTGTGTCTCCAATGTGAAAGCCCCGAGGGCTTTCACACTGGGGCGGTGCACTGGCAGGACGGTAAAAACAGTCCTGTATACACCTCTCCTTCACTGCTCCTGCCCATTGAAATCAATGGGGCAGTGCGGCTATACCGCCGGCATAGCACTGCTGCAGCAGCGCTTAGCGGTGGTTTTAACCCCTTCTCGGGCGCTAGCAGGGGGGTAAAACTGCCCCGCTAGCGGCCGAATACCGCCGCTAAAACTACGGTAAAGCGGCGATAAAAATAGCGCCATTTTACCGCCGACGCCGGTTTTTGGGTGGAGTTGGGCTTTAAAGGCTGACCGTTGTCTGCTTTGTTGTTGGAAACCAATGAAATTGTAACAAATATGTTTTCTGTGCCTGCTAATTTTCCACTTACTCTGCAGAGAAGAAGCCAGACAAGTGTGGGAGAAAAGAGAGGCTGAATGGGAGAGGGAGCGGAACGCAAGAAATCGACTCATGAAAGAGGTAGCTGAAGCCAGAGTTTATGTTGTTTGCAAAAGGATAGTATACTACTAGCTACACTTCACCAATTCTGCCACAGGAGCTATTCTACAGGAATTTTAGAGAGTTTAAATTGGAACTTCAGTCATTTTTTCAACTTTCCATCTATTAAATCTTCTGTCCTTGTTGTTTTAACTTTGGATAGTAAAACATTTTTTTCTGCCAGTAAATACCTTATACATCCCACTTCTTGTTTTTTGTCTGGTGAAAAGCCTAGGCTTATGACATCATACACAGCTCTCTCTCTCACTCTCGTGAGAGTTTGCCAGGAACGGAGGGGGATGAGTCATAAGAGGGCCAATGAGAGCTGCAGAGTTGGAGGTGTGTGTCTGTGTAAATCCAGGAAGTGAACAGGCAGCAGCTTCAGCTGCCCACAGTTAAAATGGTTTTAGCCGGACTTAGTGGAGGGAGATTTCTGCAACAAATTTGGCAAGTATAGAATCACAGTATATATAAAATAATATGCAAAGTGGTTGGAGGGAAGCTTCAGAATGGCAAATATGTTTTTATTACAAATTATGCAAGTAGACCGCAGTTCTTTTAAGTCTAGTTTTTCAAGAAAATATATTTCTGTAGCATCATGCCATGCCACTTTTACATAATTCAACAGTTTATAAAGGCTATTGATGACCAGAGCTGTAAAATGAATAAATACAAATTTGCAGAATACAGAGGGGTGTAACTACATACAGTATGTATCTCTAGATTGGAGAGAACGTTGGCTCTCTAACCTCCACCTCAAAGTTGAGCGCCAGGCTGTGATTAAAGACACATGTAAATGCAGCTCTGTATTAAGCTATGCATCCTTAAATGTAATTTAAATTTAATTCAAACAGTGTTTAAGTACCTGTATTTGACTTAGTATCAGCCTCTTGCAGTCCCTGTACAGTAGAGCTCAGACTGGGTGAGGGAGAAGTAAGCACACGGAGCAAATCAGTTGTAGTCTATGGAGCATGCTGATAGGAGTAGAGTGCAAAGTGACTAAAGTGAGGGGTAAGCTGACCAGGTTGCTGCTGGTGTGTGTATGTTAAAGTAGAACAATAGCAAACAATTTTTTCTCATTTTGGATACAGTAAGGGAAGGGTTATAACCCCCTGTCAGTTTATTTTTTTGTGTCCAATTGGGGAGATTTCCCTTCACTTCCTGTCCCATAGCCAAACAGGAAGTGAGAAGAAATACCTGCAAATTAAGGGAATCCCTTGGGGACCCCCAGGTCACCAGAACTAGTGTCCCTATTTTACAATTTTCCCCTCTATTACTTTTCTGAGGACAACCCAAAATGTGGAATTTTCTTTTACTTTCAATGATAACGGTAAACAGGACAAATAGAGAGGGTGAATCTCCTTAACAGGGGCACAAACAGCAATAAAAACTGACTCCCTCTCCACTCCATCCAAAACTAAAAAAAGGTTTTGCTTTTAGTTATACTTTTAAGTGTTACTGAGCTGCAGCAGAGAAAATAGCAGGTCCTCTCCCCTGTCAGACAGGGCTATGGTGTGGCAGAGCTGTGTAAATCTCAGAACTGGATGGACAGAAATACAAATCCTTTGGCGAAACAAGTAAAACAGGTCCTACAGTGCCTTGCAAAAGTATTCACCCCTCTTGGCATTTTTCGTGTTTTGTTGCCTCACAACCTGGAATTAATATGGATTGTTTGAGGATTTGCATCATTTAATTTACAGAACATGCCCACAACTTTGAAGATTTTTTTTTTTTTTTATTGGGAAGCAAACCACAAATAGGACAAAATAACAGAAAAAGTCAATGTGCATAACTATTCACCCCTCTAAAGTCAATACTTTGTAGAGCCACCTTTTGCGGCTATCACAGCTCCAAGTCGCTTTGGATAAGTCTCTATGAGCGTGCCACATCTTACCACTGGGATTTTTGCCCATTCCTCCTTGCAAAACTGCTCCAGCTCCTTCAGGTTGGATGGTTTGCGCTTGTGAACAGCAATCTTTAAGTCTGACCACAGATTTTCTATTGGATTGAGGTCTGAGCTTTGACTAGGCCATTCCAACCTTTACATGTTTCCCTTTAACCACTTAAGGACCGCCTAACGCCGATTTACGTCGGCAAGGCGGCACGGGCAGGCAAAATCACGTACATGTACGTGATTTGCCTCTCGCGGGTGGGGGGTCCGATCGGACCCCCCCCGGTGCCCGAAGCGGTCCCGTTCTGTTCCCCGGCGATCCGAGATGAGGGGGAGGCCATCCGTTCGTGGCCCCCCCCTCGCGATCGCCGCCGGCCAATGGGAACACTCCTTTGCTGCTGTATGCTAAACAGCAGCAAAGGAAATGATGTCATCTCCCCTCGGCTCGGTATTTTCCGTTCCAGCGCCGAGGGGAGAAGACATCAATGTGAGTGCACAACACACTACACACACAGTAGAACATGCCAGGCATACAAAACACCCCGATCCCCCCCCCGATCGCCCCCCGATCCCCCCCCAATCACCCCCCCCCCCCTGTCACAAACTGACACCAGCAGGTTTTTTTTTTTTTTTTTTTTTTTTTTTTCTGATTACTGCATAGTGTCAGTTTGTGACAGTTACAGTGTTGGGACAGTTAGTATTACCCCCCTTTAGGTCTAGGGTACCCCCCTAACCCCCCCTAATAAAGTTTTAACCCCTTGATCACCCCCCGTCACCAGTGTTGCTAAGCGATCATTTTTCTGATCGCTGTATTAGTGTCGCTGGTGACGCTAGTTAGTGAGGTAAATATTTAGGTTCGCCGTCAGCGTTTTATAGTGACAGGGACCCCCATATACTACCTAATAAATGTTTTAACCCCTTGATTGCCCCCTAGTTAACCCTTTCACCACTGATCACCGTATAACCGTTACGGGTGACGCAGGTTAGTTTGTTTATTTTTTATAGTGTCAGGGCACCCGCCGTTTATTACCTAATAAAGGTTTAGCCCCCTGATCGCCCGGCGGTGATATGCGTCGCCCCAGGCAGCGTCAGATTAGCGCCAGTACCGCTAACACCCACGCACGCAGCATGCGCCTCCCTTAGTGGTATAGTATCTGATCGGATCAATATCTGATCTGATCAGATCTATACTAGCGTCCCCAGCAGTTTAGGGTTCCCAAAAACACAGTGTTAGCGGGATCAGCCCAGATACCCGCTAGCACCTGCGTTTTGCCCCTCCGCCCAGCCCACCCAAGTGCAGTATCGATCGATCACTGTCACTTACAAAACACTAAACGCATAACTGCAGCGTTCGCAGAGTCAGGCCTGATCCCTGCGATCGCTAACAGTTTTTTTGGTAGCATTTTGGTGAACTGGCAAGCAAGCACCAGGCAGCGTCAGGTTAGCGCCAGTACCGCTAACACCCACGCACGCACCGTACACCTCCCTTAGTGGTATAGTATCTGATCGGATCAATATCTGATCCGATCAGATCTATACTAGCGTCCCCAGCAGTTTAGGGTTCCCAAAAACGCAGTGTTAGCGGGATCAGCCCAGATACCTGCTAGCACCTGCGTTTTGCCCCTCCGCCCAGCCCACCCAAGTGCAGTATCGATCGATCACTGACACTTACAAGGCACTAAACGCATAACTGCAGCGTTCGCAGAGTCAGGCCTGATCCCTGCGATCGCTAACAGTTTTTTTGGTAGCATTTTGGTGAACTAGCAAGCACCGGCCCCAGGCAGCGTCAGGTTAGCGCCAGTACCGCTAACACCCACGCACGCAGCATACGCCTCCCTTAGTGGTATAGTATCTGAACGGATCAATATCTGATCCGATCAGATCAGATCTATACTAGCGTCCCCAGCAGTTTAGGGTTCCCAAAAACGCAGTGTTAGCGGGATCAACCCAGATACCTGCTAGCACCTGCGTTTTGCCCCTCCGCCCGGCCCAGTCCAGCCCACCCAAGTGCAGTATCGATCGATCACTGTCACTTACAAAACACTAAACGCATAACTGCAGCGTTCGCAGAGTCAGGCCTGATCCCTGCGATCGCTAACAGTTTTTTTGGAAGCTTTTTATTGAACTGGCAAGCACCAGCGGCCTAGTACACCCCGGTCATAGTCAAACCAGCACTGCAGTAACACTTGGTGACGTGGCGAGTCCCATAAGTGCAGTTCAAGCTGGTGAGGTGACAAGCACAAGTAGTGTCCCGCTGCCACCAAAAAGACAAACACAGGCCCGTCGTGCCCATAGTGCCCTTCCTGCTGCATTCGCCAATCCTAATTGGGAACCCACCACTTCTGCAGCGCCCGTACTTCCCCCATTCACATCCCCCAACGAAATGCAGTCGGCTGCATGAGAGGCATTTTTATGTGCTCCCGAGTACCCCTACCCAACGAACCCCCCCCAAAAAGATGTTGTGTCTGCAGCAAACGCGGATATAGGCGTGACACCCGCTATTATTGTCCCTTCTGTCCTGACAATCCTGGTCTTTGCATTGGTGAATGTTTTGAACGCTACCATACACTAGTTGAGTATTAGCGTAGGGTACAGCATTGCACAGACTAGGCACACTTTCACAGGGTCTCCCAAGATGCCATCGCATTTTGAGAGACCCGAACCTGGAACCGGTTACAGTTATAAAAGTTAGTTACAAAAAAAGTGTAAAAAAAAAAAAAATATATATAAAATAAAAAAAAATAGTTGTCGTTTTATTGTTCTCTCTCTCTATTCTCTCTCTCTATTGTTCTGCTCTTTTTTTACTGTATTCTATTCTGCAGTGTTTTATTGTTATTGTTATTGTTATTGTTATTGTTATTATGTTTTATCATGTTTGTTTTTCAGGTATGTAATTATTTATACTTTATTGTTTACTGTGCTTTATTGTTAACCATTTTTTTGTCTTCAGGTACGCCATTCACAACTTTGAGTGGTTATACCAGAATGATGCCTGCAGGTTTAGGTATCATCTTGGTATCATTCTTTTCAGCCAGCGGTCGGCTTTCATGTAAAAGCAATCCTAGCGGCTAATTAGCCTCTAGACTGCCTTTACAAGCCGTGGGAGGGAATGCCCCCCCCCCCCCCCCCCACCGTCTTCCGTGTTTTTCTCTGGCTCTCCTGTCTCAACAGGGAACCTGAGAATGCAGCCGGTGATTCAGCCAGCTGACCATAGAGCTGATCAGAGACAAGAGTGGCTCCAAACATCTCTATGGCCTAAGAAACCGGAAGCTACGAGCATTTTATGACTTAGATTTCGCCGGATGTAAATAGCGCCATTGGGAAATTGGGGAAGCATTTTATCACACCGATCTTGGTGTGGTCAGATGCTTTGAGGGCAGAGGAGAGATCTAGGGTCTAATAGACCCCAATTTTTTCAAAAAAGAGTACCTGTCACTACCTATTGCTATCATAGGGGATATTTACATTCCCCGAGATAACAATAAAAATGATTTAAAAAAAAAAAAAATGAAAGGAACAGTTTAAAAATAAGATAAAAAAGCAAAAAAATAATAAAGAAAAAAAAAAAAAAAAAAAAAGCACCCCTGTCGCCCCCTGCTCTTGCGCTAAGGCGAACGCAAGCGGCGGTCTGTCGTCAAACGTAAACAGCAATTGCACCATGCATGTGAGGTATCGCCGCGAAGGTCAGATCGAGGGCAGTAATTTTTGCAGTAGACCTCCTCTGTAGATCTAAAGTGGTAACCTGTAAAGGCTTTTAAAGGCTTTTAAAAATGTATTTATTTTGTTGCCACTGCACGTTTGTGCGCAATTGTAAAGCATGTCATGTTTGGTATCCATGTACTCGGTCTAAGATCATCTTTTTTATTTCATCAAACATTTGGGCAATATAGTGTGTTTTAGTGCATTAAAATTTAAAAAAGTGTGTTTTTTCCCCAAAAAATGCGTTTGAAAAATCGCTGCGCAAATACTGTGTGAAAAAAAAAAATGAAACACCCACCATTTTAATCTGTAGGGCATTTGCTTTAAAAAAATATATAATGTTTGGGGGTTCAAAGTAATTTTCTTGCAAAAAAAAAAAAACTTTTTCATGTAAAAAATAAGTGTCAGAAAGGGCTTTGTCTTCAAGTGGTTAGAAGAGTGGGTGATGTGTGACATAAGCTTCTAAATGTTGTGCATAAAATGCCAGGACAGTTCAAAACCCCCCCAAATGACCCCATTTTGGAAAGTAGACACCCCAAGCTATTTGCTGAGAGGCATGTCGAGTCCATGGAATATTTTATATTGCGACACAAGTTGCGGGAAAGAGACAAATTTTTTTTTTTTTTTTTTTTTTTTTGCACAAAGTTGTCACTAAATGATATATTGCTCAAACATGCCATGGGGATTTGTGAAATTACACCCCAAAATACATTCTGCTGCTTCTCCTGAGTACGGGGATACCACATGTGTGAGACTTTTTGGGAGCCTAGCCGTGTACGGGACCCCGAAAACCAAGCACCGCCTTCAGGCTTTCTAAGGGGCGTGAATTTTTGATTTCACTCCTCACTGCCTATCACAGTTTCGGAGGCCATGGAATGCCCAGGTGGCACAAAACCCCCCCAAATGACCCCATTTTGGAAAGTAGACACCCCAAGCTATTTGCTGAGAGGTATAGTGAGTATTTTGCAGACCTCACTTTTTGTCACAAAGTTTTGAAATTTGAAAAAAGAAAAAAAAAAAAAGTTTTTTCTTGTCTTTCTTCATTTTCAAAAACAAATGAGAGCTGCAAAATACTCACCATGCCTCTCAGCAAATAGCTTGGGGTGTCTACTTTCCAAAATGGGGTCATTTGGGGGGGGTTTGTGCCACCTGGGCATTCCATGGCCTCCGAAACGGTGTTAGGCAGTGAAGAGTAAAATCAAAAATTCACGCCCTTAAAAACGCTGAAGGCGGTGATTGGTTTTCGGGGCCCCGTACGCGGCTAGGCTCCCAAAAAGTCCCACACATGTGGTATCCCCATACTCAGGAGAAGCAGCTAAATGTATTTTGGGGTGCAATTCCACATAGGCCCATGGCCTGTGTGAGCAATATATCATTTAGTGACAACTTTGTGCAAAAAAAAAAAAAAAAAAAAAAAAAGTGTCACTTTCCCGCAACTTGTGTCAAAATATAAAATATTCCATGGACTCAATATGCCTCTCAGCAAATAGCTTGGGGTGTCTACTTTCCAAAATGGGGTCATTTGGGGGGGGGTTGTGCCACCTGGGCATTCCATGGCCTCCGAAACTGTGATAGGCAGTGAAGAGTGAAATCAAAAAGTTACACCCTTAGAAATCCTGAAGGCGGTGATTGGTTTTCGGGGTCCCATACGCGGCTAGGCTCCCAAAAAGTCCCACACATGTGGTATCCCCGTACTCAGGAGAAGTAGCTGAATATATTTTGGGGTGCAATTCCACATAGGCCCATGGCCTGTGTGAGCAATATATCATTTAGTGACAACTTTTTGTAAATATTTTTTTTTTTTTTTGTCATTATTCAATCACTTGGGACAAAAAAAATAAATATTCAATGGGTTCAACATGCCTATCAGCAATTTCCTTGGGGTGTCTACTTTCCAAAATGGGGTCAGTTGGGGGGGTTTTGTACTGCCCTGCCATTTTAGCACCTCAAGAAATGACATAGGCAGTCATAAACTAAAAGCTGTGTAAATTCCAGAAAATGTACCCTAGTTTGTAGACGCTATAACTTTTGCGCAAACCAATAAATATACGCTTATTGACATTTTTTTTACCAAAGACATGTGGCCGAATACATTTTGGCCTAAATGTATGACTAAAATTGAGTTTATTGGATTTTTTTTATAACAAAAAGTAGAAAATATCATTTTTTTTCAAAATTTTCGGTCTTTTTCCGTTTATAGCGCAAAAAATAAAAACTGCAGAAGTGATCAAATACCATCAAAAGAAAGCTCTATTTGTGGGAAGAAAAGGACGCAAATTTCGTTTGGGTACAGCATTGCATAACCGCGCAATTAGCAGTTAAAGCGACGCAGTGCCAAATTGGAAAAAGACCTCTGGTCCTTAGGCAGCATAATGGTCCGGGGCTCAAGTGGTTAAACCACTCAAGTGTTGCTTTAGCAGTGTGTTTGGGATCATTGTCCTGTTGGAAGGTGAACCTCCGCCCTAGCCTCAAATCACACACAGAGTGGTACAGGTTTTGCTCAAGAATATCCCTGTATTTAGCACCATCCATCTTTCCCTCAACTCTGACCAGTTTCCCAGTCCTGACTGCTGAAAAACATCCCCACAGCATGATGCTGCCACCACCATGTTTCACTGTGGGGATGGTGTTCTTTGGGTGATGTGTTGGGTTTGCGCCAGACATAGCGTTTTCTTTGATGGCCAAAAACTTCAATTTTAGTCTCATCAGACCAGATCACCTTCCTCCATACATTTTGGGAGTCTCCCACATGCCTTTTGGCAAAGTCAAAACATGGCATTTTGTTTTTTGCTGAAAGTAATGGCTTTCTTCTGGCCACTCTGCCATAAAGCCCTACTATATGGAGCGTACGGCTTATTGTCGTCCTATGTACAGATACTCTAGTCTCTGCTGTGGAACTCTGCAGCTCCTCCAGAGTTACCTTAGGTCTCGGTGGTGCCTCTCTGATTAATGCCCTCCTTGCCCGGTCCATGAGTTTTGGTGTGCGGCCGTCTCTTGGCAGGTTTGCTGTTGTGTCATGTTCTTTCCATTTGGTTATGATAGATTTGATGGTGCTCCTAGGGATCATCAAAGATTTCAATATTTTTTTTATAATCTAACCCTGACTTATACTTCTCAACAACATTGTCCCTTACTTGTTTGGAGAGTTCCTTGGTCTTCATGGCAGTGTTTGGTTAGTGGTGCCTCTTGCTTAGGTGTTGCAACCTCTGGGGCCTTTCAAAAAGGTGTGTATATGTAATGACAGATCATGTGACACTTAGATTGTACAAAGGTGGACATCATTTCACTAATTATGTGACTTCTGAAGGTAATTGGTTGCACCAGAGCTTTTTATGGGCTTCATAACAAAGGGGTGAATACATACACACATGCCAATTATCGTTTTTTTATTTCTGAAAAATTGTTTTATGTATATATTTTTCTAATTTTACTTCACCAACTTAGACTATTGTGTTCTGATCGATCACATATAATTCAGATTAAAAAAACAATGAACTAAAGGCTGTAATGTAACAAAATAGGTAAAAAGCCAAGGGGGTGAATACTTTTGCAAGGCACTGTATATATGTATATTATTTGTGTATTTTTGGTGTTTGCCTGGAGCTCAGCTTTAAAATGTGATCCCACCATGACAGCTCTGCTCTAAAACAGTAACTGACCACAGCATACTAACTGCACTGGCAGGGAAAAGATATATTATCTAAAGTGATCTAGTAAATGCTTTTAGCTGACAATCTAAATCACTAAGCATCCACAGTATTCTGGAATGTACTGGCCCACTTCTGCTGGGTACAATATCAGTCAAAGGATTCACTATGGCTATACTTACACCCTTGGGATTGATTTATAGTAGAAATTCATCTCCATTTTTATTTTACCAGGTTTTACATGGAAGACAATTACAGATTAAGGAGCAGATAGAGCAGAATAGACAAGCTCAGAGGGAATCATTACAGTCTCGTGAAGAACTTATCAGAGAATTGGAAGAAGTTAGACAGCTGACCTCTAGAGCGAAGAAAGAGGATGAGGAGCAGAAGACTGCACGTAGGCTGGAACTGGAGACACAGGTAACTTAAAGTGGAACTTCACGCTGCACATTTAGGACCACGCCTCCACACAGCTCCTTTTTTTTGGGGGGGGGGGGCTATTTGTTTTTTTCCTCAGCAGCAATCCCCCTTCCCCTTCATTGTTGCCTAGGCTCATGCAACCCCCTTGGAGACCTCCATCACATATTCAAAGAGGTCATGGGTGCCCATTAACACAGCAGCCAGGAGACAGAGGGACAGAGATGTATAGCATCAATGGGGGCCAGGCTGCCTGAACCTGGAAGAGGCAGTCAGCTGAGGAGGTCTAAGAGGGCAGAACACAACGCTGGATCCACTGAACAGGTGATTATACATTTTAAAGAGAACCCAGCATAATAGGTAAGGGGGACAGCGCAGGAGAAAGGGCGGGGGGGGGGGCTGAAGTTTCTCTTTAAAGTTTACGTTTAAAAACATGGTGCAGAAAAATGGCTGTTGATCTGCCAAAAAGTGACAGCATAAAGTGTCTGCTGCACTGAAACCCCAAACAGCATCGTTAGCCTTGCCTGTTGGGCTACAAAACACCACCTATCCTTAGCCCTCTCTGTCCCACTCTACATGCATACATTAAATTCTTTCCCAGCAAAACAATGCTGTTGCCTTGATTTCCAAGAGCCTGACAACACACTGCATATAGGGAAAGGGCCATTGAACCATATAGTTCAAGGGGTGTGCCTATATCAGCAGGGACTCAAATTCTGGCAGCTGTCCTTGCAAAAGGGGGGAACAGTTTCTAGCTACAGAAACAAGGTATAACAATAAATGCTGAGACATGATCTAGAGAGGAGGAGGCAGTTTTAGGACTAAAAATCAATAATGCCTAGGCATACATTCTAACTGTTGCCCAGACCCTTGGAGATCTTCTGACTGAGAGTGGCCATTAATTAGCAAATTTGTCACAGATTATGGCTAATTGAAAGATTCAGCTGTCCTTCAAAATTGAGGCACTGATCTGTTGCGATCTTTGGACAACATCCCAGTGTAATAAATGGATCGTGAAAAGAATAATTCCTTTTATGTAGAGCAGGGATCTCCACAATTTCTAAACAAAGGGTCAGTTTACTGTCCTTCAAACCTTGGGGGGGGGGGGGGGGGGCATAGGTCAGACTGTGGCCAGTGTGAGTAGAAAAGTTGCTGACATCAGTGTTGGAAAAAAAAAAAAAAAGCCCCATCGTTGGTGTCATTGGGAGACAATGTGCCCCATCGTTGGTGTCATTGGGAGACAATGTGCCCCATCGTTGGTGTCATTGGGAGACAATGTGCCCCATCGTTGGTGTCATTGGGAGACAATGTGCCCCATCGTTGGTGTCATTGGGAGACAATGTGCCCCATCGTTGGTGTCATTGGGAGACAATGTGCCCCATCGTTGGTGTCATTGGGAGACAATGTGCCCCATTGTTGGTGTCATTGGGAGACAATGTGCCCCATCGTTGGTGTCATTGGGAGACAATGTGCCCCATCGTTGGTGTCATTGGGAGACAATGTGCCCCATCGTTGGTGTCATTGGGAGGAATTTTGCCCTATCATTGGTTTCATTGGGTCCCATTTTTGGGGTCAGTGAGGATGGGAATTATGCCTCATTGTTGGCGTCAGTGAAATAGTGTCTCAAGCACCAGATAAAAGAAAGCAAGGGGCCCCATCTGGCCCCCAGGCCTCAGTTTGGAGACCACTGCTGTAGAGAAAAGAGAGTCTTTGGTTGTTGTGAGCTGGTGTTTGACATACTAGAAGGCTCTAACTATGGTGAATGTAGCTAATCCTTGGAGGCACTTGAAAAGAAAACAGTGATTCCAAGTTGTTTGTCTTGCTCTGTGCCCACTACCTGTTAAATTACCTTTTTGTAGATTTCTGAACGGCGTTTGAAGGAAATGGAAGAGATGCTGCGTTTGGAAGAGGAAGAACAAGAGGAGAAGTTGGCAGAAGAAAAAGATGATGATTTAGTAGAACAGGAGGCAGAAATCATGACACAAAGAGGTTATCAGAAAAAGGTAAGTGGTCCTCTAACATCACCTTTCTGCTTTGTACGCAGTATAAATGGAAGCAAGTTTCTTTACCAGTATGTGATGATGGTAACAAACAGATATGAAATTCAGATCTTTAAAAGGTGTGGAATTTACATATGATCACTTATGATCTTTGCAAGTGTTATCTGAAAAAGATTTTAGAGTTGGCAAATAATCTGTGGCTAAAAATGAATTGCTCTGAAAATGTTTACTTGTGCGGGGTTTAAGGCTTAAGAATTTATCACTAAATGAAGCCTGCTCTGAGAGAAGTATGGAGGCTGCCATTGCTGACTTGCTTCTCTAAAAATTAGTTATCCGACTGTGAAGGTAGTGAAGTCAGAGGAAAGTCATAACATCTGATCCACATTTCCAGAAGGTAATACAACCTTTGGATCAACATCACAGCTAGGAGGATAGAATTTAAAAAAAAACAGAAATAGCAGCTTGCATATTTTCTCAGTATGAATTTCCATTATGTTCATTTTAATACTATTTTTGCTTAAAATGGAGCTAAAGTTCTGCGAGCTCCCACGCTGTGGCTGACTGCTTTGGCCAGTCTTCTGGATTTATGGTCCTGTACACATAGATTCAGTGTTATTGGTTTTAGGGATAAAATAACAAATAGAGCCCAGTGTGGTTCCAGCCATTTTTCTTACCTAGCTGGTAGGAAAATCAAAGTGAACCTTTAATAGATTCTCCACTCTAGCATTTCTGAATGTGTCCGTGTGTAGGGTGTATGGATGGGTGAGGACTGTAATGTATTTCACCTCTCATCTTTTGTTCTCCAGGTGTTTGGGCGTCCCAGACCTGCCTGGTCTTGACAGCGGGAAACTCAGAGCTTGACAAACGACCCAACAACTATTGCAGTTGTCTGAACCCAGGAAAAAACACATGGCTGTATTTTTGTTATAGGAACTCTTTGTAAATAGGTTTTTATTCTACTGTAAATAGGTTTGTGAACGGTTATAAAACATCTTATATGAGGGATACTTTTCCTTACCAAACAATTAAAAATGTGAACTCTGGCTAGAGACACCCAGGTAATATATTAGTAGCTTAACTCATCCATGACAGGCATACCGTATACATGGGGAACCACAGAAGTGCGCCACCGTGAGCGTGCTGCACAACATGCTCCCAGCACAGAGATCGAGCTCTCACCGAGTTCTGGTATCTTACTAATGATAGGAACTAGGAGGTCCAGTTCTCCCGATCACTGTGATAACCTCTGACTGTACAGCTGCCTGCCCCTGTGTTGTTTTCTCCCTTTAAATGAAGAAAAAGATACATTGTATCTATGTCTCCTTGAGGCTCCAGTCACACCTGAGCATTGCGATTTACTGGCATTTTTTCAGCTTTTTACGAGCATTTTTTAAAGCATTTTACAAGCATTTTACAGCTTCAGGCATTTTTGTTTAGCTAATAGAAAGCACCAGGCGGAGAGGCAGAGGAAATTAGAGGTGGAGAGCTTCTATTTGAGCAGAAAACTTTCATGAAACGCTCAAGTCAGGCGTTTCTATTAAAGTCTATGGGGCCTGAAACGCGTATAATCTGTCAAAAAGAAGCTCACATACTTTTTTAAGCGACAGGCACTTTGCTTCAGGCAACAGAATGTGAACGCTCAAATGTGAACAGGGGCCGTTAAAATGAATGGGATTTGGCTTGTTGAACATTTTAGAGCTACAAGCTTCAAGCAGAAAATTGCTCAGGCGTGAACAGGACCTAAGAGGAGAAAAATGTAACCAAAGAAAAGTGTGTGAAAAAAAAAAAAATTAGCTGGATCAGGGTAGGAATGATAAAACAAAAAAGCAAAATGCACACTAATGTTTCTGAGCCCTACTATGGGTACAAACAACAATTTAACATTAACAAGGGGTATCACTGGGGCAAGACAGTTTATTTGGAGTTGTTCTTTAGTGGTAGGTTATGGTAAAAGCAAAAATTATACAGCTAAACTTCAAAAACTTTTTTTTTTTTTGTGCCAGTTTCTTTGATAATTAATAAAAAGAATCACAGTAGATATCTATGACCATTTACCACCAAATGAAAGCTCAATGTGTCCTGCAAAAAACAGGGTATAATCCACCTGAATACATTAAGTCATTGCAATGATATGTACAGTTTTACTAACACATGTCAAAGTTGCAAAGCTGTGTTCAGGTTTTTTTACCCTCCGTCATGAAGGGGTTAATAATGTTTCTAAAAAGGTATAAACAAAATCATTACTAGAACCCGGTCCAAAGAATAGATTTTTGGCTTGCGTAATCACTTAAAGGGTAATTCCACTTTAGTGGGGAAAAAATAATATAGCGTATACAATTGGGACACAAGTGATATCGTAATTGAATGTTATTAAACATTACCTTTCCTTTTCAATCTGCAGCTGCTGTAATTTACTATAAATGCAATGCAATATGGCTACCTCTAGGAGTTCTGTACACAGAGTGTGTACTGATCACTCCCCAGAAACATCATTTCCTGCTTGTGTGATTGGCTCACCAATTTCCTCAGAAGTCTGCCTAAGATACAAGTCAGATTTCAGGCATCCCATGCAACAAAAATGTCATTTTTGGTGAGATACTTTCAATAGGAACACATCTAAAGGGATGTAGGCCCAGAAGATTTCCTCATTAGTGCTGTACAGGTGCACAGCTGATAGATAATTATGAAACCTCTCCCATTAAACCTACTCAGCACAGAGGAACAAACCGTGATTTCTTCAGAATAACAAAAGGTAGGAATCTGCAACAAAGGTTGTTTTAATCCTTGCAATGTACATAGATTACACAGAGGGGGATGTTCTTTTCTCAACAAAAGTGGAGTTACGCTTTAAGCAAGGAAAACACACACTAGTGTCTGCAGGGGCCACATTTTGCGCATATTGGCGCACTAATTCCTTTAGGCTGGAGTTGAGATATAATGGTAAACATATAGGTGAAATAATGAATTATATTATTAGTTGTTCTATGAGAATAAAGTCATTAGAATTTCCCTGTTTATGTGCACCTTTACTTATATGTTTGTGAAATGCAGGCACATGATTTGTTTTTGCACATTACTTGAATTTCATTTTTTATTCTGTATACTGTAATGATTTGTATAAATGTACATGTATAAACCTAAATTTGCTTGTTAAACAAGATATTTATTTTGTGTTGGGAAATGCAAATGGGGACACCTAGGTTCGTTGTTGCCTGCGGCTAATGCCAAACACCAGCGGTTTCCTCTTAAAAACAGTCATTCTCTCCTCTCCAAGTCATTAAGGTTTCGAGGCTGACGTTTGGTAACTCGAACCTTCAGCTCCCTCCACATATTTTCTATGGGGATTAATGTCTGGAGGCTAGCTAGGCCACTCCAGGACCTTAACAACAAAAGAACTATTCCCCCTTGAATGGGACTTTAAAGGCCACAGACATTGATGTGCGTAGAAAAATGATTTTTATTGTTACATAGAACAAGTAGATCAAACATTAGAACACATCTGATGTCCAAAGTTGTATGCTAAAACAGACATAATACAAAACAAAGTGCAACAGTACATATAAAATGACACTAGTACTCTCCAGTGGATTGTAATCCCTGGTAACCCTAGGACCTTAACGTGCTTCTTCTTGAGCCACTCCTTGGTGTTTCCTCGGCTGTGTGTTTTGGGTCATTATCATGCTGAAATACCCATCTACGACCCATTTTTCAAAGCCCTGGCTGAGGGAAGGAGGTTTTCAGGTACATGGATTTCACAGTACATGGCCCCGTCCATTGTCCCTTTAATCCATGAAGTTGTCCTGTCCACTTAGCAGAGAAACACCAAAGCATGTTTCCACCTCCATGTTTGAAGGGGGGGGGGGGGGGGGTGGTGTTCTTGGGGTCATAGGCAGCATTCCTCCTCCTCCAAACATGGCGAGCTGAGTCGATGTCAAAGCGCTCAATTTTGGTCTCATCTGACCAAAACACTTTCACCCAGTTCTCCTCTGAATCATTTAGATGTTCATTAGCAAACTTCAGACGGGCCTGTACATGTGCTTTCTTGAGCAGGGGGACCTTGCGTGCGCTGCAGGATTTCAGTCCTTCACGGCATAGTGTGTTAACAATTGTTTTCTTGGTAACTATGGTCCCAGCTGCCTTGCGATCATTAACTAGATTCTGCAGTGTAGTTCTGGGCTGAATCCTCACCGTTCTCATGATCATTGAAAATCCACGAGGTGAAATCTTGCATGGAGCCCTAGACCGAGGGAAATTTTTATTTTGTGTTTCCTCCATTTGCGAATAATCGCACCAACTGTTGTCACCCTCTCACCAAGCTGCTTGGCGATGGTCTTGTAGCCCATTTCAGCCTTGTGCAGGTCTACAGTCTCTTGTTCCTGACATCCTTGGACAGCTCTTTGGTCGAATCTGATTGATTGCTTCTGTGGGCAGGTGTCTTTTATACAGGTAACAAGCTGAGATTAGGAGCACTCCGTTTAAGAAAGTGCGTCTAATCTCAGCTTGTTACCTGTATAGAAAACACCTGGGAGCCAGAAATCTTGCTGATTGATAGGGGATCAAATACTTATTTCACTCATTAAAATGCAAATCAATTTTATAACTTTTTTGAAATGTTTTTTTTCTGCATATTTTTGTTGTTTATGTCTCTCTCAATGTTAAAATAAACCTACCATTTAAAATTATAGACTGATAATTTCTTTGGGCAAACGTTCAAAATCAGCAGGAGATCAAATACTTTTTTCCCCTCACTGTAGAATAACCACTAACTGTCCAGGCCAATTCTGACATTTTTCACATACATGTCAAAATTGGCTTTTTTTTTAGAAAAGTGCTTAGAACTCATAAAACATTATATATTTTCTGAAAGCAGAGGCCCTGGAGAAAGAACATTTTTTTTTATCTCACGTGATATTTGCGCAGCTGTTTGTCAAACGCAAATTTTCAGGAAAAAAAATACACAAATGCATTTTAGTGCACACATGCCAAATTTTTTGGCAAAATATAAAAGATGATGTTGTGCTATGTAAATAGATAGTAAGCATCAAAATTTCAAATTGCTCATGGCTATTAAATAGTGACAAACTACGGTACGTAAAAAAACTCCATAGGTGACACTTTTAAAGCCGTTACAGGCTAGTATTATTGCTGTCACACACATTTAAAATGGATGTGTGAGCAAACAGAATACTCACAGCTGACATATAAATGTGTAAACTTGTACCTGCTCTACTGTAGTCAAATCAATACAGCCAGGTCAAGGGCTGTCTCATCCTGTTTGAAAATGAGCGGCAACATACTAATACGGGTTAACCTTATACTCTTTCCTCGTCAGCCAGCGCCCTGTGATGTAATTGGTCTGACTAGCATAATTTACAAAGCTGCCCCTTCCTGATTAAGTCTGAATACCACTGTCTAAGGCTGGCAATACATGGAGCACATTTCTTTCCTGCAACCACAGACAGTTTTGATGAGGAAATCCCTCCTGCCGAGCCATTCTCTTCTTGCAGCGAGGGAAGCCGTCCCTGCCAGGAGAAGACAGTAATTGTTGCTAGCGACTATAGCAGCCGCTAGCAATAATTGCAGGTTAACTCCAGTGGACTGGTTGTACCCAAGTCGATTGATCGATCAACTTGGTACATTCAGCCTGCCCAAACACAGTTCAAGTCTCAGCCAGTATCTGCTGAACCGGCCAAGTTTCGTCCCGTGTATGGCCTGCCCAAGGAACTGCAGGGGGCCAATATAAAGACAGATGAAGGTACATAAAAACCTTGGACTTACCGGTAGCTCATTTTCTAAGAGTCTTCCAGAACAGCCTCTGAGACCTAGAGCTCCTCCCTTCGGGACAGGAAACACTTACATGATCCAATATAAAAGGCGGTCCTACAGGCCCCACACCTCAGTATCCCCAAGGACTGTAGAATGGCACTAGAAGACAAAAAACAATCATCACTGCATGATAATATAGCGCCACAAATAATTCAGGGGGGAATCCCGGCTGTCCTGGAAGACTTAGAAAATGAGTTAGCGGTAAGTCCAACTCCGGTTTTCTCAAATCGTCTTCGAGGACAGCCTCTGAGACCATGCGCAAGAACTTACCCCTTAGGGCGGGACCACCGCCCGGTGGACCTTACATCCATACACCTGATGATGCCGACAAGGCTCCGGTTGAGTGTGCATTGATGAATGGAGGTGGACTTTCTTGCTGGCTATAACATTCAGCAATAGCTAATCTGATCCACCTAGCTATGGTGGACTTAGATGCCCCCCTGACCCCTGCATGCACCCGAAAAAAAACTATAAACAGGAATCTGACTTTCTAAATTCTTTAGAACCTTTAATATAAAACAAAAGACTTCTTCTAACGTCTAACCGACTGAACATTTTCTCTTCCTTGTTAGCAGGCTAGGAAAAAAAGGTGGGACCTATGAAAGGCTGAGGATACCTTTGGGAGAAGCGCATGATCTGTTTTGAGGATTATCCTATCCTCAAATATAGACAGGTATGGCTCCCTACTAGAGAGAGCCTGCAACTCACTGATCCTTTGGGTGGACGTGATTGTCACCAAGAAAATCATTTTTAGGGTTAGCCACTTTATTGATTCCTCCATGGGCTCAAAAGGGTTTAGCAATAACACTTTAGGGACCAATGAAGGATCCCTGGCTGGACGGGACTTAATTGCCGCTGGCTAGAATCTGGATAAAATCTTAAAGAAATCTGACACAAAAAGGATCTTACTGCAGAGAGGTCTAGAGGAAAATGCTAAGGGCGGAGGCCTGCACCTTTAAGGTGCTAACAGAGAGCCCCTGGTCTGCCCGTCCTGAAAAAACTCCAAAATTGCTGGAATATCTAAGACTCCATGACCCTGGCCTGACATCCAGGCATTTCTTTTTTCCATACTTTGGAGTAAATGGCCCTGGTACCGGGCTTGCGACAGTTAACTAAAGTTTTCATCACTTTTTCTGAAAAACCCTGAGATTATAGGAGCTGTTCCTCTACTTGAAGCTAAGCGGACAGCTTCAATGTTCTCATCTGGGGGTGAAGAACTGGTCCATGCGAGATCAAGTCCTCCCACTCCGGGAGAAGGATCAGGAGAACTGCAGCAAGGCTTTGAAGCAAAGAGAACAATGGCCTTTTTGGCCAAGATGAGGCATGTTTTTCCGAGAGGAATTTCCGAAGTGCTGCCGGAATTAGCCTCAACAGGGGAAATGCATACGAAGGACTGATAGCCCAAGGATTGGCGAGATCGTCTATTCCCATCCCCTGATCCTGTGCATCTAGGGAGAAAAACTTCTCAACTTTGCTGTTCTCCTGGGATGTGAAGAGATCCATTTCCAGTATCCCCCACTTTTGAAAGATGACTGCAAACCCCTCTTGACTGAGAGACCATTCGTCGGGACTTGGTTGCTGACGACTGAGGAAATCTGCACGCAAATTCTGAGACCCTTTCAGGTATTATCCGCAATTGCTTGAAACAGCTGACTACTCCCTGCTTGTTGATGTATGCAACCGTGGTTACATTGTCCGAGTGAATCTGAAGATGAGAGTTCTCCAGATCCAACCGGAAAGCATTCACACTGCGCACTGGACTGTTTGCAGCTCCTTCTAGTTCGAGGACATTCGAGCTTCTCTTGGGGACCGGGTCCCCCTGGGCTACCCTGTTGCCCAGATGTGCACTCCAACTGAAATGACTGGTGCATCGGGTGGTTAGTATGACTGTCTGAGGAGTGGTCCACTCTAGGCTTCTGCACAGATTGTGCTGAGCCTGCCACCACCATAATGACCTCTTGATCTTCAAGGAAAGAAAAACTTGAACTTCCAAAGTGTGTCTGCTTACGTTCCAATTTTGGAAGTAACTGCAACGGCTGCTGGCAGAATCTTGCCCATGACACTGCAGGAAAGCAGGATGTCATAAGGCCTACTACCTGTGAAACTTCCCTTATTGAAATTGATTGCCCTAAAGTTTTGCTGTCAATTGGTCCATTTTCAAAAAAATATCCATTGGAAAGAAGATCTTTCCTTCCACCGAGCAGATCTCGTATCCTAGGTATGAAACTCTCTGGGTTGGAGTCAGGCAAGACTTGTCCCTGTTGATCAGCCAACCTAGTCTGGAGAAAGTCCTGAACTCATTTCAAGTCTGTGGCCAGTTGCTGATAGGATCTGGCTATCAAGAGCAGGGAGATCGTCCAAGTAAGGAACGATCATGATCGCTCTCAACCATAAGGGGACCAATGCCTCTGTGAGAACTTAAGAATTCTCGGTACTGAGGGTAGTCCAAACTGAAGGACCCAACACTGAAAATGGCAGATCTCTGAGCCAATTTTGACTGCTAATCTGGGATACTTTTGAAAGGCCGGGTGAATGGGAATATGGAGAAAGAGACGGTCCCCTGAAAAGGCAATGCTGCAAAGGTGCAGTTTAGATGCAGAGTCCCCTGTAAATATTTTCAGCCACAGGGCTCTCCATACGGAGTTCACCAAGGCAGAGGATTTGGCTGCTAATTTGACTGATTTGGCCAAGGCATCAGCCAAGTAACCTACTGCTTTAAAAAGCAGAGGAAAGGATTTTAAAATCTGCTGCCTAGAAGTCCAGCTGAAAGGTGTGACTAGAGTTGAGAAAGCCAGCATTCCAGATTTCTGGCAACGCAATTTGCTGCTAAGGCTGGTTTTAGACTCACGGAGGTAGAGTGTCTAGCTCTGTGGAGCAGGATATCTACTATTTAGTTCATTGGATCCATCAGGGTCCCCATATCATCGCAGGCCAACTCAGATCTCTTTTTGAGATTTTAGAGAGAGGTGCGTCCAGCTTTGGTATTTTATTCCATGGCTGGGACATATTCCCCTCAAAGGGGAACCTTCTCTTCAGGCCTCCTTTACAATCTCTCCCATTCTAGCTTAACCTCTTCCCGTCCGTGCTATAGCTGAAAGATGGCTACAGCGTGGGCCTAAGTTGCCGGGAGGGCGTCCATGTACGTCCTCCCGTGCATGTGCTGCCTGCGCACCCCGCACTGTGAGCAGCGAGTCCATGATCCCGGCCCCTTACCACGTGATCAGCTGTCAGCCAATGACAGCTAATCACGTAATGTAAACAGAAGCTGGTAATCTGCTCTTTATTTTTCCTCACGCTGACAGCATGATAATACTCTAATACTGAGTCGTGGGCCTGGAGGACCACCTTTTATGTTGGATTGTGTACGTGTTTCCTGTACCGAAGGGAGGAGCTCTAGCTCTCCAGAGGCTGTCCTGGAAGATGATTTGAGAAATACAGTTAGGAACTATATTAAATGAGTACATGACTGAGCTAAAGAAGGATGTTTTATATCTGTCAGTGCTTCTGCTTCAAGATATAGGCATGCCTAATTTCCAAATAGTATAATGGCATTTGTTATTGAGCATCTTTCCACTCATAATAGAATAAGTTCTTTGGGCTGTGTTACCAGTGCAATTGATACTATAGTTAGTTTACAGTTGGGAATTGTAGGTTGTTTAAAAACCTATAACCTTGGGGTTACTTCACAAAGGGTGTAGGGTGGCCATTGCTTGAAATGAAATAATGGTTTTCTAATGTGGCTCCAGCTCATCACATGTGCTTTGCGCAGTTGGACAGACGTAGGTGTGCATTCATTTGGGTTTGTGTTTCCACTCAACATGAAAGCCATTTTATTTTGAGAAAATTGTAGTGTCCCTTTACATCTGTGCAATAGCACCCCATTATATTGGTGGTCACTGGGCGAATAGATGCTTTTATTGGTGGTTAGTGGAGACTGGCGCAATGCCCCCTTACATTGGTTCGGGGGGGGGGGGGGGGAATAAAAGGGCCTCATTATATTAGTGTTCTGTGCTGAAGTGTCTTCTTACATTGGTCAATGCATGGAATGTTCCCTAATACAGCTAAAAAAGATCATTCGTATTGATTGTAGCGATCACTTACCTGAGAGACAAGAGATGCTCCACTATCTTGCACTGCTGGCTCTAACAAGCAGAGTCAGTTTTGAACTATGCGGCATTTTTGCAGGGATATCAGTTCTCCTAAGCAATTCTCCTGTTTGCAAGTTCTTTGGCGTGACCTCTCGTGGAACCCTTCAGTTCCAGGGAATCCAGATGAGAATTGTTCTACAATTATTGTGTGTGACTCTCGTTGTGGTTGATACCATCCTTATTAATTTTATCTGAAAAACCTTGAAGTTGCCTATAAAGTGCAATTGTGGTTTTTCGAATGAGAATTGTTCAAGAACCTGTATGCGTAAGTCTACCAAGAAAGCTGTGTGTTATCACCTAAACCTGTAAGCAGTTCTATTGTCATGCTCCTGCTTTATCATCATTGCAAGATAAGAACCACTGTTATTTGTTTTTCTGTAATGCAGTGATATGTCTATATGCCATTAATTCAATACATGTTTAGGAATGAAAGCAAAAATCTGATTATATAGTCTAGTAAACATGAAGCTGGAGTTTCCACCCATCCTCTTGAGTGCTGAAAATTGGAATGCATTAGTCAGTCGGTAATACACTATTTTTTTTTTTTTTTGGGGGCGGGGGTGTTCAATAAAGCTGCTGTACCACTTTTTTGGCATTAATTCCCCTTATTAATGTATTGTGCCTAATTAATTAATCATTTTTGACACTTGATTCTGACAGACTTGTGCACCAAATAGTTCTAAAATCCACCACTTTTACATTGTGTCACATTGAATGTGACAAATGTAAAAGTGGAGCTAATTAAGACCAAACAGATTATGCGAAAGTGTCTTGCGCACACTCTAAAAGTGTTGCAATATGAGCCAAATTCAAGAACAAATTCTGGACAGCTGTATGAATTTACAGCTTTTTAAACCACTTTTAGAAAGCACCTTCGCAAAATCTGCCTGTGCCAGTCTTTGTGAATTAAAGGGAAACAATTGTTCAAGTCTTATTCTTACACTTCTATGATGTCACTACCTAAGGCCTCATGTACACTGCTGCTGGTAAACGGACGTTCAGAGGCAGTTGGATGTTTTTTTTCAGCTGCCCCCAAAGTCATCCAATGTTATCTTATGTGTACATGTACACAGGTTGGTTTAATGTTGTTTTTAGGCAGTTGCGTTTAGAGGCTTTTCCTTGAAGGCAAAAAAAAATGTGTTCAGACGCTAAACACGGTACCGGCGTTTAGCCACGTTTTCATTTAGAAGAGTTTTTAAAAGGTGCCCTATTTTTTTTACATTAAAAAACTTAAACATGATAGCAAATGATGAAAAACCACTAAATTAAAAAAAAAATTGTAATTGCTTGCAATGCTTCATAGACCATTTATATACCCCTATTGAGCCCACAATCCAATCCAATACACCACTAGCATTGCTGTTAGCCAAAGTAGAATTGGAATTTGACCCATATATTGTTAGATTTGAACCAGATGACCCCACCATTGAGCTTGACCCCCAACTTAATCAAACATAGTTGCAAGAAATTTATTATCTGGCTTTTTTAATTTCCTCACATATGCTCATTATGGGATCCATAGTAAAAGCACCGAAACTGAGGTAGATACAAGTACACTGCTGCTCTCTCAGCTGCTGCTACTCACTTTGTTTCTCACAGAATGGCTGAATTAGTTAAATAATACTGTTTTTTGTGCTTTGGGAGGGTCTTATGACATTATCTTAACCACTTCAATACCAGGCACTTATACGGCTTCCTGCCCAGACCAATTTTCAGCTTTCAGTGCTGTCGCAGTTTGAATGACAATTGCGCGGTCATACAACACTGCACCCAAATGAAATTTTTATCATTTTGTTCCCACAAATAGAGCTTTCTTTTGGTGGTATTTTATCACCTCTGCGGTTTTTATTTTTTGCTAAACAAAATAAAAAAGACCAAAAATTTAAAAAAAAAATAAAAGTTTTGCTTTTGTTTCTGTTAAAAAATGTTGTAAATAAGTAAGTTTTCTCCTTCACTGATGGGCACTGATAAGGCGGCACCAATGAGCGGGCACTGATAGGCGGCACTGATATGCAGCACTAATGGACATTGATAGGTGGCACTCATGGGTGGCACTGATAGGCTGCAAAGATGGGTTCTTATGGGCGGCACTGATAGGCATCCCTGGTGGCACTGGCAGGCATTGGAGTGGACACTGATTGGCAGCTGCCTGGGCACAGATTAGTATTTCCCTGGCAGTATAGGGGGCATACCTGGTGGTCCAGTGTGGATGGCCGTCCTGGGCGGGATCCGAGGGGGGGGGCTGTGCTGATAAACAATCAGCACAGACCCCCCTGTCAGGAGAGCAGCCAATCGGCTCGCCTCTACTCGCGTCTGTCAGACGCGAGTGAGGAAAAGCCGATCACCGGCTCTTCCTATTTACATCGGGGACTCGGCTGATCACGTGGTAAAGAGTCTCCGTCAGAGACTCTTTACCTAGATCGGAGTTGCGGTGTGTCAGACTGACACACCGCAACAATGATGACCGCGATGCCCCCGCGGCTTAATATCCTAATCACGTCATATGATGTCTGGTCAGGATATTGAAACCACTTTGCCGCTTTCATTTTGCTATATGGCGGGCGGCAAGTGGTTAAATAAATGCTCCTAGACGCGAATGCGACTAAAAGGGCATTTTTAAAACGCCGGTTTCAAGCTGTCAAAAAAATCGTTCAGAAGAGGTTGCCTCAGCGTCCCGTGTACATTAGGACTAACAGTTAAAATGCTGGTCCAAAAGCTTCAATGAATGTCTTCTGTTACAGAAATTCTAATTTCTGCTGACTTCATGCTTGTTTCAGGTAAGGTTCTCAGAAAATAGTAATGATAGAGACCACCAGGCAACAAACGAATTTGGAAGGAAATCAGCAATAGCATTTTTCAAATTTCCCTTTAAGAAACTCTAAGCAGGCATGTATTGAGGCCTAATATGAGTAATGTCTCCTTACTATTCCTCGCCATCTAGCATCAGCCACACACAATTTGTTATGTGTTTAACTGTTGTTGGTACTGAATACCTACTTATTTTTCTGAGTGGTCTGCCTCTGCATGAGCTGGGTCACTTGGCCTCTGTTTAATTTCTTTGACATTCACGCAAGTGCACAGCCCGAACACAGACAGTGGGGGTGATTTACTAAGAAGCCACTGCACCAGTTCATACATGAATTTGTGCGCCGAAAAGTCATTAATTGAATGTGCGAACTGGCGCACATTGAAGCGCAAATAACTATAATAAATACCCGCATATGTAAACTGCAACTGGCGCTAAGGTAACTGCAATTTTCTCATTGAAAATAGTGCAATACAATTGGTTAATTTAATTTCATTGGATGTGTCTTGTTAGGCAATTGGCAAGGTGTTCTCAGTTAACCACTTCCCTCCCGCCGACCGTCATATGACGTCCTTGACTTTGTGCGGGGATATCTGAATGATGCCTGCAGCTACACGCATCATTCAGATATCGGCTTTTTCAGCCGGCGATTCCCTACACCATAAGAACAATCATAGCGGCTGTTCCGCCACTTGATCGTTCTTACGGGCGGCGAGAGGGGACATCCCACCGCCAGTGCTTCTACCGACTCTCCGCTTCCATCGGTGAGTCGGAGACAGGATCTGCCAGCCCTGCATGTTTACCATAGAGTCTCTATGAGGTCGTTCTGAGGCCGGGCGCGATGTTATGATGTCACGCCCACTCTCTGCATTCAAACCGCGCTGCCTCGGCTGGGAAGCCAAGATCGTTTTTTGTTTTTGTTTCAGGCTTCCCAGCCTAGAGGTAAGATTTTTTTTTTTTTTTTTAAATAAGTTTTTATTGAAAAACAGGATGTTCACAAAAAGGAAAGAATACATCTAGACATCATATTATGTGCAGGTATTTTCAGTATTACCATCGCGTCCTCTCAGAAGAAGGTCATCGAGGTAAATTGAGTACTTTATCATAAGCACTATAGTATCTGAAAAAACAGCGACCCTAGTCAGAGATATTAAATCCTGTCAAATTTTTGGTATTCAAAAATAATAGAGAAACAAAAAAAAAAAAAGAAGGGAGAAAGAGAGAATAAGAAGAGATAGAAAAAGAGAAAGCAAAGCAGGGTATAGGAATAAGGGGGGATGGGGAGGGGTTGCCGTCTGTCTCAGGAGGGTTCACATTACATTAAATCTCCATATATCTTGTACATTCAACTAGATTCCATAATTTCCGCATATGCGGTTGTGTATTTAAAGGCGAACCAGCAGGACCACATTTTTTTCTTCATTTCAGAATTTTTTTTATTGGAGTATGTTAGATCCTCCATATAGTACATATGATCTACTTCCCTCAGCCATTGACGTAAGGAAGGTATTTTAGCGGTTTTCCAGAACTTAGGGATAAGAGCCTTAGCGGCATTTAGTAAATGCGGAGTAATAGACTTTCTATATGATCCCGCTGGCTCGCCTGTACAGTGTAAAAGGACATACCAAGGGTCATTAGGGACTTCAGAACCCTGAATCTCCTTTATCCAATAAAAGATGGTGAGCCAGTAAGGCCTTATCAGGGGGCAATACCACCAAATGTGAGCGTGCGATGCAATATCTCCACAGCCACGCCAGCATAATGGTGATTCTTGAGGGAAAAGCTTGTGCAGAGTTGCTGGTGTGTAATGCCATCTGGTCAACAATTTGTAATTAACCTCTGCGATTTTAGAGGCGATCGAGGTTGAGTGGGTTAAAGAGAGAATGGACGACTTCTTATCTGTCAGATTCTTGTTTAAGTCTCTCTCCCAATTATGAAGAAATGTAGGGTAGTTAGCAGAGGTGAGTGAACCCAATGCTTGATATAAATAGGAAAGCGGTCTTTCTACCGGCATATCTCCTGCAAATGCTGATTCAATCGGTGTTAAGTTGGTTGTATTGCGTAGGGGTTTTGGAAGGGATTGGATAAAGTCCTTTAATTGCAAATATCTCCATTGATCCATTAGCGATGGGGATGGCGTCGAGGTGAGTAATGATAGTGGAACAATATTTGAGGCGTCTACGACTTGGTGTAATTGAATATTAGTCCCAAGGTTCCAAGAATGGAATCCGGGATCCATATTACGTGGTAGGAAGAAGTTGTGACCAGTCAGAGGCATAAAGGGGGAATTGTATTGCCACTTCTGAGTTCTGTGTAGCAAGTCCCAGCATGCAAGAGTGGATCGAGTGAGTGGGGATGTAGTAGAGGGCAGTGATCGAAATTTCACCGGAATCCAGATCAGCTTGTAAAGGTCACTACTCCCTAGTGTCATCTCAAGTGATACCCAGAGTTTTGATGCCTTGTTATATTTCCAATCTGAAATTCTTGATAAGATTGTTGCCATATAATATCGCCTAATGTCCGGTAAAGCTAAACTTCCCAATTTCTTAGGTCTAAGCAATACTGATCTAGAGATTCTTGGGTTACGTCTATTCCAGACGTATTTTCTTATAATTTTCGTTACACATTTAAAGAAACTAGGTGGGATTTGGAAAGGTATCATCTGGAACAAAAATAACCACCTGGGCAGTACGTTCATCTTGATAACACTGATCTTCCCTAGCCAAGAGTGTGCGAGCTGTGACCATTTTTGTATGTCCGCTTTAAGTGTATTAAGGAGGGGCATGAAATTAGCATGGAATAGGGATGATAGGTTAGGAGTCAGAAATATGCCGAGATATTTCATTGTTGTTCTCCGCCAGGTGAATGGGAAGGATTTCTGAAGATTGCTAGCTGTCTCTTGGGGGACTGAAATATTTAATATTTCGGATTTGGACATATTGATCTGAAAATTTGAGACTTGATTATATGCGGAGAAGGCTTGCAGTAGATTGGGTAGAGTAATTATAGGTTGTTGGACATAAAATAAAATATCATCCGCATATGCGGCGTATTTGTGTTCAAACTTGCCTATCGTGATGCCATGAATGTTTGGGTTATGCCGAATTGTAGATAAGAAAGGTTCGAGTGAGAGGGCAAATAAAATAGGTGAAAGAGGGCAGCCTTGACGCGTACCGTTGTGAAGTGTGAATGATTCGCTTAAAGTACCATTTATTCTCAATTGTGCCGTAGGATAGTTATATAGGGCAGATATCTGACTTAGGAGAGAGGGGCTGATACCTAGATGGGATAGGGTCGCTAGCAAGAACTCCCAGTCCACCCTGTCAAACGCTTTTTCAGCATCTGTTGACAACAGGGTGGGCTGGGAGGTGTCGCAAACATGTGCAATCAAGGAGAGAGTACGTAGGGAGTTGTCTCGGGCTTCCCTGCCAGGGATAAAGCCTGTTTGTTCCGTAGAGACCCATTTTGGTACTAGAGGGAGGAGTCTATTTGCTATTAATTTTGCGTAAAGTTTAGCATCCAAATTCAAAAGAGAAATGGGGCGATAGCTACCACAAACGCTCGGATCTTTTCCTGCCTTCGGGATAACTGTAATGTGAGCATGTAAGGTTTCTGGTCTAAAGGAATCTCCTGAGGTAATCGAGTTAGCGTACTTAACTAGGTTCGGGAGCAAAATATCCGCGAACGAGCGGTAATATGTGGTTGTTAAGCCGTCTGGGCCTGGGGCCTTACCGTTGGCCATGGCCTTAAGAGCTTTACGAAACTCTTCAGTGATAAATTCCCCGTCTAGGGTAGTTAAAATGTCTTCCGGCAATTTAGGAAGATCGGCTTGTTTTAGGTAATCTTGTATAAGACGGCTACGGGACTCCTGATCTCCTGTATGGTGATGTACATTGTATAACTGCTGGTGAAACTTTCTAAATTCTGCTGCTATGGCAGGGGTGTGATGAGCTATCTCAGCGGTTTTAATTTTAGGTATAAAACTCGCGGCCTTTTTTTGTTGGAGGGAACGAGCCAGCAACCTGCCAGGTTTATTGCCCCATTCGTACATACGGTGAGCAATTATGCGAAATAGTTGTTTTTGTGCAACATGGAAAAGGTTTTTTAAGTCTTCCCTCTTGCTAGTTAATTCTACCAGTACAGATTTTGAAAGGCTTAATTTGTGTTGGCGCTCAAGGGCATTTATATCCCGGATTAGTTCAAGTTGCTGACTCGTTCGTTCTTTTTTTTTCCTAGCACCCAACTCGATAAATTTCCCGCGGACAAAGGCCTTATGGGCCTCCCATATTGTGCCTGGAGATATATCTGGACTAGCATTCTCCTGAAAATAAAGTTTCAGATCTTTTGCAATCATTGTTATGTCTATTTCTTCTGTCAATAAATTATCATTTAATTTCCTTGTCAAAAGAAGTTTATTGAGTATACAATGTTATAAAGATACATAAAGTAAGTTTACAAGGATCTATAAAGTAAGCTCATTGTTTTACAGTAGGGTTTATATAGGTAAATATCATGAAATTTCAAATATTAAACATTGGGTTCACGTAAACCTAAATTAAAGATATATATCATTTCCTTAGTTACTTTTGTAGGTATTTAAATGATTTATACCTACTATACATATTGTTTACAAGTAGAGTGTATATAGGTCAAATAAATTCTGATAATGAGCTTTAATCGTAAGGTGGAGAAAAGGAAAGAGAAAGAAGAAAAAGGGTTGAAAGGTAGAGGTATGGTCCGCAAGGTTGTCCCGCTCGTCAGTTTATTATTCTTTTTAGTTCTCTTTGAAGCCTTAGAATGGGTGTCTCTGTAAGTCATTTAATCTGTTACCATGGCAACAGGACAGAGTCATTGAAGTTTGACAGGAACTGTTGTTTTATCCAAGGATGCCAAAGTTTTTCAAATTTTGGAATTTGATTTTGATCGATGGCTACCATCTTAGCATGGGACATTGTATTATTCATTCTATGAATTGTTTCTGCTAGTACCAATGTAGGAGATTTCCATGCCTTGGCCACTGTTTGTTTTGCAGCCGTTATTAGTTGGATCATAAGTTTGAATTGAGAGAGTGTTAACCATTCCGGTTTTAGATTAAGTAAAGTTAAATATGGATCTGGTTGTATTATTTTTTTAAATATTTTAGATGCAATCACGAAGACTTCCTTCCAGAAGGTTTGGATTACTGGGCATGTCCACCATATGTGTAAATATGTGCCTATTTCTGGGCATCCTCGAAAACAAAGAGCTGAGGTATTAGGTGAATATTTTGCCACTCTAGCGGGTACAAGGTACCATTAATTTCCAATTTATTCTTTTATGTGGGATAGATGGGACCTGTATTTTAAGCACAATCGGGGCATGGTCAGAGAGAGTAGATGTATCAATATGTGAGTCTATTATCAAGGGAAGGTGTTGGTGACTGACAAAAAAATAATCGATTCGCGAATAGGAATGATGTAAGTTTGAGAAACATGTGTAATCTCTCATCTGAGGGTGTAAGATTCTCCAAACATCCATCAGCTGAGCATCGTGTAGACGTTTACGTAGAAATGTTAAGCGCGCATGTGAGATGCAGGATTTGCCCAGAGATGTGTCCATTAACGGTTCGAGGGGAACATTAAAATCTCCCGAGAGGAGGACACAACCCTGCCCAAACTCCGTTAGCTTCTTAAGAGTGCCCGACAGGAAGGAAACCTGATCTCGATTGGGGGCATAGAGCATGGCCAAGGTGCATAACATACTGCCCAGGTTGCCTCTTATAAATAAAAATCGTCCCAGAGGATCACTAACCATGGAGTCAAATTTAAACGGGGTATCCCTGCGGAGTCCAATGGCCACTCCTTTCAATTTGTGTACATCGGTCAGGCTGTAAAACCATGTAGGATAATTTGGAGAGAAGAGCTTGACCGAAGTAGTGTGTGTGAGGTGGGTCTCCTGCAGGAAGACAATGTCCGCCCGCAGACGATCCAACTCTCGGTATAGATTATGTCTCTTACCTGGTGCATGGAGACCGCGGACATTAAGTGATATCAAATTGAGCTTAGCCATTGACTACACCAGGGGGCACTCGTTCGATGCACTCTCCACATCTAACTGTTCCAAGGCAGACAGCAAAGGGGGGTAAAGAAAGGAGAGAAAAGGAAAGAAGAGAAACAAAAGATAAAAAATAAAAAGTATGTGTTAATAAACATTCTTAGCACAATCAAAAGCCACCGTTGAAAGAGGCGGCTAAGGACCTTCAAAAATGTATTGTGCCTAGATGGGGCAAGCCGTGGGCACGCGGCCCTCCCACCCCCACCCCCAAAGGGAGTAGGTGCATGAGGACGACGAGCCCCCCGGCCCCCCCGGGGGGGCTGCCTCAACGTCAGGGTCGAACGACAGAGCGCGAACATATTTGCGCGCGCGTCGTCCCATCACTCCGGACTCGGCACCCAGTCTCACAGAGAGACAAAAACGTTGTATTGACCCAAAGAGAGAAAAAAAATAAGAAAAACCAGGAAAAACGGAACCTAAAAAAAAAATTTTTTTAAAGGAATATAGAAGCAACTCAAGTGAGCCTGCCAGGAGATCTCTCTCCCCGCTTCATCTCCTACCTATCCTCCTCATCCTCTTTCACTTTCTACCCCCACTTATAATACAGGTATATACTTAAAATAAAAAAACAACTAAATAGGGGTGGACCTATCATATGAGGTAGGAGAGCGTATTCTAGATTTGAGCACCTTGGTAAAACTAACCAGAAATATAGAAATAAAACAACAGTTATTCCATAGTTGTGTGGAAGGTGTAAACATAATATAATCTAGAACAGTATACTTGCAAATGCAATACTTATGAGGAGTCTCCTGGGTAGCGTTAGATAGAGTGCATAGTTACAGTCACCCAAATTGCGAAGATGCATCCGGGGAGCCAGATCCACGCTTGTGCTGCACTTTTTGCCAACTTACATGCGGAGGAACACCGGGAGAGGGAATGGATTCTTGCCATCCTGGGAGATCCAGAGGTGAGATGTTGAGATCCGAGCAAAATTTTCCCAGATCTTCCGGGAAGCAGAGGGTAGCTGTCTTGCTGTCTCTATGGGCTATCAGGGCTGAAGGAAAGCCCCAGCAGTAAGTAATGGAGGCTAAGCGCAGCTGTTCGGTTAAAGGACGCAGGGCCCTGCGTCTCTCTAATGTATCTCTAGCAAGATCCGGAAAGAACAGCAAGGATGCGCCATCAAAGTCCAGTGGCGTTTTTTCCCGGGCTTTCCGCATGATTCTCTCCTTTTCCTCAAAGTAGTGTAACCTGCAGATTACATCTCGTGGGATATCAGAGGCCAAATTGCGAGGCCTTAGAGCTCTGTGTGCCCTGTCGATTTTCAAGGGGAAGTCTGCTGGCTGGCCTAGTAGGCCATTAAATATGCCACGGAGGGAAGGCAAAAGATCATCATCACCTGTGGCCTCCGGCAGGCCCCTGATCCGTATATTGTTCCGCCGATTGCGTTTTTCTTGATCTTCGATCTTATACAGAGCCATGCGATGTGAGATAGTAAGATTGCGGGTAGTCGTCTGTAGGGATGGTATTGCGGCCGCGTGGCGATCGAGGCGTAGCTCCGACTCTTCTACCCGTTCCAACACGTGGTTTAGGTCTGATCTGACTGCTGAGAGCTCCTTTTTAATGGAGCGTTCCAGGTTAGAGAACAGAGAGGCTAGCTCCGTCTTGGTAGGAAGGTCACTAACCAGAGCCGCGACCTCCGAGTTTCTGGAAGTGCTTTCTTCCCCGTCCGAGCAGGCTGATATTGCCAGAGAGTGTCTCCTGGTTGTAGGTCTATGGCGGGAGGCGGAGCTCGGGACGCGAGGCGAGCGGCCTAGTCCATCCATGCCGAGCGTGTCCTCTGTTTCCGCGGCAAGATACCTCTTTATGGAGCCTGACGGGGTTCCTTTTTGAGGCAAGGATTTGCCCGTCCTTTTCCCCATGGTGTCTTAGGGTGATGCAGGGAGGATCTCTGGGTATTAGTGATTATAATAGGTGCCGCCACCGGAGCTCAGGGAGAACAAGTTTTCACTGCTGCATGTCGAGACCACGCCCCCCCAGCCTAGAGGTAAGATGTGGGGTCTTATTGACCCCATATCTTACTGTAAAGAGGACCTATCATGCCATATTCCTATTACAAGGGATAAAATTCCTTGTAATAGGAATAGAAGTGATCAAAAAAATATTTTTTTTTAAAAAAGTGTCTAACAAAAAAATAAAAAAGTAAAATTAACAATAATCGCACGCAGAAGCGAACGCATACGTAAATCCTGCCCACATATGAAAACAGTGTTCAAACCACACATGTGAGGTATTGCAACAAACGTTAGAGCGAGAGCAATAATTCTAGCACTAGACCTCATCTGTAACTCAAAACATGTAACCAGTAATGCATTAAGGTGCATGAAGGTGAAAAAACACAAACCTTTACAACCCCTTTAATGCATATATTACCAGAACACCATTGATCTTTAGGATAATGTCCAAACATTTATTTAGGCTCCATTTACACTAGTGTTTTTTTATAAGCTCAAAAAATGCTGGATGAAAAATGCTAATTGTGTTTTTGTGCTAGCTTGTAGTAGTGTCTTTAATTAGCATTTAGTAGCGTGTGCATTTTATTAGTGCTTTTACAGTACATGAAGGAAGAAAAAAAAAAAAAAAAACCACTTGAAAAAAGCTGTTAGAAGTGTTTTAGTAGTGTTTAGGATTATTCAGCGTTTTTTTTTTTTCTGCTCTACAAACACAAACTTTTTTTCTGCTCCTAAACACTAAGAGCCGGTTCACACGGGGGCGACTTGTCAGGCGACCTAGCCGCCTGACAAGTCACCTCCCGTTCTGTACAATGGAACCGTTCTAATCGGAGCGACGCAAGTCGCTCCGACTTAGAAGAAAGGTTCCTATACTACTTTGGGGGCGACTTGCATAGACTTCTATACAGAAGTCGTCTTGCAAGTCGCCGCGGCAGTCGTGTGCAGGTCGCCTCGGTGAGGCAACCTGCAAGTCGTGCCGCTTCTAATGTGAACCGGCGCTAAAGCTTAAAAAACACTTCTAACATAAAATAGTGTGTATGGACACATAGGATAACACTATTAGCTTCTAGGAGCAAAAACAAAAAACTGCTCACAATAGCTTCTAGGAGCAAAATAAAACGCTAGTGTGCATGGAGCCTTACATTTCACCTGGTAAAGTGCAACTTATTTTAACCTCTTGCCTACGTCAGGAATGCGTGTGATAGAAATATTACTTGATATTTCAACACCGGTCTCTGCATCCTAGCTCAATCTCAGGCAAGGAGCAAGTGGCCTATATGATCAAGGCAGATTTCTCTGCAACTATGCCTCAGACAATTAAGGAGCTTAAAGTGCTTGAAAAGGCCCAAGGGTTCTTTACCTTCATGCATTAAAAAAAAAAACCTGTGTGCAGCAGCAGCAGCAGTGTGCAAAAATGAATACACCCCACACAGAGGCGTATCTAGTGAAAATGGTGCCTATGGCAAGCACTGAAACTGCGCCCCTGTCAAACATTTGAAACCCAACTTTCAGATAATACTGTCAGTATATACAGGTATATAGGGAGAACAGTAGGTTAGTGGTTGGCACTTGCCTCAATTGGTTTGAATCTGGGCCAGGAAGCTATCTGCATGGAGTTTGCATGTTCTCTAGGTGTGGGCATCCTCCAGGTACTCCAGTTTCCTGGCACACTCCAAAGCCATGTTGGTAGGTGATGGTCCCCCCTCTGTATGAAGCAGCAATGTACATGGGTGATAACATTCTGCATGCCACCCCCCATGTCCAAAAAATAGACCAAGATGAGCGCTGGCCCAAAATCTGCCAAGAGCTGAACAGGACTGAATGGAAGTATTCATAGATATGTGTAGGGTCCTCTATAATTGTAGGGTCAGTGTAGAATGTGATCAGCCATGTACACTGCCAGTCTGTACACAGGGTACAATTCACCTACCTGCATGTGTTTGGCGTGGGAGAGGAACCCCACAGGGGGAACATGCTAACTACATGCAGCTAGTGCCCTGGGCAGGAGTGAAGCCCAGTATATAAATAGGGGTACACATTGGTGGGGGGGTACCTGCTTCTCCTTGCTCTCCTATTTGTGGGGGGATCCTCTTGCAGCTGACACCCTCCAGCATGTAGAATCCAGAGGCATGCCCAGGATGCTAACCATAAAATGTCAAGGACAACATAAAGCAGACAGGCAGTGTCAGCGGGCATGGCCGGCCATCTACCCCCCATGTAAGTCTAGAAATGGAATGAGAGGCACTTACCTAGGAGGAGCAGTCTAGGGTCTACTTGCGTACTCCCTCTTCTCCTCCTTCAGTACCCGATCTATGCTCTTGCTGACTTTCTTGCCCTCCATCTCCTCCAGTCAGAGTTTGTCCCATCCCTTCTGCAGAGGATGTTGCTGGTGAACCTGCTGGCCCTTGCTGTCCCCGGTGCCGCTGCCTCCCCAGTTCTGTAGTAGTAGAAGCAGTCCATCCGGACTTTCCCCTCTGGCCACTTTGCACAGCTTCCCCCGAGATTGAGGTTGTCCATCCCTGAGCTGCTGCTGTGATCCGGCCAGGGTCCAGTGCAGATCCCCATGCCTCAGGTCCCCGAATCTTATAGGCACTGACAGCTCTGGGGCTGCTCGGTGTCCGAGTTAGTGGCAGCGTTAGAGATGGAGCCGCTGGGATCACAGAACAGCCGCTGCCGGAGGCTGTAGCAGAGCCACATGGCTCCAGATGTACACGTGCTGGAGCTCTGTGATCAATAGCCACTGATCAATGGGCAGAGAACGGGTGAGGGAGAGATCGGGGGCAGATTTAGCGATGGGCGCACCCCCCGGATGAATGGAGAGACATTCTTAGAGATGGCAGTGTGGGGCGGCGGGATGGAGCTTAGCTCTTCATCATCCAGCCGGGGATCCCGGGAGAAACGGGGAATACAGATCCCAGCAGCTCGTCACATTGCCAGCAGGCCATCGTGCATCTTCTATGCTCAGCTCCATACACACAGCGCAGATCACCTGACACCGCCAGCGACCTCAGCAGGCTGGTCCACCTTACCGTAATCAACGCATACCACGCGCATCCCCCACACTCAGCTTGCGCAATGGCGACACCAGGGACGCAGCTTTTCTGAGCAATACACCAGTTTTAACATTCTCACTTTTCCCCATCATGCGCCCCCTTCACATGGCGCCCATGGCACTTGCCATATGTGCCATACCTTAGATACGCCACTGACCCCACAACAAAAACTACTACATCTAGTATTTTGTATGACCTCCATGATTTGTAAGGACAGCACCAAGTTTTCTAGGCATGGAATGAACAAGTTGGCGACATATTGCAATATCTATCTTTTTTCATTCTTCAAGAACGACTTCTTTTAGGCCAGGCTCACAGATGTGCAAATTGGATATGGGTTTCCCCACATCCAAATTGCATGACAGGCGAGTGTGACCGGCTCTCAATGCAGCTGGTTCACACAGGTCCGGGGCGGCCGTGTAACGGATTGCAAAAGGTTCCCGTGCATGTTTAGGTCCAGTTCAGGTAATTCAGGCAAAAAGTTGGACCTAATTCTCACCTGAACCGGTGAACAACAACAAACCTGCGGCTGCACGTGTGAACCCGGCCTTGCTGGATGGAGAGTGATGCTCAACTTGTCTCTTCAGAATTCTTCATAGGTGTTTGATTGGGTTCAGATCAGAAGACATACTTGGCCACTGAACCACTTTTACCATGTTCTTCAGAAATACAACAGTGGCTTTTAATTGTGTGTTTTGGATCAGTCATGTTGGTAAAGTACATGACAACCAAGGGCACGGAGTTATGGTAGCATCTTCTCTTTCAATATAAAGCAGTACTGTGAATTCATTATACCATCAATGAAATGCAGCTCCCCGACACCAGCGGTACTCATGCAACCCCCACAGGACACTGCAACCACGTTTCACTGTAGGCACCATGCATTTTTCTTTGTACTCCTCACCTTTGCAACGCCATACAGTTTTGAAATGATCAGTTCCAAAAATATTTATTTTGGTATCCAGAGTCCCAGTAGTCTTCTTTTTCAGCATGAGCCCAGGCAAATTCTAGGTGGGCATTTTTGTGCATGGGCTTTAGTAGAGGCTTCCTTCATGATTGACACCCATGCATTCCATTCCTCTGCAGTGTACACCATATTGTGTCACGGGAAACAATCACCTCAGTTTGGCTTTCTACTTCTTTAGCTAACTGCAGTGAACTTGCTAGGCGATTTTCTTCAACCCTTCTCATCAACAGACTCTTCATGGAGGTGTTAACTTCCATGGAAGGCCTAGATGTCTCTGTGAGATGGTTGCAGTTCCATCTTTGTATCGCTTTTGCTACAGTATTCTTACTTTTAAGTAAAGCTTTGCTGATCGTCTTGTAGCCTTCACATTTCTTGTGTAAAGAAATTTCTAAGACCTTGTGACATTTCTTTTCCATGTGGTGCCATTGCTGACAGTATGAAATGGGAAGGAGTTTTCTTTGTTAAAGTGGATGTAAACCCTCACATATACCCAATGAAGTGAACAGCCTCAGATGATACACAGGGATAAAACAAATCTCCCTACATAAGTTTAACATGATAAGGGCTGTCTTCAGCTTTCTGTATTCTTTAGACCGTGCACATTGTGTAAAGACTTTCTCTTCCTGTTTAGCATTGGGAGTGGATTCTTGGCATGCAGCCAAGACAGCTGAATGGAAGAAAGGTACACACCCCCTCTCCACATAGGCAAAGGAAGGAATTTGCAGAGCTCTGCTGTGACAAGACAAGCTCTCTGCTAATCTATTTATAGCAACTTCCCAGGACACAAATTTCAGGCTGTTTTTTTCTTGGTCGACAGAGAACTTGTCATAAGTTATAATGCTGATGACAGAGCAACGAAACGGCAGAAAGACAGAGGACTCAGGGCTTTGGAGAGAGATAAGAAAACACGACAGATATATGTGCTAAGGTTAAATTTCATGAATCAAGCTTACATCCACTTTAAGTAACTCCCTTTTATAATCAGCGGTCTGCTGGACACCCGTTTAATGAATAACTAGACTCTTCTGTAGTTGAATTCTTGTTAATTAGGATTTTGTCTAAAATCTAGCTTTGCTTCTAAGGGCCCTTTCACACTGATATGTTTTTCCTGAATTTTTACCTTGCAAGAAAAACGTAGGAAAAAGGTTTCCCTTTAAATCTTATGGGACTTTTCACACCACTGCGCTGTGGGTGCAGTGCGTTTTCAAAAGTTCTGCATGCTGCATCTTTGGTGTGGTTTTGAAAACCCCATTGAAATCTCTGTAAAAAAAAAAAAATGCACCCGTGATTTCCATTTTTGAGTCATGTCCAATTTTCACAGGTGCAGGCAGCCCAAAAATGCACAGGAAATGCATCTGAAACACAGCAAAATGGCGGTAAAAAAACACACGTGTTTTTACCACAATTTTGCTACAAAGCAGTGTGAAAGGGGCATAAGACTTTCATTGGAGTGTATTAATTTTTGCAACATGGTCTTGAATTCTTTTTTTTTTTTTTTTAGGAAAAATACTGTGTGCAAATGAACAAATTTTGGTTGCAATTAATAACCTGCATTTGTGGGAGTATTTTGTAGTATAGTGTCCCATAGAAAATGTTGATCCCCCCCAAGCAATGAAATTATTATAGAAACCGCATAAGCGATGCGTAAACTGTTGGCGCTCTATAAATCCTGTATAATAACAACATCCCATAGCACCAGAAAAATACAGCAGTGCAATTTCTTCACACCATATTAATTATTATGTCAGGAAGATGAATGGGTGGTCTGAAATCGGGTCTATATTGTGTTATGTAATTATTATTATTTAAGGTACTTGTATAGCTCTGTCAATTTACGCAGCGCTTTACATATACATTGTACATTTACATCGGTCCCTACCCTCAAGGAGCTTACAATATAAGGGCCCTAACTCGCATTCATATACTAGGGCCAATTTAGACAGAAGCCAATTAACCTACCAGCATATCTTTGGAGTGTGGGAGGAAACCGGAGTATACGGAGGAAACCCATGCAGGCACAGGGAGAACATGCAAACTCCAGGCAGGTAGTGTCGTGTAATAATTTTATTGCATAATTTGAACAGGTCAGAGTTTAATTGTTTAGTAATAAGAGGCGCTTTAGCCCTTGTTCACACCAGTATGATTTGACATGTGATTTGATAGTTCCAAATTACATGACAAGTCGCACCCCCATTGTCAGCAATAGAACCGCTCACATCGCCGCAACTCATGTCCCAGCGATTTTGAAAAAAGTTCCTGCACTACTTTTTGCCTATTTCATTGCGACTTACATAGACTTCTGTTAAAAGAATTTGCAAGCCATAATAAAATCGGAGGTGCAAATCGCACTCATCTGTGGCTTTGGTAATCACGCTCAAGTAGTGCGATTCCGAAGCCGTATCAGTGTGAACCAGGGCTATTTTATTGGGACATACGAATTGCTGGCTCATAACTGGATACAGTTTGCATAGGTTAGGTTTCTTCTGGTGAGTTGGGTGGTTTTCTCTACTCCAAGCTTTAATTCTAGCATAGAAATAAAAAGAAAACATCATAACGGGCTCACATGAAGACCGTTTATTGCACAGCTATAAGTTGAAAATAAAAACCTAAAAGATAAGATAAAATTCACAATTGTACATAAGTGTACATTAATAAACAATGTATACAATATTCAAAAGGTTTAATAATACCACATAAATACAGGTTCCAAGAGGCATTTAACTTTTCCTATGTCATAAAAACTTAATTTTATTATCCTTAAAAAGAAAATTTCTGGTTCGTATTAACTAGGCAAGCTGCTTAAATTCACCGTTCACCTCCATAGTAACCAAACCAGCCCTGACCTCTAAAAAAATAAAATTTCATATTTTGACCAGCCTGACACTTCATAGCTTTTGGCACTGAAGGTAATATTAACAACTCGAGTGGTTACAATAGAAAATGCTTTCCTATTCAAAAACGCATTCTGAAGCTAAAAGGGAAGATTGGGGGAGGAGAATGAAAAGTGCTTTTAATACTGTTCAAATGTACAGCTCTAAATGGGAGGCACCCATTACTACTGTGCAGTGAGGTTACCTCCTATTTTCAGTGGCAGAAATATTGTAGACCAGCAATGATGACCAAGCATGTTACTAAAATAAAATGCAATAAAAATGGCATATTTTCCAGACACATTCAAACTACACATATACACCATTTACTTCTGTTTGCAAATGGATGAAAAACCTTTTAACACTTCAGTGATAAGCAGGCTGGCTTCACACTGTGTTGGGGTAGTGTATGATCCATGTTGTGTGCCATATATTTTGAATGCCACTTTAATGTACCTTGCCAGGGCATGTGGGTTTGAGCACACCATAAGGCTCAGATTTGAACCAACGGTGCAATGTGTTGTGCTGCACTGAAAAACATGGTGCATGTATGGTTTTGTGCACAGTAATGAAAGTGAGCTTGTGAAATACATCACAAAATGCAAAGTGAAGTAAACAGGGTTACTAATCTGGCGTTTCAGTGTATATGAGGGTTCATTACTCTTAAACTCAGCAGAAATTAGCAAAATTTTAGCAGCCACTATATTAATATAATACATCATAATTTATAAGCCATAAAGTTCATTTTGAAAAAAGTCCTTTAGGCAAAGCAGCGCTTTGAAATGATCAATTGCACACCATTAGGTAACAGAATAATGCAAAACACCCAGCAAGACAAATCCAATTGGAGTGCTTGAGCAATAGTTCATGGATAATTTGTCTGGTGTATGGAGAATGCACCTTCATGGCACCACGTGATTCCACTCCCCTAGGAAATACGCTTACCAGAGTTATGTTAAAACATGCTTTGGATATATTATACCCAAACAGCAACGTCAAAGGGTTATCCTCCACAGTATCTCAAATAGTTTGGCGGGACGATGGATTGGTGCCTCCAATTCACAATATTCCCACTCATGTGACCGTAAGCAATTCCATTGGCTCTTCTAATAACTTGCACAGCCTCCCTTCCTGATTACAATCACTTTGCAAAAAATGCGTGCAAGAAAAAAAATAACTGGATGATTGATGTCAGTACCACTTCACCTCTTTAACTAAGTTAAGTGAAATTTTAAATTGCTGAGAGAAAATTCACTTAGCTTAGCGACTGAAGTGCTTCCTCTGTCAGTTTGTAGGCCTATTTTAAACAATTCTACTCTAGATATCAAAGTCCCTTTATCTATTTTTTAAAATGCATTATTCATTGAGCAGGGCTCCCTTGAATCCCAATTTGTAATACCAACTTTGCTCCATCTATTAAGGACCCATATACACCAATGTGTATATATAAAGTGTTGGGGTATCATTATTTCTGAATGGCATGACAACACACTAAGGCTATGCACTGTAGTGCGTTTCAGTGTTTTGCATTACAAAAAAGGATCACATCCGATTTTCGTCAAGTTAAGGTGTGTTGTCAGCAGTTAGTGCACCACAAATAAGTAAATGGGCACTAAAGCAAAAAACGACATATTGACACGTGGACAGATTTGTCACATTCCAGCAGATTGCCTACTTGCACAGGATTCCCTGTAACTGTCAACATACAAACATTTAGTAGAGTCATGTATTCCATTGGGAGATACAGTATTTTAAATGTGATGTAATATGACATTATATAGGTAACACCATGCAGCAAATACTACACTCAATCCAACACGTTAACACTGTTAAAAAGCAGCCTATGCCCTTAAAAACACTAATATAACAAATGTTCTAAAATGTGCCATTCGACAAACAGTTAAAAAACGTTTTAAAAAGTTGAAGTAGGAAAGGCAAAGGGGTTGATTTAATCAAATTGCAGAGTGCAAAATCTGATACAGCTCTGCAGAGAAACCAATCAGCTTCCAGTTTTTTTGTCAAAGCTTAACTGAACAAGCTGAAGGTAGAAGCCGATTGGCTACCATGCACAGCTGCACCAGATTTTGCACGCTCCGGTTTTAGTAAATCAGCCCCAAGATTTTATGGTTTTACCAGGTACTGTGTATTGTGAGTAATCTGTCCTCTTATATGTACCAGATATAATACTCCCATCACTTCTACATGCAATGTAAGAGTTGCAGAATAGCTTCACCACCAATGTTTCTTAGTTCAATAACAGTTGTCTGAAACAATTGAATTAGATAGTAGTCTCCTGTCTTTAGGAGGTATAACTTCTAAGTTGAAAAAAAAAATGGTTCCCAGTGGAAGGACTTGGATCATTCTTCCACTGGGAACCATTTATTCAACATTACTGCCTTCCTTGAGTGAAAGTCAACGTATCAAAACAATGATATTGTGAAGTAGAAAAAACCCTGGTACATATAGTAAACTTTCACCTATTAAAATGAACTGTAAAAGTATAAAACTGTATTTTAAAATCAAGTCACAAATTGGTAACACATGACTCTAGGAGATTTGCTTTGCCAAACACTCAAAAGGTATGACACAAGTGTACTATGCTGTCTAGCAACTTCTATGGGTGAAAAATAGAGGCATTGAAGGCATGGTTGTGTCAAGATCCTTATAGGCTAAAGGAGCCAGTCCTTCTAAAGACACAAGATCTAAATCTCCTTATAAACCACTTTACCCCAGCCATAAACATTAACCCATGTATTATTAATATAATAATAAATATGCACCATTAATATATTGCACCAAGCTAAAATGTATGTCTCCCATGGGGAACAAACTCAAAAACAAACCAAGTAGCTTGCCAAGATCACCTCTCCATGCCCTCTAGTGCTTTAATCGCGTAATTACACATCCGTTAACTCTACCCATCACAGTCACATTATCATAACATTACAAAAGTCATTTAGCTCCTTGAAATTTGAGAACAATTCTGGTGGCACTGGAAGTGTCCAAATCACCATTCTATTTAAATGCCACCACAGTCTATAGAGATTTAGTGCTCGCTATATGAAGAATACTGGTTGCATGGCAATAATGTAAATGGTAAGGCACCCTAATTGGGGGCGTGGGCTACAGCCTATAGCCTAAATTTCACTTTGAAGGATTCCATAGTTCCAAGAGAGGGAAAAATATTTAGGGTGTACACGGACTACTTGCTACTATTAAACTGTATTTGGTTACCCCATTAAGAGCCAGTAGGTATTTTAAAGAAATGTAGAAACTCCTGCCCACACTTGCAGAGATCCAAGCAGAAATAAAAGCACCACCAATTAATGCGGTTATGTATTAATTCAAAAAGATTACCAATTTCTTAAAGATTACTACAATTATACCCAAGTCTGATATTAATCCGATTTATATAAATACGATTTATCACAGGACATATAAACCCCCAGTCCTAAAGCTTGTAGTAAGGGGTCTAAAAACAATGCAACCATTTTGGATGGAAAAAGGATTCCTTTTTCTTTGATCATCAGGTTAGGTTATAGTTTAATTGTTTGAATGTAACGCACAATCTATATGAACAATGCAACTCTGAATGGTTTCCACTTCTGTACTTAATATTGTGCAATGAATGTAAGAAAAATACTTGGTCTAAGTCTGGTCTGTACCCAAGAATGCTTAACAAAACTTATAGTCAGTCAGTCTGTCTTTGTTGTAAAAAAAATATATATTAAAAGCCAAGTTCACCTTTGTGAAAAAACGAATAAATGCACAGAGTTTTGCAGGAAAGAGCCCGCAGAGCATTGCACCTGTGATCACTGGATCATTGGGTGCAATGTCAGGCTCTTGAAGACAAACAGCTTTCTGCCCATACCTCTGTACAGGCTGTCAGATTGAAACCTGCAGGGCTGGTTAATGAACTACAGAGCAAGAATAAATATGGGTGTAACATGCTCCTAAAGGTGAACTTGTTATTTTAAAAGCAAAAAGAGGTCATTTTATTAAAAAAAAATATTACATGCATTTTGAAAACAAAACTAGTATAAGTACTTAAGATTGACCTCATATCAGCCTCTAGAAGCTCCCTGCTTAGTAGAATTGAGGAGACTAGAGAAGGAGTGGCAGTACTAGAGAGGGAGGGGCAGTACTAGGAATCAGGTGGGCTGCATGCAAACTTATTGACAAGCAATAAGCTCCTAGGAGAAGAGAGCGCTGCTGCGCCTTCATTGCCCAATCACAAATTGCACCCCCCCCCCAAGAGAGGTAACCAGGCTGTAATGCATAACTGCCACAGAGAAGTGTAAGAAGCTAATCTGGTTGGCTGTGCTCATTGGCAGGGCTGTGTAAATCTCAGGATTGAAAGGAAAGAAACAAATATTTCATCAAACAGAACATCCACACATCTTTACCCACTTGTGGATTTAGGTATTTGCCTGGAGCCCAGCTTTTATAAGTGGCTAGATACAAAACCTGGTGCCTGGATACCCACTAGTCATTTAGTGCAATTCCCTTTTCTCCATATATTGCTAAATCAAAGCTTCTCTCTGTGGTTGATTGTGTATTACATTTTCCCTGTTTTTTATATGCCTCTAGAGGTCAGTTTTAAGTGCACTACTTAAAGACATTGTAGGCGTTCCATGAGAGATATTTCAAAAAGTTATGCAGAATCCGGCTTTCTTTCATTATCAAATACATTTAGCAGTCAAGCACCTGTACAAAACTAATTCAACAGTTACCATGATCTTATATTTATCCAGTTACTGTTGGATAAATATTTTAGAAAAAGTAGTTTAAAAGCATGAGCGGTTTTGTGGATTTTGCTTACATATGGCAGCAATGAGAGAATCTGTTTCCATACTGGCTAGACAAAGGTGATAATAGGAAATGGATGGAGAACATGTACTTCCCCATCTTCTTACCTTCTCCTTTCTAACACGTATTTGCCTGCTTAGGAGGGGGTCTAGTAATTATACTTCCTCTTGGGTGTTTTTTAATATTGTAAAAATGAAGAGGAATGATGACTACGTGTACAATTAGCCCAGACAACACAGAAATATACGAGGAGGAAACTTTGCAGCACTGCTGCAACTTGTGACACAAATTTATTATACTCTCCATTTTCCCACCAATAAATGTACTACACTAAAAATTCCAAAAGTTTTTTCACTGAACAAAATCTGGGAAAAACATTTAACACATTACACCTCCAGTTGTCAAAAAATAAATTTGCTTCTAACACTTTCTGTGCTGCTAGGCAAACAATTGTTAGAGCTCAAACACTTCCCTGGTATGCTCTAGTGCAGCGGTCCAAAACTGAGGCTCATGGGCTAAATGTGGCCCTTGAGGATCTATTCTTTCCACCAACACAGAGTGGGGCATAATTCCTGCCACTGACACCAACAATGGGGCACTATTCCTGCAACATATTAATGACGGGGCACTATTCCTTCTACAGACCAAAGGTGCTATGCAATTTCTATACTGCCACTGACCACAAAGCCTGAGGAAGTGTTTATTCTCACTGAATCCAGGATATTTTCTACCCCCACTGGTCACAATCAGGTCCCCCTAAAGTCTCAAGGACAGTAAACTGGACCTTCAGTTAGAAAGTTTGGAGACCTCTGCTCTAGTGCAGTCCAGACTCACCTGCAGCCAATACAGAAGCAACCAATTTTAGATTGTAAATTTAACAAGGGATGGGCTGGGTCTCAGGGAGCTATTTATTATCTACAGTGCACAACTGCGATTAAGGGCTGTCCAAATGAACAGCTGTTTTCTGGACAGCTGGAGGCATGTGAAGGCATCTTTTGGTGCTTGCTAGTAGGCCATTATATTAGATTTAGACATGCTTTTTTTCCTTGCCAGGTTCACTTTAAGGGAATGATCTGTGGAAACTGGAAGGTAAAAAGTAAGGGCAATGACCACATCTAAACTTTGATAGATCGTTTCAAAAACACAGTGTCAGATAGATGTAACAGTCTTTTCTATTACCTCCACTCTAAGCTAGACTCATCCAGTACTGGAATCGGTGCAATGGAAAAATTCTGCTGGCAATATTCTGGTACTACTTTAAATATTGGTGAGGGAGACCATTATCACTCTAAATATAGTTAAGGGAACAGCATCCCTCTGAATATGGGAGCAGTATATGATAAATGTGTGGCAGTTCAGTGTGCATTCCCATGGGCCACGAATGTCCATAACTATTAGTGCACTTGATATCAACATATCAGTGCCCACAGAATAAACATATCGGAGTATAGTATTACTATGTACATAAACAGGCACTTCTCAGAAATCTAAAAATGTCTTTTTAAAAGTGTAATAAAGTATCCTAAATAATAACAAATGTTAAAAATAAATTCATTTTGACAATTTTTCATGTAGGCCTGCAAACAGCTTGGGTTGTACTTTTTGTCAATTTGAAATCAGAATGCATGATTCATAAAACCTAGTTATGTGTAAATACACTGACCACCTTCCAAAGGCAGCTGAAAGTATGATCATCAGAATTTTAATGCAGCTGACCTAGTACTGTTTAAAGGGTGTTTCACATGTCACCCCTGCTCGGGCACCAGCATGGTCCTGCACATGTCAACACTGGTGAAGGGAGTTCGGTGTTTCAGGGTTATGTGCTCCTTCCTCTAAATAATACATAAGGAAAAGATGACTTGCAAGTGGAGGAGCAGACTGCCTTATGAGAACCTCATTTTATGCCACACTTCAAAAGACCCATGCTCCCACGGAGACTGTTAAATCTATAAATCCAAACTCAGATTGAAGGTGTAATCTCAACAGTCTGTCCAGAGATGTTTAAACTTGCTGCACGACTCCTGTGACTAGCCAAGAAACATTTAATATCACTTCTACGCTATCAGGCTTATTTAATAAGGCAGTGTAAATAGCCATTGATAAATGTGCAAAATGCAGACTGTAACCAGAGTTTAGGCAGTCAGTAACTGCATGTTGCAAACATGTACTGCATAACATATGGTTGACCTCAGATGCTACGGTGTCACACAAGGTTCCCACTGATTTCAAAATAAGAATCCCCCAGCTTTGGATAAAAACATTACTACAATATTTTGTGATTAGCAGAGGGTGGGGTGACCCAGCACAGAATAATACTTTCAGTAATACAGAATGTGGAAAAAATATCATGAAAGCATTTTTCTATAACCTCTCACAGTGATTTAAGTGAAAAAAAAAAAAATGAGAGCAATGATAAAACCTATAGGACGCAATGCTGCTGAATTAAATAACACACTATTGTTTGAACTGGCAGTATTACATATAAGGCAGTGTGTTAAATAGTCCAAAACAAATACTTTAGAATAAAACATGCAAATAGTAATACTGATATTGAGGAACCTGCCATTTTATATATAAAAAAAGTCTTGGGAGTCAAGCCTCTTCTCAATAAAACAAAAGAGAACTGTCATTTAGTTTGTGTTTTCTTTGGTTGTGATGGTAACCAGTTGCTTGGCTGCCTTAGCAATATCATAGGCGCACTGGATCACTTGTTGTGTCACCAACTGGACGTCCGTGCTTGGACTAGATTCCACCTGAAGAGTCTTTTTGCATTCTGTTTGCAGTCGATAAGCACTGGATGTAAGGAGTCGTAGAGAGGTCTTTACCAAATCGGACTTGGGTTTCTAATAAGACAAAAATGAAGGATACATTAAAAATGTCAAAGAACAGGGGTAAAGGAAAACATGCACAGTCAATGTTTTGCAATTGCTGTAGATGCTATTACAACACTGAGGTCCCAGCCCTTAAGCTGGGTACATACAGAGTTTGTTTTTCTGTTTAACCAGCGGGCTGAACAAAAAAAAATTCCCAGATTCTCACATCCACACACGCATTGTGAATGCAGAGAACTCCCCTGCTGTGCTCTTATATTCTGATAGTTGGGATTCACCCCTGTCAGAATACACTGATCAGTAGATAGCTGGCACTCACCCCAGTCAGAATACACTGATCAGTGGATAGCTGGGACTCACCCCAGTCAGAATACACTGATCAGTGGATAGCTGGGACTCACCCCAGTCAGAATACACTGATCAGTGGATAGCTGGGACTCACCCCAGTCAGAATACACTGATCAGTGGATAGCTGGGACTCACCCCAGTCAGAATACACTGATCAGTGGATAGCTGGGACTCACCCCAGTCAGAATACACTGATCAGTGGATAGCTGGGACTCACCCCAGTCAGAATACACTGATCAGTGGATAGCTGGGACTCACCCCAGTCAGAATACACTGATCAGTGGATAGCTGGGACTCACCCCAGTCAGAATACACTGATCAGTGGATAGCTGGGACTCACCCCAGTCAGAATACACTGATCAGTGGATAGCTGGGACTCACCCCAGTCAGAATACACTGATCAGTGGATAGCTGGGACTCACCCCAGTCAGAATACACTGATCAGTGGATAGCTGGGACTCACCCCAGTCAGAATACACTGATCAGTGGATAGCTGGGACTCACCCCAGTCAGAATACACTGATCAGTGGATAGCTGGGACTCACCCCAGTCAGAATACACTGATCAGTGGATAGCTGGGACTCACCCCAGTCAGAATACACTGATCAGTGGATAGCTGGGACTCACCCCAGTCAGAATACACTGATCAGTGGATAGCTGGGACTCACCCCAGTCAGAATACACTGATCAGTGGATAGCTGGGACTCACCCCAGTCAGAATACACTGATCAGTGGATAGCTGGGACTCACCCCAGTCAGAATACACTGATCAGTGGATAGCTGGGACTCACCCCAGTCAGAATACACTGATCAGTGGATAGCTGGGACTCACCCCAGTCAGAATACACTGATCAGTGGATAGCTGGGACTCACCCCAGTCAGAATACACTGATCAGTGGATAGCTGGGACTCACCCCAGTCAGAATACACTGATCAGTGGATAGCTGGGACTCACCCCAGTCAGAATACACTGATCAGTGGATAGCTGGGACTCACCCCAGTCAGAATACACTGATCAGTGGATAGCTGGGACTCACCCCAGTCAGAATACACTGATCAGTGGATAGCTGGGACTCACCCCAGTCAGAATACACTGATCAGTGGATAGCTGGGACTCACCCCAGTCAGAATACACTGATCAGTGGATAGCTGGGACTCACCCCAGTCAGAATACACTGATCAGTGGATAGCTGGGACTCACCCCAGTCAGAATACACTGATCAGTGGATAGCTGGGACTCACCCCAGTCAGAATACACTGATCAGTGGATAGCTGGGACTCACCCCAGTCAGAATACACTGATCAGTGGATAGCTGGGACTCACCCCAGTCAGAATACACTGATCAGTGGATAGCTGGGACTCACCCCAGTCAGAATACACTGATCAGTGGATAGCTGGGACTCACCCCAGTCAGAATACACTGATCAGTGGATAGCTGGGACTCACCCCAGTCAGAATACACTGATCAGTGGATAGCTGGGACTCACCCCAGTCAGAATACACTGATCAGTGGATAGCTGGGACTCACCCCTGTCAGAATACACTGATCAGTGGATAGTTGGCACTCACCCCTGTCAGAATACACTGATCAGTGGATAGTTGGGACTCACCCCTGTCAGAATACACTGATCAGTGGATAGTTGGCACTCACCCCTGTCAGAATACATTGATCAGTGGATAGTTGGGATTCACCCCTGTCAGAATACACTGATCAGTAGATAGCTGGCACTCACCCCTGTCAGAATACATTGATCAGTGGATCGTTGGGACTCACCCCTGTCAGAATACACTGATCAGTGGATAGTTGGCACTCACCCCTGTCAGAATACACTGATCAGTGGATAGTTGGGATTCACCCCAGTCAGAATACACTGATCAGTGGATAGTTGGCACTCACCCCTGTCAGAATACACTGATCAGTGTATAGTTGGCACTCACCCCTGTCAGAATACATTGATCAGTGGATAGTTGGGATTCACCCCTGTCAGAATACACTGATCAGTGGATAGTTGGCACTCACCCCTGTCAGAATACATTGATCAGTGGATAGTTGGGACTCACCCCTGCCAGAATACACTGATCAGTGGATAGTTGGGACTCACCCCTGTTAGAATACACTGATCAGTGCTGTGGCGGCTGATTGAAAATTTGAAACATGGATCGAAATGTGTATGTTTCCTGCTGAACCAGCTAAATTTTGATACATGTGTATCCAACTTTAAAGCCCAGCTGAAACTTCTATAGTGATTTTACACATTTAACAAATGCAAGACAACTCCCACTGAACCATGCCAAAATATACAAAACGATGGGAAGAGAAACTGAACATAAACATATCCCCATCAAACTAGCAAAACATGTTTTAACCTAATACATAAGCTATACTGTACTAGCAAAGATAATAAAGAAAATTCACGCGTGCTGTATTACTGTCCCACAGAACTATACCATTACTTCCTAGTAGGGATGACCTTTGGATTCCGGGCGAAAGCAAGCTTCATCACAACCAAGTCTGTTCGCAATTTGGCAAACCACCTAACAAACTGCCCATATGCCACATCCCAGGCTCTCTCACACCACCTGGAACTGCCACAGATGGCATTAGGATGGCAAGTGGGAGGATGGGAAGAGATCAGGAATCATACATTTCTCGATCTCCTCTTTGCAGTCTGAACTTGGAAGTGCCTAGCTCTCATCAGATACACAATAGATCAAGCAATGAGGTTAAACTAAAAAAAAAAAAAAAAGTGTTAAAAAGGTTAATAAAAAACTTTTTTAAAGCACCCTCACTGCAATTCATTGCACCACATGCGATATATTACCATGTATGCCAAAGTGAAAACAATAATTCCTAGGTTCAAGTGGTTGTAAAGGCAGAAGGTTTTTTATCTTCATGCATTGTATGCATGAAGATAAAAACCTTCTGTGTGTAGCAGCCCCCCCACCCCCATCTCTATCCAGCGAAGTGCACGACTGCTTCGACTGTCCAGGACTCTCCCTCCTTATTGGCTGAGCCACAGCAGCGGAGCCATTGGCTCCCGCTGCTGTGAATCAAAAACATTTAGCCAATCAGGAGAGAGGGGGGCAGGGCTAAACCGCGGCTCCGTGTCTGAATGGACACAAGGAGCTGCGGCTTGGCTCGGCTCGGGTGTCCCCATAGCAAGCTGCTTGCTGTGGGGGCACTCGGCAGGAGGGAGGAGCACCGAAGAGGGACCTGAGAAGAGGAGAATCTGGGCTGCTCTGTGCAAAACCATTTCACAGAGCAGGCAAGTATAACATGTTTGCTATTTTCATACAAAAAACACAAGACTTTACCATCACTTTAACTCTAAACTGATGAGCTTTAAAGACTTCTAAAGAATCACCTATTAATAATTTTAAGTCATTTTTCACGAGGGGTTGCAATTTTGAGGACCAACACATTTGAAATCTATTTACTCAACACACCTTTTATTTTGTACAAAACAAAATGGGAATTCATTTGTGTACACTAAAATTCATTTTAGTGAATTTTTCGTGAAAATATAGATTTGATAAACAGTTGTGCAAATATTGTGTGACATAAAAAAAAAATATATAATTTATTTTACAGGGCCTCTGGGTAGAATATATATTTAATGTTCAGAAGAGATATAATTTTCTGAAGGTTTAATAATTTTATAGCCAGAAAATAGCTGTTCTTTTTTAAGGAAAGTAGTACTAAGCATTCCTCTGGGGTAGGGGGCATATATCTGAGGGACCCATTAATATAAAGGATTCCAGATTACGATAAATTACTCCCCCACATTCCCTTGGGGACTGGATGTGGGGATGAGGCCCCTCATGTAGGGACAAGGTGCCTTGAAAGGGGAAAAAGGGGCTTTACAGCCCCTCCTTGCCAAGTTTATCCTCCCAATGATAAAAAAACATGTGGCCTAGTATAGTTCATGAGAGGAAGGGAGCTGGGCCACCCAGGCTGCATGCCTGGATAAGAACCTTGCAGGGATTTCAAAGGGGAACATCACGTCATTTTTATTTCCAGTAACTATCACTTTTTAAAGAATACATCAGACTGTTCTGTAACTTCACATGCAGCTTTAATTAAAGGCATGCCCTAAGGATGCTATTTCTTTATTTCCAATGCTGCCCTGAAAAGATTGCTGCATGAAAAGACCCTCCCCCCGCTGATGGTATTTTTTAGTTATTGTACAGGTCCCACAAAATGGTGTATAGCTATCCATGCCTTCTTTTTTAAAAATAGCTTGCAAATTATTTTTGAAAAAGGCCAGGAAAAAAACAACAATATCCGCCTCCTACAGAATTTAACCACGTCACTTCCAGAGCCAATATTTTCTGTTGTCGCACATGTTAAAATACACATTTCAGGCCTGATAAATAGTGGATAGACGCACCATCCCCCACCACCCAAACTGTATATATTTTCCATACACAACACCCCAGGAGAATAAAATGGTGGTAGTTGCATATATATATATATATTTTTACATGACATTAGCGCACATGTTAAACACAAATGATGAAGTTGCAACAAGTAAACAGATACCCAACATCTCAGGTCTTAAAATTGTGCATGTCCAGAAAATGGCAACGAACTTTGATATCCAAAACTGTCCCCCAAGTGTGGCTTTAAAAGCCTTTAGGTAAAGGGTCTCAAATTGGCGGCCCTCCAGCTGTTGTGAAACTACAAGTCCCATCATGTCTCTGCCTGTGGGAGTCATGCTTGTAACTGTCAGCCTTGCAATGCCTCATGGGACTTGTAGTTTCGCAACAGCTGGAGGGCCGCCAGTTTGAGACCCCTGCTTTAGGTTATCAGTTTAGCATTCACCATGAATGATGGCCCTAATATTGTTCCTCTCACTCTGATGTTCACAGTAATATGCAACATGTGCAGCACAATCATCGTTTTCATACGTAGGTGCACCTGTTCTTATGTACATGTAAATGGGGGAAGGGGACATTTTTATGTGATAGCATACTGTAATGACAGGTTCTATTTACACAGGACCTATTAGAACCTGATGTCTACCCTGCCTTCCACTGAAGCTAACAGAACACAGGATGCTCCATTAGCCATTTCCCTAGTCACAGTTGCTGACAGCCAAACCTAAAAGTAACATAATACACATCCACTATCATGTTCATTCACCGGTGGGGAGATCAGAATGGTAGGGGTAAGTTCAGCAGACTGTGAAAGTGATAACTTCTAACTGAAACACCATCTCCGGGCTACAAATTCAACCACAGTCCCAGCTGCCACGTGTTTGAAATCTTGGTATGTAAACAGCGCTGGTAGACAAGTTATTAATAAGGTTCAGCACTATGTTCTGGGTTAACTGAAATTTGCCCTGTTCGCTCATCCCGTACCCTTACAATATCTAACATTGGTTGGTGCTGCCTTACCGAGAGGGGCCCCATGTCCCGCATACAGTATGGTGGGAGTGTACTCAAATACATCATTTCTGGGATACAATCCTAGCTATCTACAATAAAGTCACTACTCCCTATGGTTCCAGGCTCCATCAGCTTTGCTAAAAAGGTCATCCTACATCACCTGTTCACAGCAGCCAGATTGGTTACACAATCAATTCCAACAATTGTCAAGTGTGTTTAGAAACTGTACTATATGAGGCATATGCAACTGCTGGGGACATTGGATGAAAACTGCATTGAATGATTTGATCATATCTGGTCATCCTGGATGATTTTCAAAATGCAGACCTTCCAATTTTGATTCACTAGAACTATACTTCCCTGGTGGGCCATGAGAGGTTATCTATTCTTCCTCACCCACAGTCCATACCTATCAACTCTCATCATCCCTACTGTACACACTCTTACCTTTCACCTCCTTTTCCTCCAGTTTAAAAGCTGTCCTTACACAAGCGGAGGATTTCATGATCTCCCCTCTACCCAGGAAACATATTCCTCATACACTATCCCAGTAGACGTCAAATATCCATAAAAAAAGGTTCATGATTTAACAATGAATATATAACTACACAAGAGTAACAATACAAATTTTGCAGTTATGTTATATTTGTATAAAATCTCCATTTTAAATATAAACCTTTAATACAGGATGCTTCTGTGTTTGCAGCGCTTGCTGGGATGTCAGTGAGGCCCATTACTAACTCTGCATTGCGGTGCTCCTGCAGAGGGAAAATCTGGTTCTCTATAGATCTTTGCAATGAAGGCATAAAATCAAACAAATATGTGGAGTAGACGCTTGTTCTCTGTTTTCTTGCATTTATAGTACAGACACATTTAGTCTAAACGTGAACATTATAGTTATCCTTTAAATCACTAGCATTACATAGTTACTTATAGTTACATATTAGTTACATAGTAGGCGAGGTTGAAAAAAGACACAAGTCCATCCTATGTGTGTGATTATGTCAGTATTACATTGTATATCCCTGTATGCTGTCGTCGTTCAGGTGCTTATCTAATAGTTATTTGAAACTATCAATGCTCCCCGCTGAAACCACTGCCTGTGTCCATATCCTAACCGCTCTTACAGTAAAGAACAGTAAAGAACCCCCTACGCAGTTGGTTAAACCGCTTTTCTTCTAATTTTAGTGAATGGCCACATGTCTTCTTAAATTCCCTTTTGTGGAAAAGATTTATCCCTATTGTGGGGTCACCAGTATGGTATTTGTACATTGAAATCATATCCCCTCTAAAGCGTCTCTTCTCCAGAGAGAACAAGTTCAGTGCTCGTAACTTTTCCTCATAACCAAGGTCCTCCAGTCCCTTTATTAGTTTTGTTGCCCTTCTCTGTACTCCCTGCAGTTCCAGCATATCCTTCTTGAGGACTGGTGCCCAGAACTGGACAGCATACTCCAGGTGTGGCCAGACCAGAGTCTTGTAGAGCGGGAGAATTATCGTTTCATCTCTGGCGTTAATCCCCTTTTTAATGCATGCCAATATTCTGTTTGCTTTGCTTACCGCAGTTTGGCATTGCATGCTATTGCTGAGCCTGTCATCTACTAGGACCCACCTAGTGAGTAGGTTCTCCACCTAGTGAGTAGATTGCATTTTTATTTTTGCCAACCAAATGGATTATTCTACGTTTTTCTACATTAAACCTCATTTGCCATGTAGTTGCCCACCCCATTAATTTGTTCAGATCTTCTTGCAAGGTTTCCACATCCTGCGGAGAAGTTATTTGCCCTGCTTAGCTTAGTATCGTCCACAAATACAGAGCTGTTTATCCAATCCTCCAGGTCCTTTATGAAAAGCTGAAATAGGATTGGTCCCAGGACAGAAACCTGGTGGACCCCACTTTCCACCCTGGACCATTCCGAGTCCTCCCCATTTATCACTATCCTCTGAACTCGCCCCTGTAGCCAGCTTTCAATCCACGTACTCACCCTATGGTCCATGCCAAAGGACCTTACTTTGTACAGTAAACGTTTATGGGGAATTGAATTAAATGGTGTTGCAAAATCCAGATACACCACGTCTACGGGTCTTCCTTTATCTAGATGGCAGCTCACCTCCTCGTAGAAGGTTATTAGATTGGTTTGGCAAGAACGATCCTTCATGAATCCATGCTAATTACTGCTAATGATACCGCTGTCATTACTAAAATCCTGTATACGGTCCCTTATCATCCCCTCCAAGAGCTTGTATACAATTGATGTTAGGTCAACTGGTCTGTAATTCCCAAGGATGTATCTTAGCCCTTTTTTAAATATTGGTACTACATTGGCTTTTTTCCAATCAGCTGTTACCTTTCCAGTCAGTAGACTGTTCGTATAAATTAAAAACAATGGTCTGGCAATTACTTGACCAAGTTCCTTAAGGACCCTCGGGTGCAAGCCATCTGGTCCTGGTGACTTATTAATGTTGAGTTTTTCAAGTCTATTTCTAATTCTGTCCTCTGTTAGCCATTTGGGGGCTTCCTGGGACGTGTCATGAGGATAAACATTGCAGTTTTGGTTACTGAAGCCCCCCCGATTCCCTCATGAAGACTGAGGAGAAGAATAAATTCAATACCTTCGCCATCCTTAGTAACCAGACTCCCTTCATCATTCTTTATTGGACCAATATGATCTGACCTCCCTTTCTTACTATTTACAGTATCTCACAAAAGTGAGTACACCCCTCACATTTTTGTAAATATTTCTTTATATTGTTTCATGTGACAACACTGAAGAAATTACACTTTGCTACAATGTAAAGTAGTGAGTGTACAGCTTGTATAACAGTGTAAATTTGCCGTCCCCTCAAAATAACTCAACACACAGCCATTAATGTCTAAACGACTGGCAACAAAAGTGAGTACACTTATATATATATATATATATATTTTATAAGTGAAAATGTCCAAATTGGGCCCAATTAGCCATTTTCCCTCCCCAGTGTCACGTGACTCGTTAGTGTTACAAGGTCTCAGATGTGAATGGGGAGCAGGTGTGTTAAATTTGGGGTCATCGCTCTCAATCTCCCATACTGGTCACTGGAAGTTCAACATGGCACCTCATGGCAAAGAACTCTCTGAGGATCTGAAAAAAAGAATCTTTGCTCTACATAAAGATGGCCTAGGCTATACGAAGATTGCCAAGACCCTGAAACTGAGCTGCAGCACGGTGGCAAAGACCATACAGCGGTTTAACAGGACAGGTTCCACTCAGAACAGAGCTTGCCATGGTTGACCAAAGAAGTTGAGTGCATGTGCTCAGCATCATATCCAGAGGTTGTCTTTGGGTAATAGACATATGAGTGCTGCCAGCACTGCTGTAGAGGTTAAAGGGGTGGGGGGTCAGCCTGTCAGTGCTTAGACCATACACCACACACTGCATCAAATTGGTCTGCATGGCTGTCACCCCAGAAGAAAGTCTCTTCTAAAGATGTTGCACAAGAAAGCCCACAGTTTGCTGAAGACAAACAGACTAAGGACATGAATTACTGGAACCATGTCCTGTGGTCTGATGAGACCAAGATAAACTTATTTGGTTCAGACTGTGTCAAGCGTGTGTCGCAGCAACTGGGTGAGGAGCACAAAGACAAGCGTGTCTTGCCTAGTCAAGCATGGTGGTGGGAGTGTCATGATCTGGGGCTGCATGAGTGCTGCCAGCACTGGGGAGCTACAGTTCATTGAGGGAACCATGAATGCCAACACATACTCTGATATATTGAAGCAGAACATGATCCCCTCCCTTCAGAGACTGGGCCGCAGGGCAGTATTCCAACATGAAAACGACCCCAAACACGCCTCCGAGACGACCACTGCCTTGCTAAAAAAGCTGAAAGTAAAAGGCGATGGACTAGCCAAGCATGTCTCCAGTCCTAAATCCTATTAAGCATCTGTGGGGTATCCTCAAACGGAAGGTGGAGGAGCGCAAGGTGTCTAACATCCACCAGCTCCGTGATGACATCATGGAGGAGTGGAAGAGGACTCCAGTGGCAAACTGTGAAGCTCTGGTGAACTCCATGTCCAAGAGGGTTAAGGCAGTGCTGGAAAATAGTGGTGGCCACACAAAATATTGACACTTTGGGCCCAATTTGGACATTTCCACTTAGGGGTGTACTCACTTTTGTTACCAGCGATTTAGGCATTACTGGCTGTGTGTTGAGTTATTTTGAGGGGACAGCAAATTTACACTGTTATACAAGCTGTACACTCACTACTTTACATTGTAGCAAAGTGTCATTTCTTCAGTGTTGTCATATGAAAAGTTATAGTCAAATATTTACAAAAATGTGAGGGGTATACTCACTTTTGTGAGATACTGCATGTACTTAAAGAATTTCTTGGGATTTTTTTTACTCTCCTCCACTTTGTGCCTTTCGTGTTCTATCTTAGCCACCCTGATTGTACGCTTACATTTCTTGTTGCATTCTTTGTAAAGTTGGAATGCTGATGATGATTACTCTTTGTATGCAACATACTTATTCATATGGTACACTAATTAAACATCACATACATTGAGAAACCTACCTTTGGAAATAGGGCTGCCATTTCTGTCACTGCAACGTGTATTCTTTCTGAACATGGTATATAGCTGCAAGAAGGAAAACAAAAATATGAAACCTAGAACCCACCACAGTGACAAATGCCACTAGATCACTCTAAAAACATTAAGAAAATTCTCTCAACTCTTAACAAGTCTAAGTGCTAGGCTCCTTTGGTGTTTTTTAATTTAAAAGGCCATAACAAATTAATATTCTGGCCAATGGAATAAACAACCAAACACACAACATGCCTAAATTACAAAAGGCTCGTTTTTTAAGCTGCTTTTCTCCTGCCAGAAGAAAAAGCATTTTTTTAAAAGCCCCCGTGTATATGAAGCCTAATACGGTCACACAGTTTTATTATAAAAAGGCACCAATAGGTTCTCACATGTGTAAAAACACAATACAGAAAGCATCAGCTGAACGTAAAAGCGTCAGCTGCTTAGACTCCGTCCAACATGTTTTGTCTCTAAAGAGCTTCTTTAGGGGCCAGTGTATCAGACGTTTATGGTAGAGGTCTGATATCTCTAGTAAGAGGCTGTGTTTAGTGTTGGAGCACAGGAGTGTTCACATGCAAATTCCAATAAGCACTTCTTTACCTGTGGATGGACTTTGTTTCTATTGTGGAGTATTTTTTTTATTTCTATGAATATATTTTACGATTGTGGGACATTTTTTTATAGGAATGTATTTTTATTCACAAATTTGTTTACCAGTATATATTTATTGTGACATTATGCAGTATATTAAGTTATGGTATATTTTGGCTGTTTATTGCACTTTTCTTGGCTCAACAAGTTTTATGTATATACACTCTGTTGTGGTTTTGTATTTGGACAATCATCGAGTGCTGCACCTAGCCCAGATTGATTTTGTTTTTTCAAAACCTTCACTAGCAAGAAAAACATTGCATATCTCTGTCTAAATGAAGGACCATGGACCACAACACACAAAAATGTAGGCCCTGCTACACTGACAGTGCGGCACACAGCATTTAAAATAAAATGTCAACACAAGACGTGCGTTACCTCAACGTGGGTTGTGTTAATATCCCCCTTCGAGTAAAAGCACTCTCACTGGACAAGAATGGCAATTGGTGAAACTTAACCACACCCATTACAATCTGATGTATAACGTACAATCTCCTTTAGATCTCCCAGCAATTATGTAGCACAAGGGCCTACCTGATTGGATACACACTGATACAACTTCATATTACATATAATTTTGGTAAATCTAAAGTTGATTGTACATAAATTGTGCTGTCTAAGGTGTATGGTTACCCTTAGTCCTGAAGCCAGGGCTCTAATAAACCCCAAGGCTAAAGAACTAATGAATGTGCCCAAGGTTTTCAGAGTACAAACATGGAGACTACCTACCAAAAAAAGGCAAAAACAGGAAGTCACCATCAGGTGTCTGGTCCAAGGCAGGACTTTAAAATGACTGCCAGGTGTGCTTTATGGCATATGTGTACTTATAAAACAGGCATATGTACATGTATACATTGATAACCAATTTTGATTTTACAGCTGTAAAGCCCACAGGTGATTTCCCTACACTTAAAATGTTGTATGTGTTAACTGTGGCAATACGATAACCCAAAAATCTGGAATTCAGGGCTTCGCAAATACATAATTATATTGTATAACAAATACATATTATTTACCCTATTCCATGCAATTATCTGAAAGGTGCAAGAGCTTGAACACAACACTTAAAACAATTAGAAATAAATTATATTCTATAAGTTATATGCAAGCTAAAAGAAGAACAAGTCTGCAAAAGGCGTTTTATTAAACTTCAAAACACTGCACACAGATGTTAATCACACAGAGCCTTATAACCTAGAGCACTCCAAAATGTTTGTAGCTTGTAACGCCACAGTGAACTGCTCCTTGCTTTTCTCAAACCTGCTGTCCCTGAAGAGAAGCTACCCTAAAATTGGCCATATAGGTGGAGGTTTTTCATTAGTTTGTTGAGTTTGATGTTAAAAATATTTGTGTGATAAATATCTAAAGAAAATTTTGCCTGCATCAATTTGATCGCTTTCACTGACAAAAGCTGACCAGTAGCCATTGAAAAGGATTGTGTTGGTAATTGGCTTATTTGAATGGAAATGACACAAATAACACCATCTTTGCTTCCAAAATCATCCCAGAACAAATGATCTGAAGAAACATTTCTTCAATTAATTGTTTTTATATTTGATACTATGAAATTGGCTGAAAATGATCAAAATAATGGGCAAAATGATATTTGCTAGATGACGGTTTGATTGGCATATCTATACCACTAGCATAAGGCAAACTGGGTCTCATTCATCGATATATGTGTACATCCAGCATTAGACAGACTAGGTCTTATGCATCAGATTGTCTCGCAGATACCACAACCATGTTGTAGCTTTTGTTAAAACTCTCAGACTGTTCTTCCCACAATGAAGAAAGGCCATGATACAGATTCATTCATCTACCTTGGTGAGTGCAAGCACCAGTGCTCCTTCACCTAATGCAAGCACAGAATGCACTGATTTTTTACACAGTACTACTTTCAAAAAATCTGTACACAGGTATACACAGCATAAAAATGTCCCTAACTAAAAAATGAGTCAACTTAATCCATGGATCTGTATAGCTGAAAGTACCTCTGCTACCAAAGTTAATAAAAGCGAATAAAGGATCTTTTAATTCCCAAAGCCATTACATGTCAACCTAAAGGAGACCCTGTCATCAACCTAAAAAAACTGCAGACAAAAGCACAGAAAAATCAAGTATTTTAAATGCTAACTTGAAACAATTTTCCTTTTCATAAACAATTTTTAGTGACTTGAAATTGCTTCTGAACTAGCCAGAAAATTGGACTATTTAAAAAAAATCCATTGCCTGGGCAAAGCCCCCTTCCTCCCTTGCATGTCATAGCCCTGTCCTCTTCTGGGATTGTCTGAATACTGCCTGTGTAAACTGTCAGAAGGGGGAGCAAAGAGCAATACTATAGAGCACATATCTCAAACACAAGACTAGCAGGCTGAATCTGGCCCGCCAGGCTTTTTAATGTGGCCCTTGCACCTAGTTTTGCAGTCGTAACTCCTGGATTAGTAGGGCACCCCTGAACTCGCCACGTACTGTACTCCTAAACGCTGCACTCTGTATGTAGCGTATTCTGGAACTCTGCACCCTGTATGTAACGCACTACTGAAAAAAAACAAAAAAACAAAAAACAAAAAAATACTGCGCTACCAATAAAAAACTAACCCCCCAAGAAGCAGCAGTTAAACAGTGAGATGTGCACCAAAATAACTATTAAAAAAGAAATAACCGCGCTAAATACAAAATGAAACACGTGAAACAATCACAAAAGCTTCCGTTAGGAAGTACATAAAAAAAATGCAAAAACGTTGAGGAATATGAAAATTATGGAAAATACATGGGTCTACGCATGTGCGCATGAATCAAACATAAGTGTCAATATATAATATCTGCGAATCAAAATAAGTGTCCATATATAGTAACAGAAAATAAAATGTGAGGTATTGATCTGAAATCAGTCCAAAAGAGACCCCTTGGGTGAATCCAACTAGAGTCAATGGTGTAAAAATGTGAGTAACACCCCATACAGTATCCGCAAATACCCAATAATTGCGCTTACCGCAAGGCAAGCAAACACCAGCCTGTATCACGTCCGTGCAAATAATGCGTTTACCCCAAGGCAAGCAAACAACAGCTTGTGTTCAGTATCAGTCCACCACACCACACTATGTGATCCACCACCAGGCAAATAATGCGCTTACCGCAAGGCAAGCCAACAACAGCTTGTATTCAATGGCAGTATGAGAGATCCACTGGCATTCTAGACTGCTTGCAGCAGGAACCGGAGGATACAGCTGGGACTCCAAAATGACATCTCACAAGCATGGTAATAAAAAGGAACTGGCCATAATGTAATACTGATAAAAACGATTTAATAAGTAAAAGTAGAAACTCACATGAGTATATAAAAGTACAGCAAACAGCCGTCCGGCATAGCGAGCACCCGTCCACACTGAAAATGGCGATGACGTCAGAGCGTCAACCTCCCGACGTACGTTTCACCACAAATGGCGTCGTTTGCACGGAGTGTGGGGTTCATCTTCACTACGGAGCTTGTTAGTGTTCACTTCGGGTTTTCTTTTCCTGCTGTACCTTTATGCACTAGTGTAAGTTTTCTACCTTCCTTAACTTCAATTAGTTTGGCAGTATTACACTATGGCCAGTTTCTTTTTATTTACAGGTCTATGAGATGGAAGTCTGGTGTCCTCATTACATTCCTTCAGCCATAATGAACACAGTTTAGGAGCACCATTTGGATTCTCTATACCAAGACGTGATACAGGCTGGTGTTTGCTTGCCTTGCGGTAAGCGCAATTATTGGGTATTTGCGGATACTGTATGGGGTGTTACTCACATTTTTACACCATTGGCTCTAGTTGGATTCACCCAAGGGGTCTCTTTTGGATTGATTTCAGATCAATACCTCACATTTTATTTTCTGTTACTATATATGGACACTTATTTTGATTCGCAGATATTATATATTGACACTTATGTTTGATTCATGCGCACATGCGTAGACCCATGTATTTTCCATAATTTTCATATTCCTCAACGTTTTTGCATTTTTTTATGTACTTCCTAACGGAAGCTTTTGTGATTGTTTCACGTGTTTCATTTTGTATTTAGCACGGTTATTTCTTTTTTAAACGCACTACTGAACCCCGCACTCTGTACATAGTGCACTTCAGATACAATCGGCCCTTTGAGGGCAACCATACTGCTGATGCAGCCCACAATGACACCCCTGCTATAGAGTGTCACTTGAGTTATGGCTGCCTATATCACATCCAAGATAGCAGGACCCAGCAGCAGCCTCAGGGTTTTTGGATGTCTACTCATGGGAGGCCTTTACAAATAAATTACATGGCCACAATACGTTAAATGGACATAGAATCTTACAGGATGAGATGATTGCTTTTAAAAATTAATAGTCTGGTAACTGGGCATCTTTAAAGCAAACATCACCAGAAAACATAGTAAGTATGGCCACGTGTAGATTTTAAGGGGGGGGGGCACCATTCCTCTTTAAAAGGGGAACAGTTAGGAGAGCCAACACTACAGACTTATTTTGGAATGTACAAGTCTCAATTTTCTTCTTTGTTTCACTCTGTGAGCTTGACATGAACCAAGCATGCAGGCAGGTAGTCAAGTGCTCTGACACATGACACGCACATGTTCTCACCAAGTGGCAAATGAAAGAGGATAATGGCCTTGGAGCATGGCACCTCTCAAGTAACTTTCACATAACACAGTTGGTTCTAAACTCAAAAAGATATAAGATCGTTTGTTACAATTAAACTTAGATGTGGCTTATGTGCATCAGTAACAGATTTAATTTTCTTTCCAGTAAACTTTTGACATTAAAATGATCAAAGTGATACAGGCAAGATTATCATCACTTGTTTTGAATCGAGTGATCAATTTAAACATCTGATCGAAAAGTCAATTACAAAAAAAAAAAAAAATCAATGCATGTTGTATCAATCAAAAATGTTGCTAAATGTGGCTCGTTTCCCATTTATGGCTAATCCTAAAAGTGATAATAAAGTACAGGGTCACCTTAGAAACCAAGCAAATTGGAAAAGGTACTAAAGTCCTGTACTGACTACATGGCCATACATAACAAGCCTAAAACCACAACTGTGAAAAATGCTGTCCGAGGTGATATATACATCATTGAAACAATTTGTCTATGTTAAGGGCTTCCAAAAGAAAACAGTTATGACTACATAACTACATGAACACTGCAGAAGGTTGCAGAAAAGGAAAAAAAAAAAAAAAGGAAAGACATTAAGCCAAGTCTTTCAATACATTTTAAAACCTACGCCTAAAAAGAGATAGATGGAAGTTGATTGCCTGCAATATTGTGAGGCAACAACACTTTCCTTTAGAACACGTCTTGTAAATTAGCCCTACTTTTCTGGTATAAGGAAAAGAAAGAAAAAAAACACTAGTGTGATAACTAATAAATAAGGTTTTCTAAGTAGTTTGCATGGCTTAGCAATCATCCAAATAAAATCAGTATGTCTTCTGCCACATAAACTTTAAAAAAATATCTATGTATACTGAATGACTAGGTATTGTTATAGTGGCAGGCTATTTTGTCAAAGGAAAGGCAGTGCACCAAACACTGGCCATAAAGGAAACTTTATTAGTAAGTAGAAAGTATATTATAAGCTAGTTAAGTAATAACGTTATCCACATGCACTACTTATTGAACAAAGCATTGCCAGAGGTAGAAGAAAATGATTCCAATACAATCTTTAGCTTTCTCACTGCTAATGTGGCAAGTGTTGCAATGCTACTTTTATCAGTTGCTATGGATTAGCTGCTACCACATTAGGCAAGATGGGCTACATTGTATTGCTATCATCTGAAAAATATATTTATGCTTTACAAAACTACAGGTGCATCTCAAGAATTTGAATATCATCACAAAGTTTACTAATTTCAGTAATTCAATTCAAAAAGTGAAACTCATATTATATAGATTCGTTACACACACACTGATATATTGCAAGCATTTTTCTTTTAATTTTAAGGGGTTATGACATACAGCTAGTGAAAATTCAGTATTTCAGAAAATTTGAACTCAAAACCCCTTTAAAAGGTTTCCTGAGCCTTTAATTCTCTCAGTCTGGTCCAGTAGGTTACACAATCATGGGGAAGACTGCTGACTTGACAGTTGTCCAGAAGACAGTCATTGACACCCTCCACAAGTAGTGCAAGTCACAAAAGGTCATTGCTAAAGAAGCTGGCTTTTCACAGAGTGCTGTATCCAAGGATATTAATGCAAAGTTGAGTGGAAGGAAAAAGTGTGGTAGAAAAAGGTGCACAAGCAACAGGGATAACCGCAACCTAGCGAGGGTTGTGAAGCAAAGGTCATTCAAGAATTTGGGGGAGATGCACAAGCAGTGGACTATGGCTGGTGTCAGGGCTTCAAGAGCCACCACACACAGACGTATCCAGTACATGGGATACAACGATCACATTCCTTGTGTCAAGCCACTCCTGAAATATAGACATTCTGAGAAGCGTCTTATCTGGTAAGGAGAAAAAGGACTGGACTGTTGCTCAGTGGTCCAAAGTCCTCTTTTTAGATGAAAGAAAATTTTGTATTTCATTTGGAAATCAAGGTCCCAGAGCTTAGAGGAAGAGTGGAGAGGCACAGAATTCAAGTTGTATGAGGTCCAGTATGAAGTTTCCAGTCAGTGATGATTTGGGTAGCCGTGTCATTTGTTGGTGTTGGTCCACTGTGTTTTATCATGTTCAAAGTCAGCGCAGAATTCTACCAGGAAATTCTAGAGCACTTCATGCTTCCCTCTGCTGACCAGCTTTATTGAGATGCTGATTTCATTTTCCAGCAGGACTTGGCACCTGCCCACACTGCCAAAAGTACCAATACCTGGTTTAATGATCATGGTATCACTGTGCTTCATTGGCCAGCAAACTCGCCTGACCTAAACCCCATGGAGAATCTGTGGGGTATTGTCAAGAGGAAGATGAGACACCAGACCCAACAATTCAGATGAGCTGAAAGCTGCTATCAAAGCAACCTGGGCTTCTAGAACACCTCAGCAGTGCCACAGTCGCATCACCTCCTTGCCATGCCGCATTGATGCAGTAATTCATGCAAAAAGAGCCCCGATCAAGTATTGAGTGCATACTATACTGTACATGGACATACTTTTCATTAAGCCAACATTTCTGTATTAAACATCCTTTTTTTATTGTTCTTACAGTATCTCACAAAAGTGAGTACACCCCTCACATTTTTGTAAATATTTTATTATATTATATTTTCATGTGACAACACTGAAGAAAGGACATTTTGCTACAATGTAAAGTAATGAGTGTACAGCTTGTATAACAGCGTAAATTTGCTGTCCCCTCAAAACAACAACACACAGCCATTAACCGCTTCAGCTCCGGACCATTTGGCTGGCCAAAGACCAGAGCACTTTTTGCGATCCGGCACTGCGTCGCTTTAACTGACAACTGCGCTGTTGTGCGATGTGGCTCCCAAACAAAATTGACATCCATTTTTCCCCACAAATAGAGCTTTCTTTTGGTGGTATTTGATCACCTCTGCGGTTTTTATTGTTTGCGCTATAAATAAAAAAAGAGCGGCAATTTTGAAAAAAAAAACACATTATTTTTTACTTTTTGCTATAATAAATATCCCCCAAAAATATATAAAAAAACATTTTTTTTCTCAGTTTAGGCTGATATGTATTCTTCTGCAGATTTTTGGTTAAAAAAAAAAAAAAAAAAAAAAAAAAAAATCGCAATAAGCGTATATTGATTGGTTTGCGCAAAAGTTATAGCGTTTATAAAATTGGGGATAGTTTTATGGCATTTTTATTAATAATTTTTTTTTTTTTTTTTTTTTACTAGTAATGGCGGCGATCAGCGATTTTTATCGTGACTGTGACATTGTGGCGGACACATCAGACAATTTTGACACATTTTTGGGACCATTGGCATTAATACAGCGATCAGTGCGATTAAAAATGCACCGATTACTGTAAAAATGTCACTGGCAGTGAAGGGGTTAATGTGTGTCCTAGTTTGTGTTCTAACTGAAGGGGGATGAGGACTGTGCAGGGAAACTAACAGATCGCTCTTCATACTTAGAGGCGTCCCCTAGTGGCCGTCTATGTTACCGACATAACGGCGATTCGTGCAGCCGAGCTATGTTGCCGCAGTACAACTGCGGCGGCTGCTCTGCAAGCGGTTAATGTCTAAACCGCTGGCAACAAAAGTGAGTGTCCAAATTGGGCCCAATTAGCCATTTTCCCTCCCCGGTGTCACGTGACTCCGTGTTACAAGGTCTCAAATGTGAACGGGGAGCAGGTGTGTTAAATTTGGAGTTATCGCTTTCACTCTCTCATACTGGTCACTGGAAGTTCAACATGGCACCTCATGGCAAAGAACTCTGAGGATCTGAAAAAATTTTTTTTGTTGCTCTACATAAAGATGGCCTAGGCCATAAGAAGATTGCCAAGACCCTGAAACTGAGCCGCAGCACGGTGGCCAAGACCATACAGCAGTTTAACAGGCCAGGTTCCACTCAGAACAGGCCTCACCATGGTCGACCAAAGAAGTAGAGTGCACGTGCTCAGCGTCATATACAGAGGTTGTCTTTGGGAACTAAACGTATGATTGCTGCCAGCATTGCTGCAGAGGTTGAACGGGTTTAAAGGGTGGGGGGTCAGCCTGTCAATGCTCAGACCATATGCTGCACACTGCATCAAATTGGTCTGCATTGCTGTCGTCCCAGAAGGAAGCCTCTTCTAAAGATGATGCACAAGAAAGCCTGCAAATAGTTTGCTAAAGACAAAGCAGACTAAGGACATGGATTACTGGAATCATGTCCTGTGGTCTGATGAGACCAAGATAAACTTATTTGGTTCAGATGGTGTCAAGCGTGAGTGGCGGCAACCAGGTGAGGAGTACAAAGACAAGTGTGTCTTGCCTACAGTCAAGCATGGTGGTGGGAGTGTCATGGTCTGGGGCTGCACGAGTGCTGCCATCACTAAGGAGCTACAGTTCATTGAGGGAACCATGAATGCCAACATGTACTGTGACATACTGAAGCAGAGCACGATCCCCCTCCCTTCAGAGACTGGGCTGCAGGGCAGTATTCCAACATAAGGACCCCAAACACACCTCCAAGACAACCACTGCCTTGCTAAAGAAGCTGAGGGTAAAGGTGATGGACTGGCCAAGCATGTCTCCAGACCTAAACCCTATTGAGCATCTGTGGGGCATCCTCAAACAGGAGGTGGAGGAGCGCAAGGTCTCTAACATCCACCAGCTCTGGAATGTCGTCATGGAGGAGTGGAAGAGGACTCCAGTGGCAAACTGTGAAGCTCTGGTGAACTCCATGCCCAAGAGGGTTAAGGCAGTGCTGGAAAATAATGGTGGTTACACAAAATAATAGACACTTTGGGCCCAATTTGGACATTTTCACTTAGGGGTGTACTCACTTTTATTGCCAGCGTTTTAGACCTTAATGGCTGCGTGTTGTTATTTTGAGGGGAGAGCAAATTTACACTGTTATACAAGCTGTACACTAACTACTTTACATTGTAGCAAAGTGTAATTTCTTCAGTGTTGTCACATGAAAAGATAGAATAAAATATTCACAAAAATGTGAGGGGTGTACTCACTTTTGTGAGATACTGTATGTAGTATTCAAATTTTCTGGGAGATACTGAATTTTGGGTTTTTACAAGCTGTAAGCCATAATCATCAAAATTAGAAGAAAGAAATGCTGGAAATAGATCAAACTGTGTGTAATGAATCTATAGAATATACGAGTTTCACTTTTTTAATTGAATTTCTGAAACAAATTAACTTTGATGATATTCTAATTTTTTGAGATGCAACTGTATATGGAAATAGGATGCTTCCACCAATGGACACATTCGCTAGCAGCAAAGAGCAAACAGGCAAAAACAAAGAAAGAAGAGGTCACTGTGCCTGGAAAACAGGGACAGAGGCCAGAGTACCAGGAGGTAGAGTCAGTCTGCTGGAGGCTCAGTGGCTGGAGTGGGGCTTTCTCTGCCCAAGGAACCAGTGTACTGAAACAGCCAAGGCTATGCCTCAGCCTACGCACACCTTCACGTTCAAAGGGCCTGAGTCACAGTGAGGGATGGATAGGAAACAAAACGTTAATACATAAAATGTTTAGTGAAATTTAGAGGAAAAAAAAATATAATATTTAGACATAAAACAAGAAAAATGATAATGTGTAAATAAAAGAAAAAAACAAAACAGCTTTAACATTTTAAATAAATTCAACTTTCAGGGATATACCATGAGACATGGTCTTATTTTTATTGATTGTCTAATGCTCTAATGTAACTTTTCAATGTTTAATAACAAATGCACTCTTTATGAAATTGTCAGCGCTTACAGGGGTGGCAGCTAGCAAATGAACAGGTTAATGATAAACAAAATGTGCAGCGCGACAAAGTAATGTTACAGAAAACCCAATAAATACAATTAAATGACAATTATAAAAAAAAGTTAAAAAATGTATATCATCACGTGTTGAAAAGTTGATAATAAAAGAAATCTGTATTATCTCCACCACTGTTTCCTCTTAGTCATGAAATCTTCCAGTGAAAATCGCCACCACAGCTTTGAGTGTAAAAAACAAAAAAACAAAAAACGCCATAAAAAATCTCAAACCATTGCAGCACAACCTGCAGCCCAGGACATTAAAGGCCCGTACACACTATACAAAATTCGGAAGTAAAATTTACTCCTAACAATCTGCAGATTTTCAGATCATTAGTATGGTGCTCGACAGGTGATTCAGATTTTTCGTATGACAAAAGCTGGATGTGCAGACTATAACATTTTTGTCGGATGTAAACACAATGTCAGATTTTCTGAAGTTGAATTCTGTCTACGAGAATTTTCGTATGGTGGGCAACCTCTTCACTTTCGACTGATGAGACTAGCATGCAACATAAAACGGACGAATGGTTGTCCGAAGATCTGATCGTGAGTACGAGGCTTAACGCTCTTCCTGTCATCACCAGCTCCCTGCAAAGGCACTGTTTCTAAGCAGCAATTCAGAACTTTGCAAGTTGCACAGTACTAGATCAAAAGAGGCTCACCACACAAGTAGATGAAGTGCCACATAGCGTAGTATTAATTGATAAAGAGCAGGAATATACACAGAAGAATCATCTAAGTCAGTGCTATGATTTTACCCTATGTGTTTCACCCAATAGGACATCGTTGGGGATGAATCATTTAGGGCGGAGTCATAGCCCTGACGTCACCGACTGTTCGTTTTTGGATATCTTTTATTCGGTTTATATGCCTGCGCTTTTCTCTTCACTCATGTGGTGGTCGCTTTATTATGAACTTTTCAACAATGATAATAAGCATGTTTTAACTTTTATTTACAGTATAATCAATGTGCTGAGAAATTTTTGAGGAAAGTTCTGAAACACACTTCAGTAAATAAAAAGAAAAAGATGCTCAGGAACAAGCACTTCTTGTGTCAGTTCTCTATTAAAAGCTCCTCCTGCATCACCTGTCTTTAGGGTATCTATGGGAAATCTCTAGAACCCAGGCAGCAGATCAGCAGTTTTTGGTGTTAAACTAAGGTGCCAAACTTTTGGATTCAGAGGATTTGGTGCATTGTCCATCGGTACAGATTTTTCAGGATAATTTCAGTTTTATTAATGGCTTGAAAAATGGTTAAAGAGCCAAACTTGTCTATACTTGTGGGCAGCGTGGGAGAAGAGTTCAACCACCTCTCAGGGTGTGTATCCCTTGTTAGGGCAGGATGTGATAGGAAATCTCTTCAGCGAAAACACAGACTGCAACAAAACAAATTTTTCAGTAAAATGGGGAAGTGTGAGAGCCTTTGCCTTGTTCTTATTACTGTCTGGGCCTTCCTGTGCTAGCTGTAATTACGTCAATTATATTACTGCTATCACAAGGACAGGAAGGGAGGTCAAAGACAGCAATTGAAATCTGACTTTTTAAAATGGTAGTTGGGCTTCAAGTTTAACTTTAGACTAAAACGTTGGAGGGCTTGTTCACACCATGCCTCTTGAACTGCATTTTCTGCACACCACTGCAGGAACTTCCTGTAAAAGAAAAAAAACAAAAAAAAAAACACAAGCCACTGCCTCTTTCTCTCGCTCTTTTTGCAGTGACTGGCCTTATAGTCACCCTTTTTTTGCCCTATATTAACCCTTTTTGCTACCACCAACATATGTCAGCAGCAGTGGGAGGTTGGTTTACATACGCAGCTGGGAATGTGTGCAAACCTGACAAGCCAACTGTTAGGTGGAATTGAGGTTAAACTCACACTACAGTCCAGTGTGTTTTCTTCTGCATCAAAAACGCACGGAAAGTAGGTTATATGGTTTCCAATGGCATAGTTCACACCAGTGCGGTTAGTTCCAGGGCATTCCAGCTTCAGAAAAAAAAAAAATAGAAAATGAGACCAAGATAAACTTATTTGGTTCAGATGGTGTCAAGCGTGAGTGGCGGCAGCCAGATGAGGAGTACAAAGACAAGTGTATCTTGCCTACAGTCAAGCATGGTGGCGGTAGTGTCATGGTCTGGGCCTGCACGAGTGCTTCCGGCACTAAGGAGCTACAGTTCATTGAGGGAACCATGAATGCGAACATGTACTGTGACATACTGAAGCAGAGCATTATCCCCCTCCCTTCAGAGACTGGGCTGCAGGGCAGTATTCCTGCAACATCATATCTTTATGTATAAAGTACCTACACCAAAGTAACCTAACCCATTGAGGCGTGGGACGTACACCACCATAAATATAAACAAGAAAACCCTACACAAGGAACTGAAATCAGGGGAACCTCACAAAAGGTTTTGGTCTAGTATCTGAATGGTTATGGAAGCTTTCTAAACACTCAAGGGAGCCCAGAGTTTGTGAAATCTAGTCAACTTGCCTTCCTTAAGAGCCATGATCTGCTCTAAAGCATATGCATCCTCTACGTGTCTTTTGACCTCACCTGCATTCGGGGACGTATTTGTCTAACATTTACGAAGTACAATAAGTCATGCTATGAACAAAATATGCAATTATAGGCCTTAAATCTCGCAGAAAAGACTCTAGGTCTATACTAATGCCCCATACACACAAGCTGAATTTCCGTCGGAAAAATCTTGGATGGTTTTTCCGACGGAATTCCGCTCAAGCTTGGCTTGCATACACACGGTCACACAAAAGTTCTCTAAACTTTCGACCGTCAAGAACGCGGTGACATACAACACTACGAGGAGCCGAGAAAATGAAGTTCAATGCTTCCGAGCATGCGTCAAATTGTTTCCGAGCATGCGTGATTTTTTGCGCGTCCGAATTGCATACAAACGCATTTTCGGATAGGAACTTTTTCTGACCGAAAAATAGAGAACCTGCTCTCAATCTTTTGCTGGCTGGAATTCTGCCAGCAAAAGTCCGATGGAGCATACACACGGTCGCAATTTCCGACCAAGAGCTCTCATCTGACTTTTGCTGGCGGAATTTCCGCTCATGTGTATGGGGCATAACAATGGCCTGTAGAAAATTATTTTTAGTGATAATCAAAGTTATCTTTGCAAATGCGGGCAAGCCTACAACATATGCTTAAGTGTTCCTACCTGGCTGCACCCTCTTCAGCATAAAGCCTGGTACACACTAGCAGGTTGAACAAAAACAAAACAAAACAAAAAAACAAACAAAAACATGTCAGCTACGGTCAGAGCCACTGTACTAACTATGCAAAGTTAGTATAGCAGTCTCCCCTGCTGAGCTGTTGTGTTCTGACAGGGGGACACCCCTCCGGCAGAACAATCCAATCAGCGCTCTCCACCATTGGCTGAGAGCGCTGATCAGAACTTGGTTGGCTGCTGTTTTTCCAGCATGCTCGTCCGACAGAAGCCAGCCAAACGGACAGGGTGGCAAACACATGGTTCGTATGTCAGCCGTTATTTTTTTTTAACTGGCGGATGTCTCCCAACATTCGACCCGTGTGTACGGAGTTTAAAGTGGATGTAAACCCGATTCATGAAATTTGAGCTGGGCACATCTATCTGCAGTGTTTTGTTATCTCTCTTCAAAGCCCTATGTCTGGTAGCTTTATTCTGCCCTGTTTGTCTGTTATCAGCCTGATAACTTTTGATAAGCTCTCCAACACGGGAGCCTGACAGGCACGCTCAGCATGTGTGGGGAGGGGGTGTGTGCCTTTCCTCCAATCAGGTGTCTCACAGTGTATAGCAAGTATCCACACCTACAGGGGAACCAGGAAGAGAATATTCTAACAGGACGTACACTTTCTAAACAGTATATAAAGCTGAAGACGGAAAATATATATGTAAAACTTATCTACGGAGATTGGTTTAATCCCTGTGTATCCTCTGAGGGCTGTTCACTTCACTGGGTATATGTGAGGGTTTATATCCATCTTAAGTTAGAGGTAGATTTATTATATTTAGATAGGATGAAAGGTGTGCAATACCATCTTTGATGGAATTTCTGTACCATATCCCAATATGTTGTACAACGTGATGCTGATAGGTTAATTTCAATGGCAGATTCCCATTGTTGATTAGAGATATTGGGGGTTATTTACGAAAGGAAAATTCACTTTGCACTACAAGTGCACTTGAAATTGCACTGAAAGTGCACTCGCTGTAAATCTGAAAGGTAGATCTGAAATGAGGGGAAGCTCTGCTGATATTATCATCCAATCATGTTCAAGCTAAAATGCTGTTTTTTATTCTCCGTGCATGTCCCCCCCCTCAGGTCTACAGCGACTGCACTTCCAGTGCAATTTCAAGTGCACTTTGCACTTGTAGTTCAAAGTAGATTTGCCTTTAGTAAATAACCCCCATTGTGTTGTATTTCTGTGTCCCACTTTTTTAATGGACTGGATTTAGTAAAGAGTGATTTAGCATGGAGGGAGTGTTAAAGCGGAGTTCCACCCAAATTTTGAACAATGTCTGTATTCTCTTCCTTGCTTAGATGCTGACATGCCGTTTAAAAATATTTAAATCGCCGTAATTACCTTTTATTTTTCTATTCTTCTTTGCACTTCCTGGTTCTCCTCCCGTGGGAGTAGGCGTGTTTCTAGCCTCTCCCAGACTCCTGGGAGCTAGTCTCAGGCTTCCCAGGATGCCACTGAGCATGTGCGGGAACGAGCGGTGAATGCTGGGAGCACAGCATTCACCACATCCAGGAAATAAATGCTTGTGGGCTTCAAATGCCCACAATGAAGATGGAAACTGCCTGCAGTGAATAATATAAGTTATTCTTTCCGATGAAATCTGACACAGGCGGACATATTACACACAATATGTGAGTATGTAACGCTGAGAAGAAAAGTTTGTGAATGAACTAAAAAAAAAAAAAAAAACGATAGATAGGTGGACCCCCGCTTTAAAAAAGATAAATTCCCTTAAAATTTGGGAGTGGGTGAGGACCAGTTTTGCCAAGTTAATCTGGAGATACAGGATGATGGTTAAGGTAGGAAGCTACGTGGGAGTATGTGAGGAAGTCCTTTTCTGGTAATGCATGTATAGATTGCAGCTTCTGAAAAGAAATGGGGACAACATCTTGGACTAGTACTGCAGGTATTACCATGGTTTAGAAAATATTTCCATGCTTCCAGAGAAGCCACAATTGTATGGTGTGTATAGCACAAATCAGGGCTTTGTGAAGGGGCATGTGTTATTAAAATGTCACACAAGTTGCCTTTGCCAACCCATTCCTCTGCTAGTGAATGCCAATGAATTGAATTTGGAGTCTGGAACCAGAATATAATTTGGTCTAGCAGAGTGGCCATGTAGTAGTCAGAGGTCAACCATGCCCCCAGCCTTCCCATGGTTCACTAAAATGGAATGGGCGCATCGAGTCCTGCCTCTAGCCCAAAGAAACGTCCCAAGTGTACTCTAACTTCTTGAAAAAAAGTAAATAACACTATGAGGAGCACCCTAAATATGTAAAGGATTTTGGGGAGGGTCAGCGATTTAAATGCCACGAGTTTGCCAGCCCCCAACAGGTAATGTTTGCTCATTCTGGTAAAATATTGTTGCATGGAGGTTAATAAGGGCAGATAGTTTTGTTTATACAGATTGGAAGTAAGGGACATTAGGGTTATTCCCAGGTATGAGAGGGAGTCCCTTGTCCAGGGGTACGGAAACTGACATTGGAGGCTAGATTTCATCTTAACAGGGACAGAAATCCCTAGAATATTAGACTTGGACTCGTTGACCTTATAATAGTAAACAGAATTAAACAGATACAACATTTTATGGACAGCAGGTAAAGGATTGCTACGGTACAGCCGGTGTTAGGATGATATCTTCAGCAAAAAGTGTAATCACGTGGGGGTATTCTTTAAAGTGGAGGGCCACCCTGAAAAAAAAAATTGCACCAAGAATCCAAAAAAAAAAAAATTGAAAAAAAAAAAACATTTGAAAAAAAAATTTTTAAACTTACCTGAGCCCTTGTTGCTAGGCAGTCTTCCTAATCTGCCTGTTCCTATTCCACGGCGTGTTCTGCTCCTAGCTGAGCGGCCCCGTTGCCTTCTGGGAACTGTGTGTGTTCCCAGAAAACCATGGGGCCATTCACAGATGCGCGCGCGCAGTAGGAAACTGGCAGTGAAGCCGCAAGGCTCCACTGCCTGTTTCCCTTACCTAGGATGGCGGTGCCGGGACCCGAGAGCCGAGGGACGGGTCAGCCTCGGGCGGCCGACATCAGGACAGGTAAGTCTGCTTATTTAAAGTCAGCAGCTACAGCATTTGTAGCTGCTGACTTTAAAATTTTTTTTTAGGTGGCCGGAATCCCACTTTAAGTGTGATCCCCTTAATATGATTGCGTGATCTTATCAGTTCCGCCAGCGGCTCCATGACTAAGCCGAATATAAGTGGGGATAATGGCCTTTGCTGATTGAAAAACTCTTGTTTGAAAACAAACCTTCTCTATAGGGGTTGTGTACCGGCTTGTCCGGGTACATTGATTTTTACTTACATCTCTCTCCATTTCAATGCATAGTTGCAAAAATTTCTTGTGGTCGACATCCCCAATAATCCATCATGGTTTAAACCCTAACCTTCAAGAATTATATTGCCTACCTGATCCACAGCGAAGGGCTTCTAAGGGGGGTCAAATATTTATGTCAATTCTACACTTACCAATTGCGTGTGGACTTTGACTTTCCACGCACCTACCTATTTTACTATCATCAACTTAGGCATGCTATACATGCGCAGTTTGGTTCTTTAAATGACCCTATCTAGGTGCCGCCCATAGGGAAATTGTTAAAACACTCAGACCCCACAAATCTCGACCTATTATGCTGCCCTTATAACAGACACTAACTCAAGATTCGGGCTTCGCAAGAGAAGTGGGCTTCCCTGGATATACCCTTCACAGGAGGCGACTGGTCTGAGTTTGGTGACACTTTTAAAACCATTGTCATTTACTCTGGAGACCGTGTTATCCAGCTTAAGATCTTCCACCACTCTCCCCTTACTCCTGTTAGATTATATAAAATGAGATGGTCTTCCTCAGCTGAGTGCTTTCGAGGTTGCGGTCAAAGTGCCAATTTTTTTCATTGTTTTTGGACCTGTCCCATAGTTCAGGATTTCTGTGTGACTATAGGCTCCTTTATCTCTTCTGCATTGGGTCTGCCAAATATTGTAAATCCCAAAAATTGTCTTCTGGGCATGTTTGGTGACTTGACCATCCCTTCCCATGCCATGAGACTGCTGCGCATCCTTTATTTTTATGCAAAGAAGTCCCTTTTATTGTCCTGGAAAGTATCAGTATCCCTCAACACGAACCCTCTGGTTAAAAAACTGGTCAATGACTCCCTGCCTCTGTATAAGCTCACCTTTGAAATATGAAAAAAGAGTTAAAACATTTCATAAAATATGGGGAAGATGGCTGGTCAGTCCCCTAACTCTAACCCCTGTAAGGCCGTGATTAGCTGTATCCCTATGCAGTAGTACTGGCCAGGCACCCCACTCTAATACATGTTGTGTTTGTTTAAGTTAGGCTGTCTATGTAAATTGCTTATCCATCGCATATTTAATGACCACAGGAGACATGTGTGACAATTATATAAGCACTATTTATTTCTTATGTACACAGTTTTTTTTCTGTGCATTATGTTAGGTTTATTGTCTCGTGGGTACATTCTTGAGTGCATTCACTCTAATTTGTCTTTAAGTACAGTATTTCAGATGAATACATTTAAAAAAGCGAACAAAAGTCCTCGATGGCTTAACTCCAATGTAAAAACGCATATAAAAACAAAAGAGAAGGCCTTCAAAAAATATAGGGTTGAGGGATCATCATCAGCATTCAAACTTTATAAAGAATGCAACAAGAAATGTAAGGGTGCAATAAGGACAGCTAAGATAGAACATGAAAGACACATAGTGGAGCAGAGCAAAAAAAAAAATCCCAAGAAATTCTTTAAGTATATAAACAGTAAAAAAGGGAGGACAGACCATATTGGCCCCATAAAGAATGACGAAGGACATCTTGTTACAAAGGATGGGGAGATGGCGAAGGTATTGACTTTTCTTCAGTCTTCACGAGGGAATCGGGGGGGGGCTTCAGTAACCAAAACTGCAGTGTTTATCCTCATGACACATCACAGGAAGCACCTCCATGGTTAACAGAGGACAGAATTAAAATTAGACTTGGGAAACTTAACATTAATAAATCACCAGGACCAGATGGCTTGCACCCGAGGGTACTTAGGGAACTCGGTCAAGTCATTGCCAGACCATTAATGGTAAATCAATACCAATATCAATATCAATAAACTTGTATTGGAATTACTTCACCATGGAAGCATCTCCTTCTTCATTGTTATTCTGGGGTCGGTGGGAGCGCTGGTGACTAGTTAGAGAGTCTGACCCACGCATACCCTTTGGAAGAGGGGGACGGCTGTTGGAGCATCATCCCTGACAGAGGAATATTAACTATCTGCCTGACTTGGCCCATTGGGGGCCGCTGATAGAGGTGAGAGGCTGGGGGAAACACCTGTGTGCTGCACCTACTTTTCAAGTGAATGAATCCAGCACAAAGTCACGTTACTGGCATGTTAATATTAACCATCTGTATGGACATTATGAATCACATTGCATGAAGCATTAGTTTTGGACTTGATCACAGTTTACTGTCACAGTTTTTTTCTTTTTTTTTTGTATCTTCATTATTATATATTTTTAGGGGGATAGAGAAGTTGGATTTTGGGAGTCTATTTCAGAGTCAAATCTGTATATATGCACGGCTCTGCACTAATGTCACTTTTTTGCACTTGATCACTTTGTATATATATATGTGATATAGAGTTGCACTTTTATATTTATTATTGCATCACAGTTGCTCTGGTATCATCTATCCATCAGCAATATTTTGTGTAGGATATTTTATTTTTATTTATTAAGCTGGAGAAAATTATGCACAATGTATGACACACTTTGAGGAACTGTTTATTTTCATCAATTGTGTCGGTGTTTAAAAGCACCTTTGGTCACAGTTTTACACAGTCTGATTGAGGAACACTTTAGTTATTGGATGATATATATATATTTTATTTTATTTTATTTTGGTTTATTTACCAGTATTTAATATTTTTGTTGATTTGGTTGCCCCCTAATGGGAGAAGTAAGTATTGTCCATCAAGAGAGTTTTTGAGTATTGAGCAGTAAGGAAGCATTGAGATTTCTTTAGTTTGAGATTTATATCAAGTGGTATATTTTGATTAGCGCCACATAATTTTTACCTTTAATACATTACCTATTAGGGTGGGTGAGGCCACCTCTTATGTTGGCAGCTTCTCTAATCTTTGCAAGTACCCTTGATTTTGTGAGAATCTGGTTGTGCGCACTAGTTCTGTATCTGGTTGAGAATCTGGTTGTGCACATTGTTCCTAATTTCTACTGACTGGAATGGTACCAGCTGATTAGAGACAAGCCAATGTAGCACCAATATTTAAAAAGGGCCCAAAATACATCCCTGGGAATTACAGACCAGTTAGCCTAAAATCAATAGTATGTAAACTCTTGGAGGGGATAAGGGACTATATACAAGATTTTAGTAATGAGAATGGTATCATTATCATTAGCAGTAATTAGCATGGATTCATGAAGAATCGTTCTTGCCAAACCAATCTATTAACCTTCTATGAGGAGGTGAATTGCCATCTAGATAAAGGAAGGCCCATAGACGTGGTATATCTGAATTTTGTAAAAGCATTTGACACAGTTCCCCATAAACGTTTATTGTACAAAATAAGACCTGTTGGCATGGACCATAGGGCGAGTACATGGATTGAAAACTGGCTACAAGGATGAGTTCAGAGGGTGTTGATAAATGGGGAGTACTTGGAATGGTCAGGGGTGGGTAGTGGGGTGCCCCAGGGTTCTGTGCTGGGACCAATCCGATTTAATTTGTTCATAAACGACCTGGAGGATGGGGTAAACAGTTCAATCTCTGTATTTGCGGACGATACTAAGCTAAGCAGGGCAATAACTTCTCTGCAGGATGTGAAAACCTTGCAAAAAGATCTGAACAAATTAATGGGGTGGGCAACTACATGGCAAATGAGGTTCAATGTAGAAAAATGTAAAATAATGCAGTTGGTTGGCAAAAATATGAATGCAATCTATACACTGGGGGGGGGGGGGGGGGAGAGAACCTCTGGGGGAATATAGGATGGAAAAGGACCTGGGGGTCCTAGTAGATGATAGACTCAGCAATGGCATGCAATGCCAAGCTGCTGCTAACAAAGCAAACAGAATATTGGCATGCATTAAAAAGGGGATCAACTCCAGAGATAAAACGATAATCCTCCCGCTCTGCAAGACTCCAGCCGCACCTAGGATATGCTGTCCAGTTCTGGGCACCAGTCCTCATGAAGGATGAACTGGAAATGAAGCGAGTACAAAGAAAGGCATCAAAGCTATTAAAGGGTCTGGTGGATATTAGTTATGAGGAAAGGTTGCGAGCACTGAACTTATTCTCTCTGGAGAAGAGACGCTTGAGAGGGGATATGATTTCAATATACAAATACCATACTGGTGACCCCACAATAGGGATAAAACTTTTTCGCAGAAGGGAGTTTAACAAGACTCGTGGCCACTCATTAAAATTAGAAGAAAAGAGGTTTAATCTTAAACTACTGACATATAATCACACAGACTTGTGTCTTTTTTCAACCTCACCTACTATGTAACTATTAAACTCAATAAACAGATCTTAAAAAAAAAAAAAAAAAAAAAAAAGAAAGAAAAAGAAAAAACAGACCTTCAGTGTAGACATGGGCCAACAGTAGTATATAGGGCTGCAATTGCCGAAAATATTTCTCCATGTAAGCCAAATGTAACACTTGTGAGAGATAGCCCCTATGGACTCTAACAAAGGCCTTCTCTGCATCCAAAGTAAGGAGTAGACAAGGCCTCAGCTTGGTGCATTAAGCTGAGAATGCGCCGGGTAGCATCTGGGGCCTGGCGTCCCGGAACAAAACCCACCTGATCTGCTTTTACCAGGGAGAGTAGGAATTGAAGGAGTCTGTTAGCTAAAGGTTTAGCATAGGTTTGGGCAGAGTGAGGATAGTTGCTTCAAGCATTTCGGATGGAAAAGATGCTTTAGAAGCAGCAGCATTGAGCACTCCCTCCAGATGTGGGGATAGAATGGATTGAAAAGCTGGTAGTATTCTGATGAGAAGCCATCAGGCCCTGGCGACTTATTATGGGGAAGGGTGTGAATAACATTCGTTATTCCTTTAGCAGTAAAGGGTTGATTAAGAATTTTCAATTCATCAGGTGAAATTTTGGGTAAGGAGACTGAATCCAAGAACTCTTCTATTTGTTTGGGAGTTGGTTGGTGAATAGATGTGTCCCGGTGGAGATTCTAAAGGGAACCATAGTAAAAACTGAAGGCGTTCGCAAATTCCTGCGGATTAAGAAGTTTCTTGCCTGTATATAGGATGGAATAAATGTGTAATTTTCTGTTTGACTACATTCTTTAAGTTGTTGAACTAGAAGTTTACCAGCCCTATTACCGTAGTGGTAATTGTTGGATTGGATATACTTAACCCGTCTATGGTGTTGTGACATCAAGAATAGTCTAAGATAATTTCTCGCACGGTTTAGCTTATCTAATAGGAGAGGGGTTGGAAGTTGCTTGTGTGCATATTCCATCTGTTTTATAGACGCAAGCTGCTGCGTCATATGCCTCTTGGCAATGGAACTTAATTTAAGCAAGTGACCTCTCAAGACAGCCTTATGCGAGTTCCATAGTGTGAAGGGGTCCGAGGTGGAGGGGGCATTGATGTAGAAAAACTATCGCAGAGCTTCCTGAATTTTTTATTTGTAGGTTGTGACATCATTAGTACATTGTGTCTCCATCCATTAGCCCTGGTCTCCATCTGGGACTCACCCACCATAATGGACACAGGCGTGTGGTCAGACCTCGTAATGTTACCAATATGTGACTGGTTTACATTTTGAAGTAAAAATGTATTACCAGATCAAAGCAAGAGTATGTGTGGTGTGCATGTGAGAAAAAGGAAAAGTTATTTTCTGTTGAATGTTGGCAGCGCCACATATCGAACTGGGAAGAACGAAGAAAATGCGTCAAGGTTGCTCGATTACAACGATTGCGAGCAGAGTCACATTAACTTACAAGAAACAGCATTAAAGTCCCCACACAGAATGATATGTGCTTTGCACAAAAGGTTGTGCTTTATTCTATATCTTTCTGTGGGAAGAAAGTGGTTTGGTGTCGAGGACGAGGAGAAACACATTTATAATCGAATAAATGGTGGCATTAATCAAGCAGATCAGAGCCAAATAGCAACCTTGAGGAAATCGAACACAGATGCATGAAGTTGGAAGGCCAGCGTGTCCTTAAATACTAGTAACACCCCCCCCCCCTTTTTTTTTTTTTTTTTTAGAGGGGGTGTTGGATCAGCATAAAAGTGGTTATCTCCTGTGTCGGATCTTTGGGGGAGTATTCACTCTCCTGTATGCATAAAATATCACAATCAGTGGCGGCTGGTGAAGTTTTAGGATGAGGGTGAGCGAGACCCAGCCCTTCCTTTTTGACCCCACCCACTTGGCAAAATGGGTGTGGTTTCAGCAAAATAGTGGGCTTGACTTAAAGGGATGTGGCTCTAAGGGGATGTGGTTAGCGTCTGAAATGAACGAGGGATTGAGGGAGAGAGAGCTGGAGGGACAGCAGGCCCAGATCCTACACAATAGAAATATGTGTATTCCAGAAAGTTTAACAATCAGCAGATAAAGATACTCCAAACACCTCGTGTTAGCGCTTCAATCATCCCGGCACCATGGTTGTTATGGTGTCAGGATGATTGAAGCGCATTATTTCTATTATTACATTGTAATATAAAATGAAACCATTAAACTCACCATAATGCAGAATCAGTGGGAGCCCTAAGCATGTCACCTGCCACCAGATGCCATCAGGTGCCCCCAGCAGAGTCCGTCCTTGCATCAGGTGCCCCCAGCGGGGTCCCTCCTTATATAAAAGGTGGAGCCCTCCTCACATCTGTGTCCCCATCAGCGGAGTCCCTCCTCACATCTGTGTCCCCATCAGCGGAGTCCCTCCTCACATCTGTGTCCCCATCAGCGGAGTCCCTCCTTACATCTGTGTCCCCATCAGCGGAGTCCCTCCTTACATCTGTGTCCCCATCAGCGGAGTCCCTCCTTACATCTGTGTCCCCATCAGCGGAGTCCCTCCTTACATCTGTGTCCCCATCAGCGGAGTCCCTCCTTACATCTGTGTCCCCATCAGCGGAGTCCCTCCTTACATCTGGGTCCCCATCAGCGGAGTCCCTCCTTGCATCTGGGTCCCCATCAGCGGAGTCCCTCCTTACATCTGGGTCCCCATCAGCGGAGTCCCTCCTTACATCTGGGTCCCCATCAGCGGAGTCCCTCCTTACATCTGGGTCCCCATCAGCGGAGTCCCTCCTTACATCTGTGTCCCCATCAGCGGAGTCCCTCCTTACATCTGTGTCCCCATCAGCGGAGTCCCTCCTTACATCTGTGTCCCCATTAGCAGAGTCCCTCCTTACATCTATGTCCCCATCAGCAGAGTCCCTCCTTACATCTGTGTCCCCATCAGCGGAGTACCTCCTTCATGCTGCGTCTGTCTGTCACCTTCAGCGGCAGCTAGTTCCCAGATTTCTTTGTGTGTTCAGTGGAGATGGGAGGGGCCACTGATCACAACTGAGCTTAGGTGCCTCCTTCCATATCATATCATATGGCGTTTGACTGGGCTGTTAAAGGCCTGTTAATCTTGTGGCCCTTCTAGAACTTTAATCCAGCAGAGTGTGGTAGTCCTGGTGGATGTGCGCACTGGAAGGCATTAGATCAAAAGTTTAACGACACAGAGGTGGGCTCCAACAAGGGATGACGCGAGAGGCTGCAAACTGGATGCAGTAGAGATGACGATGAAAGTCGTCAAATGTACTCTTGAAAAACAGTTGATATGAAAGCTGTGATGCTTTGCTAAATTAACTCCAATATGTTGTAGCCTTATGTAGGAAACAGACAAAAGGTTGAAAGAAACAAAAAAAAAAAAAAAACACAGAAGATGTTTGTCTCAGCTAAAACAAATAAAAACATCAATCGTTTATAGAAATCTGAGCAGAATAACAACCGCTAAATATGGGGGTGCAAGAGGGGTGTGGCCAGCGGTGGTCATGTAAGCAGCAAGGCACTTGAGCTCCTCCGGCACAGAGAGATACTGACAGTCATCCAAACATTATCCTGCCTCACCTTCTACATCACAAGATCAGGTACACCTCCAGAGTTGTCCTGAGCCCGAAACAATGGTCAAAATCGGCCCCCGCAATCCAAAGATGGCGCCAACTCCTCTTCCTCGAGTAAGAAGCTGCCCAGGGTCAGGCCGAAACCATTGCTATCCGGTGAGTCCCTTATTCGGGCTCTTAAACAGAAGCCAAATGTTGCTAAAAAGACTGCCTACTACTATAAAAGCGCATTCTACTGACTCCCCATCGAGCCCACGCTCGTCAGCCCCGGCTGTGTCCCCAGAGGTGGTGGAGTCAGATCCATGGGAAGATGCAGGCAAATGGGATGAGGACACTGAGCATGGAGGCCACTCACAACCGGATGTGGCCACTGAGGGAGCTGAGGAGGAAGACAATGAGGGTGAGGAACTCACTTTAAAACATATAATGGAAGCCATTCATAATTGTCAGACCATACTGACAACTCAGATTGAATCAGTCCTGCTGGACCTTTCCACTGTTAAGCATGATGTGCAAAAAATCAGCTCCAGGATCGCTAATGCACAACAATGCATTAGTGATATTGAAGATACTGTAAATCCTTTGTTTGCCAATTTACGGTCACATCAAGATTTAAAGGAACATTCTGCAAAACTGGGAGATTTGGAGGACTGTCTCAGCAGAAACAATCTGTTTTATTGGATTGGCAGGGGGGGGGGTCTGAAGGCAAAGAACCTGAATTTTTTCTGGAAAATTGGCTGAGATCTCTAGTGGTGTCAGATAATTTATCCTTCTTGTTTGCAATTGAACTTACACAGAGTCCCTATGCAACCGCCACCATCAGGGGCTCCCCCACGACCCTTGCTGGCAAAGCTACTTCACTTCAGAGATAAGGAAGCTATACTGCGCACGGCAAGTAGTCTCCCAGAAGTCAAGTAATCTGATTTCCATTTTCCCTGAAGTTTGTATTTTGTTTTTCCGTTTGTTATTTTTGCATTGCACAACTGTACTCTACTAATTACGCATTGTTGTTGCTACGGACCCTTCGGGGAAAAGTTAACCCATGCTGTAATAGCTGAAGGTATGCCTAAGACACTTGCTCATTTTCAAATTTATAGTGTCATTCTTTTTGAGTTATTGCCCTTTACTCCCTATCATAAGGGCCTTACATGGAATGTTAGAGGCCTAAATTCTAAGATTAAAAAGGTCACTGGTCTTTGACTACCTAAAATGTACATATCATTCTACTTCAGGAGAATCCTTTAGTGGGATCTAGGGTCATGGCTTTAAAAAGGCCACAGATCGCATTGTGGACACAGCCATCTTGGATTCTACTAAGAGAGTTTTATATGCCGAGTCATGCAGTCCTGTAAACGCATAGCCTCAATGGAGCTAATCAGCACAATCTTGTGACAGCCCCCTATTTACCAACTGTCATAACAATTGCCTGAGTGAGGCTGGAAGGGCAGCCTGGGAAAGTGACTTCAATATAAGTCTTCGTCTTAGAGATTTCATACAGAATTAATTTACAGTGCTTGAAGTCAGGGACAGCTGGTTTTGAAGGTGCTATAATGCTTAGTTTACATATGCAATCAGTTAAGAGTCTGACTGCATATTTATTTTAAAATTACAAGTCCATTCCAGTTTCCTGAACAAACATTCCTTTTCTAAGACAAATATCCTCGTTGCTTACCTGTCATGCTTGTTCTCTTGTGCTGCTCTCAGAAGTTCTTGAATGTTCTTTGTGATCTGCTC